>NW_026652284.1:38662378-39209878 GCF_009828535.3 Hylobates moloch | reverse complement strand
ATCACCCTGCCTTCTCCTCCGACTCCTCCTGAGAACTTCTTATAGACTGATGTCATTACATCAGGCCACCTGGGTGACCCAGGATAATCTCCCCATCTCAAGATTCTTAATTTTATCGCATCTGCAAAGTAGCTTTTGCCATATAAAGTAACATTCACAAGTTCTAGGGGTTAGGGCAGGACATCTCTGGGGACCCTTGTTCAGCCTACTGCACAGTGCCTGTGTCCACATTTTAGACCCACTTTCCCTGTGGCAGGCATGAGGTTAGCCCCAGCTCCTTACCACTGCAAAGAATGTTGCAATGAGCATTTGCATTTCATATCTTTTTATGAACTGGTGTGCAAACTTTCTTTTTTTTTTTGAGATGGAGTCTCCTCGCTCTGTTTCCTAGGCTGGAGTGCAATGGTGATGATTGTAGCTTTAGAACAAGTCTTGAAGTCAAGTTATATAAGCCCTCCAACTTTATTCTTCTTTTTCAATTGTGTTAGCTATTATAATCTACAGTAATCAAGTTTTTCAAAGTTATTTTAGCTATTCCAGTTCCTCTGTATTCAGATGTGTGTATTTTTGTTTTTTTGGTTTTTTGTTTTTATTTTTGAGACAGAGTCTCTTGTCACTCAGGCTGGAGTGCAATGGCATGGTCTCAGCTCACTGCAACCTCTGCCTCCCAGGTTCAAATGATTCTCCAGCCTCAACCTCCCAAGGAGCTGGGATTACAAGGCACCCATGACAATGCCTGGTTAATTTTTGTATTTTTAGTAGAGATGGGGCTTCACCAGGTTGGCCAGGCTGGTCTCGAACTCCTGACCTACGTGATCCACTCACCTCGGCCTCCCAAAGTGCCGGGATTACAGGCATGAGCCACCATGCCCAGCCAAGTGAAAACTTTCTTAGGATTTGTGCCCAGAAATGAAATTGCACTGAAGGATCATTGATGCGTTCCTGTGGTGATTACAGCTGGGAAATGACTGGTTGCTCTCCAGAAAGGCTGTGCTGGTCAATCTACCTCACCAGCCGCATATGAACTTTTCTGTCTCCAGTTTCTTGCCAACATTTCCTATCACTTATCTTCTTAATTGTTGCCTATGGTTGTGTTTTGCATTGCTCTAATTACCAGTGAGTTTTGTGTATCTCTTCATGTTTGTTAACCTTTTGATTTCATCTTTATAAACTGCCTGTTCAGGCCTTTTGCCCATTTTTCTATTGGTGTTACTGCTTTCCAAGTTGGTTTTATTTAGAAAGTCAGTCTCTGGCCCTTTATCAGAAAAGTCTTATCCTAGGTTTTCTTGACTTTATAGTTTTAGCTTTCACGTTTAGGTTTTCATCTATCTGGTGTCACCTTCGTCTGTGTTATGTCAACATGCAATCTTACTTTTCTCCATAGTGAGACAATTTTTCCATTATCAGCTACTAAAAATTCTGTCCCTTATTGGTTTGTAGTACTACTATTATTATATATTAAGTTCGTGTGTGTGTGTGTGTGTGTGTGTGTGTGTGTAATATTCTATTAGCTTCTTTGTTCTTGCATCAATATCACACCTTTTTTATTACTGTGGCTTTATGCTATGCTTTTTTTTATAGTGTGAAAGATCCACTCTACTATTTTCAATATGGATTTAGGTGTTTTATTCTTCCATATACATGGTAATAAAATTTGAGTTCCTCAAAAATTTACTTCATAGTCATGATTATAATAGCATTGAAATCATGGATTAATTTAAAAACATTTACATCCTTACAGTAACAAGTTAGCCATCTAAGGGCATGGAATAGCTCCCCATTTTTTTCAGATCATCTTTTATGTTTTTAATCAAATTTAGTTTTCTCCACAGAGGAATTCAGGATTCTTGATCAGTTCATAGATTTTGGTACTATTATGAATGAAGGATCTTATTTTAAAATTTCTTGTTGGGTATTTTCTGGCATAAAAACTGTTACTCATTTTAGTAGGTTGATCACACTGACAACCTTTCTAAACTCTTGATTAGTTCTAATGGTGTGTTGTTGATCCTTCTTTTCTCTAAGTAGATGATCATATTTTCTGAAACCATGCCAGTTATATTGCTTTAGAAAACATTTTTCCCATAATCCTGTGAAAGCTTCATTACCTAAATTAAGAGCCTCTCATTCAAGACATCGCGACTTTTCTTGTTAAGTATAATACCATTTGAAAGGTACTTAATGATCACTCTCTTTTTGTGAGAAAGACAAGAACAGGAGAAAGACAAGAACAGGAGAAAGACAAGAACAGGAGAGTTGTAATTTACAAGGATAAAGTCACTGTGAATTATTAAATACATATACTCCCTGCTGGGCCTTTCTCTTTAGAATGCTTTGTTTAGTCAACACTTTAAAATATACTTAGTTAGAAGAATAAATTTAGTTAGGGGAATAAAATTCAGAAAACCTTAATCAGAATTAAAGATAAAATGTGTAAAGTAATGACATCATATCCAAGTAATTATCCCTCATTCAACATTCTGAGGATTACTGGATCTTTTCCTTTCTCAAGTTATTTGTTTACTCAGTAAATTACTCAGATCTAGCCTACTCTATAAAGGTTGGGTCATTTTTTTCCAAGTCAATTACACATCCTGTTTTTTAAAGGAAACAAATAATAACTTGGAACTTTCTTTTTTTTTTTTTTGAGATGGAGTCTTGCTTGCTCTGTCACCCAGGCTGGAGTGCAGTGGCGCAATCTTGGCTCACTGCAAGCTCTGCCTCCCGGGTTCACGCCATTCTCCTGCCTCAGCCTCCCCAGCAGCTGGGACTACAGGCACATGCTGCCACGCCCGGCTAATTTTTTTGTATTTTTAGTAGAGACGGGGTTTCACTGTGTTAGCCAGGATGTTCTTGATCTCCTGACCTCATGAGCTGCCCGCCTCGGCCTCCCAAAGTGCTGGGATTACAGGTGTGAGCCACTATGCCTGGCCGGGAACATTTTTTTAAGCTTTACCCATCTAGGAAGTGTGTAGTATCATGGTTTATACTTATATAGTTACCCTAAAGTTGTTCTAAGTATTTGTTATGTCTTAACTCATTAAGGTCTTAACTCAGAAAGGTCTGATCCTTTTGACTGAAATATCTGGGGGAAAATGTCATTGGGTCTGGTGCTGGGGAAAATTGGGATCTGAATAATTTTTTATTTTATCTGTCACCTATCAACTTCCCCATCACGGGACATACTGCAGAGACGTGATGGTCTAGCAGAAGCGCAGCCTTCCCCTTATGCATTCACATGCTGGAGCTGGAAAAAAGCTGGAGGAATCCAACCCATGCAAGTCATGAGGAAGAACCAACTCTCTTCAGCCCACCCAGCTGGTGAGAAGCAGGCACTAACACTCAGGTATGCTTTCTCTCACCACTGTTCTTCCGCCAGCACACAAAATGCCCTTCTTCCCACCGTCACAAGGGTGAAATGTAGTTAATCATCAAGAACTAGGATGGTGTGGAAGGAAAACGAAAGGGGCAGATACAGCCTAGATAATAAGTAACACTGTATGTTGGGTACTTTTTTCTTAAGACTCGTATCAGTTCAAAAAAATCATAGATTATAATAGCTAACACTATTAATCCTTGCTATATGCATTTTACATGGATCATCTCATTTAATCCCTCCAAAAGCCTATGATATGGGTGTTATTGTCATTCCTATTTTATAGATGAGAAAACGGCCTTCAAAATGTCAAGTAACTTCCCTATGATGCCACTAGACAGTGGCAGAGAAAGTACTCAAATCAAGAACTCTCTGATACATAAATCCATGTCCTTAACCATCAGCCTATCCATGGGCAATTTTCTTACCTCCATTTTATAGCTATGGACCTGGCATAGCCCAATGTGGCAGAATTCTTAGATACAAGTTATGGCAACCAACTCTGGTTCACTTACACAGAAAGAGAGTTGTCCATTTATGCAGGAAGAGGAAACCTAGCAAAGCTCACCAACTCCAGATTGCAAGAACCTCGCAGTTCTCTGAGGCGCCCCATCTATGCTCCTATTGTCCACTGCAGAGCAGAACTCCATTTCCTCTTTCTTAGCAGACGGATTACTTCAGTCAAAACCCATACCATCCCCCACACACCACACACTTTGTTTTTTCGTTTTCTTTCTTTCTTTTTTTTTTTTTTTTGAGACAGAGTCTCACTCTGTCACCCAGGCTGGAGTGCAGCGGCATTATCTCAGCTCACTGCAGCCTCTGCCTCCTGGGATAAAGCAATTCTCCTGCTTCAGCCTCCCGAGTAACTGGGTCTACAGGTACACACCACCATGCCTGGCTAATTTTTGTATTTTTAATAGAGATGAGTTTTCACCATGTTGGCCAGGCTGGTCTCCAACTCCTGGCCTTAGGTCACCTGCCTCGGCCTACACTTTCTTTTTTCAATCCAGTGGCAAGAGGACTTTGAAATGCCCAGGTGTGAGTCTCAGCTTCAAATTTACAATGGAACCATTGCTGCCTCGCCTGCTGTAAGCATTCTTCCCTTATTTATTAAGACCTCTAACAAAGTCCAGAGCTCTGGGGTCAGAAAACAAAATAGCTGCAAGTGGCTGTGAGGCTTTACTATTCCTCCAACCATCCCTATTCACAGGAAGGATCCACTGCATGTGGATCACTGGTTCCCACTCTCTGTATGTCCCACACCATTATATCGAGTGGCATGAACTCACCATTTTTGCAGGTCAAAAATGATGGTTCACTGGCAATATCACTTAGTTTAAGAGCAAGGATTTCCCCCTACATTTGCTGTTTGTAGAACTGAGTCTTCATTTGGTTATGCTGCTGTTCTACAAGGGCAGCTGCTTCTGAGATGTGGGCTACAAGGCAAGCTTGGAGAATCCCATAGACTTCAGCCCATTGCCTGTCTTCTTTCACTCAAAAATGAATACTTTAGGCCAGGTGAGGTGGCTCACGCCTGTAATCCCAGCACTTTGGGAGGCAGAGGCGGGCTAATCACCTGAGGTCAGGAGTTCAAGACCAGCCTGACTAACATGGTGAAACCCCATCTCTACTAAAAATACAAACAATTAGCCAGGCATGGTGGCATGCACCTATAGTCCCAGTTACTTGGGAGGCTGAGGCAGGGGAATCGCTTGAACCCAGGAGGCAGAGGTTGCAGTGAGCCGAGATCACGCCACTGCACTCCAGCCCGGGCGACAGAGTGAGACTCCATCTCTAAAAAAAAAAAAAAGTGCTTTAGTGAGAAGCAATTCTATGTGAGTGTGAGATACCACCATGATTAATAAGGCATTCATGAAGGCCACATGTGTCATGAAGGAAGAAACTTGTTAGGAAGGAATGCCAATGCAATCCAGGTTCATAATAAGTGTTCATTCCAGTGACAACAAATTGCTACCTCTACAGTTATGGAAAAGATACAGTGTAATCAACAGGCTACCAGAAGGCAAGCTGCTGCTCCTGAATATGGTGCCACATTGACACTCAGGGTTCATCACTGAAGTAGGCAAGTGGGATACGCAGCCAGGTGAGGTGGATATGCAGCCAGGTGAGGGCCCGTGTTTGTCTCTGAGCCCATGCATAGCTTCCTCCCTCCATGGCCTCTCACTTCATGTACCTATTGGGTGGCACTGGGTTTCTGAGGTTAGTGGCTGACTGATATCCCAAGAGGATGGTCATGTCCACCTTATTAAAGAGTGCCTCCTTCACTGGGAAGGATTTTGGTGAGCATTATCATGGCATTCATGGTGCCTGTTCTCAGAGGTCAGTCTATATTCTTTCCCTGATCTGGTCACCAACTCTTAAATCTTGCTCTTTACTAATTTTTTACTAGGTGGCCAAACAATTAATCACTGTCCACACAGCCTGACCTCAGCTCCTATCTCCTTCTTGGTAAAACAGAGAATGAGAAGAACCAATTAGTTATGCTGGGATGATTGCCTTTCTTTACTATTTTTCAAGAGTCAGTGTCACTCTTTCGCAGTCTCTCCCAGCAAACACCTACACACTGTGCAAAGTCATATACACACAGATTTTTTTTTCCATTTTCAGTCAACTGATAGGAGGATTCCCCATGGGGCTCAGGTGTAGGTTGAGGGAAGGGTCATAACATAGTAGTAGGCAGTGTACCTGGGTGTGCGAACCATCTGCCCATACAATTTTCTTATGCCATCAGGATCTGCACAGCCTGAGTGATGGTGCTTTGGGGAATGCCTGAATTTCTGGCTGGGAGGATGAGATAAAACCTACTTCATAATGCGGAGCTCAGGTTCACCTGGTATTCTATGATTAAATTCGCAACATCCATCAGGGTCCAGTAGCAATCTTTTCTCAATAGAAAAATAATTCTCGCCAAGAGGTTGTGGCTTTACTTCTGAAACCTTGGCAGAGGCTTCTTATAGTTGCCTCATTTGCTACTTGCACTTTGAACACCCTTGGATCCAATCTTAAGGCTCAAATGGAAGAGCTCTTTCTGCCACGGACTTGTCCAGTTGGAGACTGGTGGGGCCCTTCTTAAAGCTAGTAACCTTTCAATTACCTGGTGCATGGGGGAGAAAGCACAGCCAAACGTGGCATATGTTGCCTCCAAACTCCAAAGAGGTTCACAATGTGTTGTACTTCTTTCTTAGGGGCTGCAAGGTGAAACAATTAGTTCTTTACTTTTGAGAAGATATGCTTTCAGTACCCCCATGGATCTCCCAGAGAGTTTACTGATGTGTCTTTCATTTTATTTTCTTGGGATACCTCTGGCTTACGCTATCTTACCAAGAAATCCATGGCACCTGCTATTTTCTGCTCTCTGAGTCCTATCATACTGATGTTATCAATGTGGTAGACCAATTTGATGTCTTTTGGGAAAGCAAAATGATCAGTTTTCCTTTAGCACAGAGCCCTAAAGCAAGAGGATGAAAAGGTTCTGGTGCCCAGCCTGCCAAAAACAATCTTCTGATGTTTTGTATTTATTAGGATAGGAAAAAAGCATTTTTGAGATCAGTACTTACATGGAAAATACCAGGGGCTGAGTTGGTTTATTTCAGTAGAGAGAGACCACATCTGAAATAGTGGTGGCAATTAGAGCAACCATTTTATTAGCCTTATGATAATGCAATGCCATTCTTCTCCAGAACCCTTTTATCCTCTGCATCACCCTGAGCTCTGTTGCTTATAACTACTTCTGTTTCCAGTTCCTTTATCAATGAACATCCTTAGTCAGAAGCAACAGAAACTGGCTCTGGCTGATTTATGTATGGTATAGCCCCTCTGTCTTTCAAGTCTTTGGTAAAAGAACTTATCTCTGGGCCAGGCGTGGTGCCTCATGCCTGTAATCCCAGCATTTTGGGAAGCCAAGGCAGGTGGATCACCAGGTCAGGGGTGCGAGACCAGGTTGACCAACATGGTGAAACCCTGTCTCTACTAAAAATACAAAAAAAAATTAGCTGGGCATGGTGGCGGGTGCCTCTGATCCCAGCTACTCAGGAGGCTGAGGCAGGAGAATTGCTTGAACCCGGGAGGTGGAGGTTGCAGTGAGCCGAGATCGTGCCACTGCACTCCAGCCTGGGCAACTGAGCGAGACTGTGTCTCAAAAAAAAAAAAAAAAGAACTTATCTCTGCAGTTTCCCCAAGGGTAGAACATAGTTTTTTACTTACTATTTGCTAGGGAGGGCATGTGTCAAGGACTTCCATTCATTTCTTCCACCACTGTAGCCTTTACTCCACCTCTAAGGGAGAGCTAAAGTGAGGACTGGACTGATTACTGAGAAGACACGTGCAATCAGTGGGGGTTCAGGGTTCAGGGTTCAGGATTCCACTGAATCTCCTGGGAGAGGACTTTGGTCAAAACTCTATTTCTTACCTCACTCCCCAAAAGCTCCCTCTTTGATGAGAGGACCACAGTGGTGTTCTGGGTCTCCAGGAGGTGGTGCTTGCTAACAGCATCAGCAATCTACCCTACAGAAAATGGGAAGCATGATGCTATAAAAAGCATTAACCTTCATCCGATCCATGCATCTCTCAATGCTTTGGTGAAGGGAGTGTTTTCTTGGGACCCTCTTTGGAGATGAAGTAAGGTTTGAGGGAATGTGTTTCACTTACTTGCTCATGATAAATCTGCTCCCATCCTTTCTTGCTCTCCAACCCCCACGTCTTTGGAGTCCTTCAACTATATTTTATCAACTAATGCCTGGCATCTCAATCTCATTCAGCAGGGACTATCATTGAGTACAGGTTTCTGCTGACTAAACAAGTAAACAACTGAATCTGTTCCTAGCTGTCTGGGCTAGCTCAAAGAATCCAGACTCTCTGGAAGATATACCTATACCCGTGAAATTCAGTTGAATCTACAAGTGTATACTTCCCACCTTGATGTGGCTCTTCACAGTACATCTTCATATGTATTTGCCAGATTTGTGTTAAGCTAAATTACTTCTTTGGTGTGCAATTTTTGGGGGGCTAAGATTTGGTATTCTACTTGGCCTTCCAGAACATTCTGAGACCTGACTCTACTTAAAAAGCTAATTAGATGTCTAAGAAAGTTGTAGATGTGGGTCATAAGGATAATTTTTGCCCAGATGAAGTAGTTGGGGAGGTTCTTCCAGAAGATAGCAACAGCTTTGTCGCAAAAGAGAGGATGGACTTTCCTTGTCTGCATGGAGAACTCAGGGGGAGCCAGGGGATCCTCGCACTCCGAGTCCACTGGATCCCTGCAAGTCCCCATTTCAATCGCAGGCTTTTACTCATTCCTAATCAACGTGCTACATTTTGCATAAGAGACCTAGGAAAGCTGTGAATCCACAAGCATACAGTATCCAACTTTGAGTTTAGTTTTTGACCTCCTCATATCTATGGCTGCAAGAAATAAGAGTTTCCTATAAAAATTCCAAGTTTAAAGATGATGCTTTGAGTCAAGAATTTAGATATTTGAGCCTTTTTTTTTTAAGTCGTCCCCCTCTGTAGAGACAACCACCCCACCCTTAGATCTTTAATTCCTCATAACCTTCATAGCACTGTCAGCAGGGACCCGTTTCCCCGCTGAAGCCTGCTGTGAGGGAACGGGAATTTTTTGAAGGATGACAGGTCATGATGCACCGTTTTGCCACCATGCCATAAGACCTGACAGAGTCACATCCAGCATTTTTTTCCTGCTGTCTGCCCCAACTAGGCATGATAACAAAACCCAGATTCTCCTCATTACCATAAGGTCTGTTTCTGATAACCACTCCTGGTTCCAATTTCCCCATCTGTGGTCATTTTTAGTTGTAAGCAGCAGAAACTTACTGTGGTCCATTTAAACAGAAAAGAAACTCATTAAACAAGATACCACGAATCTCAGAGAATTTCTAGAAGGGTGAGAGAACAAGGAATAATTCCCCCAAATCAGATCACAGAACGTGTCCAATGAAGATTATGGCTCTTGTCTCCCACGTCTGACACCTTGTTCATGAGACACAAGAACCAACACTATGGGATCTGTTATCCTGGGATCTTGAGTTGCTACAACCATTACTACACCAGGGAGAACTTCTTGTGGTGCCACCTCCTTGTGCCACACTCTGACTCCTAGTGCAGGGCACGAGAATTTAGTGGTGGAGCTGAGTCATGCCTTTGCCCTAGCAATCAGGGAGGCCAAGGAAACCTGGCATTTTCAGCTCTGATAATGGGAACTGGGCTCTGCTTTTCAAAAAACTTGTGAGGTGGGAATTCCCTAAAACTAGGAAGGGGATTGTCCAAAACTTTGATTCATATATACTACACCATGTCACGGGATACATCAACAATTCAAAAAATTCTCATTGAGTAGCTATTGCCTTGGGAATAGATAGATGAATAAAATAAAGCCCCTAAGATTATACAGCTTAGAGACTTGTATGAGAAACCCATCTAAATAAGTATGAGGCCCTGAGAGCACAGAGGAGGAGATCATTCATTTCAACTTGGATAACTGAGGAAGACTTAGTAGAAAGAATGATATTTGCATTGGGTCTTGAAGGCTAAATAAGGGCCTATTAAAGAAAAAGTGACGAGTAGGATGAGGGACACGTAAAGAGAGAATTCTAGAGTGTAAGTATTTATTAAACTTGATGGCATAGTCAGGGAATGTCAAATAGTCCAAAGTTAGTAGGATAACCTAGCGAAAAAGGGACGTAGAGAACAGATTTCAAGATCTTGAAAACTAAGCTGGATATTTATCTTCTAAGGGGAACCAGTAAAGACATTTAAGCAAGCAGGAAAAAAATACAAAACTTCTGTTTTAGAAAGAGAACTTTGGAAGATGGTTTTAAGTGGGAGGAGGCCACAATCAGGAGGAAAGTTAAGTGAGTTATTGCCAATGGTGAGAGATTACAAGGGTCAGAAGAAACATGAAGGTCATGACGATGGATGGGATTGGCCCAAGAATATTTTGGAAGCACAGTTTATTAATATTGGTGATAAAATGAATATGAAGTACAAAGAAAAGGGAAGAATTAAAGATAACCCTAATGTTTCTAGTTTGAAGGTCTGAGCTGGAAAGCCATTGACTGAGGTTGAAATACAGGAGGAAGTGACAGGTGCAGGAAGAAAACACACTGTTTGGTTATGGACTTTCAGAGTTTGGGGCATTTGAGGCATTCCTGCTGTCTGCCCCAACTAGGCATGATAACCAAACCCAGATTCTCCTCACTACCATAAGGTCTGTTTTGAAAGGCATTTGGGTTGGAAAGTTGGATCTACAGACCAAGAGAGTGGGTCTGGCCTGGATATACAGATTTGGGATTCACAGGCAGAGGAGGGGTCGTTGCTGGCCTGAGAGCCAACCAGGTTGGCTAGGGATAGTGGACAGAACTGCAGACTCCTAGGACCAGCAACACTAAATTTTTAAATAGGAAAGGACTGGAGAAGTGGGTGGAGAGGTAGAGGAAAAGCAGGAGAGAACACATTTTTATAAATAAAAGAGAGGAGAGGGAAGGAAAAGGAGTTATGAGAATCAGGGGTTATAATGGGGCACTCAGCTCCTTTTTTGAGCATGTCAGTGGAATACTAGCAGCAGGACCCAAACATCAGTGAGTCTTGGAAGGGAAGCAAAGAAGGGGAGCCGAGGGGAAGCACGGCTTCATGACTAAGAGCTGAGCAGGAGCCAGACCCCTGATATCTGACTCCAACCCACACACTCCTCTGGGGCTCCCCAAACACATTGCTGGCACACAGTCCCTGCTGGCCAATGTTTGCACATGATAAAGGGGGTCCTGCTGAGAACCAGGTTTGGACTCTAAGTTAAAGAAAGTTGAACATGCGTTTTTACTGCCAGATGCCTCAGGGAATGTAAGACTGTTTAATGTGCATTGAGAATCTCTACAAGCTGGAGATGACACAAACTCTCAGAATCTGCGTGTTCCTTGGTCGTGAGTTCTCATTTCTTGAAATGGGTGTTTCAAAAGACACCTATGGAGAACTATCATCCTGTTTTATCCACTGTACCCAGTTGCTTCCATAAAAGGGTTATGTCAGAATGCAGTGTAGACTCAGGGGCCTGAGAAGGCGGGGGCACTACTCCCACCGCTGAGAGCCTCAAAGACTTTTAGCATCAGCAAACTGGCTGAATTGCAACCATTCAGAAATGTCTCTCCTTTTTTCATATTTCAGTATTTCTGAAATCAAGGTGGGCCTTATAATTGATAAATATATTTAATATAGTCCTTTTGGCTGGGCGTGGTGGCTCGTGCCTGTAATCCCAGCACTTTGGGAGGCTGAAGTGGGGATCACCTGAGGTCAGGAGTTCAAGACCAGCCTGGCCAGCATGGTAAAACCCCGTCTCTACTCAAATTACAAAAATTAGCTGAGGGTGGTAGTGTGTGCCTGTAGTCCCAGCTACTTGGGAGGCTGAAGCAGGAGGATCCCTTGAGCTAGGGAGGCAGAAGTTGCAGTGAGCCAAGATTGCACCACTGCATTCCAGCCTGGGCAACAGAGCAAGAAGCTGTCTCAAAATAAATAAATAAATATCTATATATATGTGTGTGTGTGTGTGTGTGTGTGTATAGATACAAATATACATACATTTGTGTATATATACAGAAATATGTATGTGTGTGTGTGTGTGTGTGTATATATATATATATATATATATATATATATATATATAAAACATAGTGCTTTTTTTCTTAATGCCCCATGGCTGTTATTAAACCAATAGTGTAGAACAACTCAGATATTCATATTGCTGCAGGCAATTTTAGTACTGAGGGATGATAAAACTAGTGAGAGAAAGTTTGAAAAGAAACAGGACATTTACATAGCCTCAAATTATCTCATTTGCTCCCTGCTTCCTTTGTTATTACAAAGGGAGAAGTAATAATGTTACTATGGAGAAACCTGGCAGACTCCACCCTGACCAAGGGACCAAGGTTAACATCAACAGTCATAAGACATATAGGCATCAGGTACCTCAAAATATGATACACTGAGAAGACCACATCCCCTCTGTAATATCTCCCCAATAATGCATCACCTCTGTCTAGTCATCAGAAAACATCAGGCACAGCCAAACTGAGGAGCATTTTACACAATACCTGAGCAGCATTTTTCAAAAGACAAGGAAAGACTGAGCTGAGCGACTGTCACAGATGGGCGGGGAGCAGGAGACATGACACCTACATGCAAGGTGGGACACTGGATTCCGTCCTGGAGCAGAAAAAGGACCTTAGTGAAAAAACTGGTGAAATCCAAATAAAAGTCTGCAATTTGACGAACAGAATCATACGAGTTTCTTCATTTTATAATTATATTATGGTTACGTAAGGGTTAACAAAGGGGAAGCTGTATGAGGAGTATACAGAAACACTTTGTACTATTTTGGCAACTTATCTTTGCATCTAAAATTATCTCAAAATAGAAAGTTAAAACCAGAAAACAGAGATTTAACCCCTTCCCCATGTGATGCCCTGCACAGCCTTGGGACTCTTCAGAGAGTCCCCACAGCAAGAAGGCTCTTACCAGACGCATCCCCTTGACCTTAGACTGTCCTGCCTCCAGAACTGTACCCTGAAAGCCACTTTCTTTCCCTTCATGGGACAGAAACAAAGACACGGGGAAGTTGTAGGCCACAGCGACCAAAAGGAAAGTTGAGATGAAGCTGCAGAGTGAAGCTGCTTCTTCCTCAACTCAGTTGAGCAGCATAAGGTGGTGGGAGCAGCAGGGACTAGGCAACACTCAGCTCACCCGGGACACTCGCCAGGCTTAGGAGGGGCAGAATATGGTGTTTGCCTCATCACTGAAACCAGAAGTTGTTGCCTAAATATACTGCCAAAAACTCTCTCTGCAGTCTCTGTATAAGAGCCATGGAAGATGGGAAAATTAAGTTATTTCTTTTCAAATCCAAGTCAAAAGGCACAAAGAGCTGCTTATGCTCATCACCCGTGTGACAGCCAACTTTCCTTTTTTCACCAACCCACACAGGGGCCTCCGAAAAGTAATATTACTACTGAAAAGTAATATTTCACAGTAAAATTTCATTAAAAGTAATATTTCACAGTAATATTTCATTAAACAAAACAACAAGAAACACACAAACAAAGGATATTGTGCCCTGTACCAATGGCACATTTGAATGGAGGGAAAATGCTATTTCTGTCCTCTCCAGCTGCCGCTTTTCTGAGCTGGTATATCATGGATACTGGATGTGGCCCTGGCACTACCTGTACATGACTGGTGGAGGGAGGAGAGAAAGGAGGGGGAGGTGAGGGAGATAGAGAGTGGGCAACATGGGCGGGATGGGGGATGGTATTTGTAAACAGCCCTTTGGGATGCCTTAAATTCTGCCAAAAATTTGAGTATTTGCTTATGGGACTGGCTTTAGAGATCATGATTTATCAACCTGGGATTAGAATGAAGAATATCCCCTGGGAAGGAAGCCAGTCTTGTGCCCCTGAGCCAGTCTCTTATTTAGAAACGGGTTCCCTTCTCATCACCGTGCTCTCCAGGAGTAATTTCTGTAATGACAGAAATTTTTTGTGTCTGTGCTTTTCTGTACAGTTGTCACTAGCCACATGCGCCATGGAGCACCTGAAATGCAGCCAGTGTAATGGCAGGACAAGTTTAAATGTAAATAGTCACGTGACCACTGGCTGCCTATTGGACACAGCTCGAGGGACTAGCTTAACCATATTTTTTTAAATCATTATATGGATCAATATAAGCAAAGAGAAATAATTTCAAAGATGAGTATATATGTAATCAACCACCAAAACCCCAAAGATATGTGGAAATAAGAAGCAGCCAAATGAATAGTTTTACAATTGTACCCAGAATCATGGAATTTTATGGCTGGAAAAAACTTTAGAGCTCATCTGTTTCAACCCCCCTCATTTACTGCTGAGAAAGTAGGAGACCAGGGGAATATGTGATTTTTCCAGGGTCAAGGGCGAGATAGGGGCAGAAGCAGAACTAGAACGAGGTCTCCCCAGCCCCATTCCAGGGCTGTGCAGGACTGCATACGGCCTCACATACCTAGATTCGCAACCTCATTCATGTTAAACCTGCATCGGTACCAATGAGATATAGAAGTACCCCGTTTCTCTTCTCCATACTCCCACTGTTCAGCCTCATCAAAATATCTCAAATGGGATGTTTCCAGAACAATTCTTTTTTAATGAAAAGCATCAAAGCTGCTGTCTTTCAGCCACATGGTCTGTCTTCTGGCCCCAAGGGAGGAGAGCTGAAATAATAAATCCTCTAGAGGATACAGAATCAAGGACACCAGAGAGCTTTCTCATAAATTGCCTCTCCATTACAATTTGAGTATATTCACAATGGAGGACTCTAAATAAGATGAGGGAGAGGCTAATTCATTTTATAAACATCGCTTTAAATCTCTTCGTGTACCTGAGCCATGAAATTAATTATGACTGTGATGAAACAGAAAAAAAAACGAGTCGTTTGAAACGGTAATGAATATTACCTATTACCAGAGCCTACTTTCTTAACTGGTTTACTTTCTTTTTTTTTTTTTTTTTGAGACGGAGTCTCGCTCTGTCGCCCAGGCTGGAGTGCAGTGGCGCAATCTCGGCTCACTGCAAGCTCCGCCTCCCGGGTTCACGCCATTCTCCTGCCTCAGCCTCCGGAGTAGCTGGGACTACAGGCGCCCGCCACCACGCCCGGCTAATTTTTTGTATTTTTAGTAGAGACGGGGTTTCACCGTGGTCTCGATCTCCTGACCTCGTGATACACCCGCCTCCGCCTCCCACAGTGCTGGGATTACAGGCGTGAGCCACTGCGCCCGGCCTAACCGGTTTACTTTCTAAAAGATGAGTAGATGATTTCATGGATCTTAATCTCCTTATGCAAAACCCAGATGAGAGCAAACCACCATTAATCGAGTATTCAGCAGAAAACATATTTGGCAGACAATCTATGTGGTATTCTTATCAAAAGATGTCTCTTGATTCTTCAAAAACAAAAGCAAGTTCCCTATTGGGGCCAATATTGGGAAAATCCATCCTCAAATAGAAATATGAAATTCTAAAGATGAGTAACCACATCTCAACAAGTGTGTGTGTGAGGGAGGCTGTTATGAAGACATTCCAGATGTTTCCCTTCTGGTGTGATTTTGGGGTCTTTGAAAAAGCCAGTTCCTTACAAACTCACTCGTGGAATGTAAAGACCAAAGCTTCCACCTGCCTATCAAGGGAGGCTGGTCCAAGAAGTCTCACATATCATTTGACTTCATTTGAATAAGAGCCCTCTCTGATGAAGATTAAAATTCACTTCTTGACATTGAAGCTTCTTTCTTCCTTTGCTCAAGGTCTTTCCTAAGCAAAACCCAGAAGCCCGCAGTAAAAGACAATTCTAGTATGTGAATTAATTTCTGCTGACTGCAAACACATACACGATCAAAGCAACATCCTATGCATTCCATACAGCCTTGGCATGCCCAGAGGAGAATGGTGGCTTCTCAATAATCTATACACATGTAAATTATCACAGACACTGCATAAATAATTAAGGACGGTAAAAATATTACAGCAGAAAATATTTACCACTTTCTATGTGCCATTATTATATTCCTCATGACAATCTCTGAGATATGAAGAATTAGTATCACCTTCATTGGCAGGATGGGGAAATTGAGGCAAAGAGAAGTGAAATAACTTGCTTCGAGGCATACAACTACCAGGTGACAGAGTCAGGATTTGAATCTACATTTATCTGACTCAGACCCTGAACTCTTAAGAATTATATTCGTCTGCTATATTTCGCAGGGAGGAGGAGTAGAGAGAGACCAGGAACCAATAAATAATAGGGTCCCATGCCTTCTGGATGATTATTTCTGGCCTGTCAAGAATGTTCCTTGGGGCTGAGCGTGGTGTCTCATGCCTGTAATCTCAGCACTTTGGGAGGCCAAGGAAGGAGAACTGCCTGAGCCCAGGATTTCAAGACCAGCTTGGGCAGCATGGTAAGACCCTGTTTCTAAAAAAAAAGCAAAAAAAATCAGCTGGGCCATGTACACCTGCAGTCCCTGTTACTTGGGAGGCTAAGGCAGGAAGATCCCTTGAACCCATGAGGTTGAGGCTGCATTGACCTGTGATCATGCCACTGCACTCCAGCCTGGGCAACAGAGCAAGCCCCTGTCTCAGAAAAAAAAAAAAAAAAAAGGAATATTCTTTGGTTCTACTCATTGCCCCACCCTCTTAATCCTCCCAAGGTGCCAGGTGTGGATCCAGTCCATTGGCATATTTGCCTTCAGTGACTTTCACTCTTCATTCCAAGCTCCTTCCTTACACCCCCGAACCCTGCCAATACTCTGTGGTCTCAATTTTTGTAGGTCCTCCTGTGCCCTCTCAAATCATATCCCATCTTCATCTATTCTGCCTTCAGAAAGTAATGTGTGTGCTAACTGAATCAAGCTTCTTCCTTTAAGCTGAATCTTTGGCTCTGGGAGGACATAATCAATACCTTTACCTCGTGTGTCCTAGTGGTAAGAATTTTAGCCACACTGTTTCTCCCGGGCAGAGCTCTCACAAAGATGCTCATTTAATAAGGTCAGAGGTGGTCAGGGAGGAAATGGTATGTATGTTGGTTTTGTCATCAACTATTACAGTGTTTTGGGGAAAGCCAAACTTTGCGTTGCTACACTCTTACACTTTGAGGAATCCAAGAACTGTTTTAGAATTACCACAAACTTTACTTTCCAAAAATGCAGGTTTCTTAACATGCTGGGGGAGAGACAATCCAAGTGTCAGGTTACTTTCCAGATAGATTTTCCTGGCAGTTAATATTTGGGTGCTGCTCAATGAACTACACCCCGGGAAGAAGGCTAAGCTGTGAGTTGGAAGTCTGTCATCCCCCCAGTGGGTCTCTGTTCCCAGGGGCCTCCCATGGTGTGAGCTGAGTGACCCTGGCATTGAAAGAGGTGGTTTCTCTGCAAGCCTTGACATGGTGACCAACAACTCCAATTGGTGATTTGCTCAAGAAGCAGTGATCTGCCCCGCAGTGAGGAAAATCTGGATGTCTTGGGCTTTGGAGAATCCCCACTTTGCAATGTGGCAGCCTCCTAAGGGGTTTTCAAGGGTAATTTTGAAAATTTGTGACTGTTCCCTGAGAGTGTGAGATATGACACCACTGGGTGATAATAAGTGTATCATGTCCTCATAAAAATAACCATCACTGGCTAAGCAGCAACTGTGTTCTGAACAGCAATGTTCAGCAGGCATTGTTTTGGAATTATATACCTATGCTAGGAATAAAGGCGGCTGATTCCTTCCTTGCTGTATCCAGTTATGTTGTCCTCAGAAGCAAGTGCCAGGCGATGTTCATTCCACTGGCGTCCCTTGATGGCACCTCTTGTATCTGAGCCATCTAGAGGTAGTCCCCGTTTGTGACTCAGCCTTTCTCTTTCCATCTCTCAGCTCTGCTTTTCTCTGGGTTGACTTCACTTTGGGACCCACTTTCTCCATATGTCAGCTCCTGGCAATTTTAGCTTGCCCACTGCAGCAAAGAGAGTGTCCCTCTGCAGACAGTTACAATGGGCATTCTGGAAGCCAGTTCCATTGGCTGTTGCTACCCTGGTTTGGGTCATATGCCAATCCCAGCACCAGGCCAGGCCACGAAGGTGTGTGTGATGCTTTCATTGGCCAGTCTTGGGCCTGGAGCAGGGGGCTATGCTGGGTTCAATCCACTCCCTGAAAAAACAAAAGGCCTGAGAGTGGGACGGGGTGGGGGACCCAAGGAGCCCCAGGCTGCTGTGGCCGAAGAAATGGCAGTGGATGCTCACAGGCAAAAAAGACCTACGTCAGCTTCTCAGATCCACTCCATTCCCATTTCTCTTGCCCCCATTTCTGCAGTGACTACCATGCAGTCTCTCTTGCTTCCTTTTCTCTGCCTCCTCACTATGCTAACTCTGCCTTTTACTGCCTCTCTATTTCCACGCCCTCAAGCCTCCTGTTTACTTTCTCTTCTGAGCCTCCTCCTATTTCTGCTTACTCTGCTGTTGTTCCTCTTTTACGGCCTCCCATTGAGTTTCCTGGAAGTGTATCTAATTGGGTCTGTTAGCATCTAGGACAGAGTGTCTCTATGAATCAGCAGGGTCATGGGAAGCCAGCTCAGAGCCACCAACCAGCCTCCAGATTGTTTCCTTCAGGTCCGATAACTTTGCCTAGGATGATCCAGCAGGATGATAGAGCCACATCTTGTGTTATAAATTAAGGGACCCACACAGAAGATACGACCATTGGTGGCTTTGCTCAGAGTATAACAATCAGAGCTTCATGGCCTAAAGAACACATTTGGTATTTTTCCTAAAGGACCAGCCTTCATTATCTCTGTCTATGCGGTATAAACCTAACATAACACTTGCTGAAAGAAAGTTCTTTATAGAGTAGATGCGATGTGCTTTTTTATACTCTAGGTGATACCACTGGTGGATGCATGGCTGGATGAAAACTCTAGAAACCAACAACCTCAGTGACTGAAGGAAGATGAGTTGGATAAGAAAAAGTGAAAGAGGGTAAGAAAAGCTAAAAGGTGACCAAGAGATGCTTTTAGAAAAACAAAGGTTGGCCGGGCACAGTGGCTCACGCCTGTAATCCCAGCACATTGGGAGGCTGAGGTGGGCTGATCATCTGAGGTCAGGAGTTTGAGATCAGCTGGGCCAACAAAGTGAAACCTCATCTCTATTAAAAATACAGAAAAAAAAAAATTAGCCAGGCATGGTGTCGGGCATCTGTAATCTCAGGTACTTGGGAGGCTGAGGCAGGAGAATTGCTTGAACCCGGGAGGCGGAGGTTGCAGTGAGCCAAGATCGCGCCATTGCACTCCAGCCTAGACAACAAGAGCGAAACCCCGTCCCCCAAAAAAAGAAAAACAAGGGTTAAAAAAGACGTTGCTCAGCTATTCCACACCTACAGGGAGTACAAAGCATGGCAGATGGGTTTCAAAGGTAGCAAGAAACAATTTTATTAAACCACAGACGGGAGTAGTAAGAGAAGCTTCTAAAAGCATAGTCTTACACAGGGCCATGGCATAGATTCGTGACTACTTCAATGTAATTGAAATTTAGAAGCTTTGTAATTTGAGTTCTAAAATTTAATAAAATGGGAAGCCCAACAGTTCTTTAATTTCATTTTAATAAAGGAATCTTCATTTTATCTACCATGCTGTCTTCCTCCCTCCCAACTGTGATTACTGGTAGTCGGAACTAGCATGAGGCTAGCATAAAATCTAAGGAGACCCTCACCCAGGCGCCAGCACTGCATTTGCAGGAGCCCGAAAGTGAAGGCCTCCTTAAATATTGCACCCAGGGCTCCTGACCCTCTGCAATGGAAGTGTGGTGATTTCATTTTCCTAAATGCAAAACTTTTTGGTGTTTTAGATGAGGTCAATCACTTTATCCTTCTCTTTCTGACCTGGATTAATAGATTCAAACTAAAAATGAAGAATTTCATTCGTATGTGTGTGAGACAGAGGTAAAAATGCAAATTTTTCTAAATGTAAAAAAAAAAAAATCTTGATTTTATGTTAGTTCACTTAATATGAATGATCAAAACACTCCTCCTGGCTGGATTTGTCCGGGGCTGCCTGGTGCCCCCCTCTGCTCCACGCATTTCTGCATTGGCAATGTCTCCCAGAGTCCAAGTGGTTTCTAGACAGCTCATGTTCATCTGTCTTATTAATAATTGGCTGCAACCTTTCCAATTTTCCCCTCTAATAGGCTTGCAAAGTTTTGTTACTTATCACATTATGAGCTCAGTTCTTCTAGATTTTTACATTACTTGTCTAACACCTTCAGGGAAATTGAAGGATCACCTGAGTAACTCTATGCTGATGAGGAAGCCTTTGAGGCAGGCACCAGCCTAGACAGGACCAGGATGTTCTCTGGAAACCTGGGTTAATTGTCTGCGGGCTGCTTGGCATAATCACCTCACTCAACTTTCCTTCCAGCAGTGAAAAAAATCCTGAGAACAGATATCTCCCCAGAAAACAGTGGGAGCGGTCATCGCTCATTCCCTCACTGAGAGGCACCCTATTCACTCATTCATTTATTCATTCTTCTACTTCCTAAGAGGTCTTACTCTCCATGTTGAGCATACCTTATAATGAGAAGCATGGCATTTCCTTTAATTTTCTTGGAACATATTCCAGGCTTCTTGCTCTATTAAAAATATGTATGTCTATTCAGGAAGATTCTTTCTCAAACATTTATTCCTGGAGGAAAAAAATCCTTAGAAACTTCGACTTAGGGGTGTATCTTTTCAAAATTGTATTGAAAAATAACTGCCTTTTGATGAATAGTAATGAATCATGTTAAAAAACATCAGATGTTCTAGTTGCAACTCTGATATGAGTATTGTGAAGAAGTGATCGTTCACAGGGATTCCTCATGGGTTCCTGCGATGTCACGAGGTTTCATTTCAGTGTGTTTGTTTGTTTGAATTAGAGAGAAGCCAGAGAGGTCATCCAGGGGGCCACCTGGCTGGTCAGACTGGTCTCCCAGGGGCACTACCAAAGTGAGTCTCTAGTCTGGTCCTGGCTTCTCAGGGC
This sequence comes from Hylobates moloch, assembly GCF_009828535.3. Taxonomy (NCBI): domain Eukaryota; kingdom Metazoa; phylum Chordata; class Mammalia; order Primates; family Hylobatidae; genus Hylobates; species Hylobates moloch. The sequence continues at coordinate 39,188,919 of NW_026652284.1, read as the reverse complement.
AAGAAATGATTTGTTAGGGCACCTGGAGGTGTTTAGCTTAGGACTGCCTGTTGCTTAATCAAAATCACAAGAAACTGACATGTGAAGCATAAGTCCAGTTCATGCATATTTAGTGCAAAATATACCAGCCAAATGGTCAAGAATACGTGTAACACTGGTGGCTGCTGGTGTCTGTCCATAAGAGCCTCCTGTATCCATCTCCATTGCAGGGAGGTCCATCTCAGGGCGCATAATAATTTTAGCTATGGTCAGGCCATCCTCCTCCCTCTCTTCTCCCCAACAGTATTAGGGAGAGAGTGACAATTTCTGGATCAAATTATCTTTCTAAAAGTCCCCATGTTTATCATTTCAATTTGGAAGAGTCTTTCTTGAGATTGGTTCTTTTCATTCACTGTGACCAGCCCAGGGACCCATTTGGTCACATGATATTGCCTTCCTAGAAATGTATGCTCACCACCCACTGGGCCTGGGGTTCTTAAATTTCTCTAAGCCATGCATTCAGTGACTATCACCCAGAGTCTATCATTTCTACAGACAGTTGATTGCATCTAGTATACTAAGAGTTTCTGCATGTCAAGGGGCCCTTCCTGAAGGGCTGAATGGGCCCTGCTGGTGCCTCCATGTACAATTTTGACAACGACCACACAAAAGAGAAGAAATGATCGATGTGTCTATGAAACCAAAGCAAACTGAAGACCTGCTTTGCCTGCCTTTGCTGAACTTCAACCTCGTTTAAGTGTAACAGCAAATAAATGTTGTGTAGAGATCTCAAGATTTGAAAGCTCCACTCCCTCACTACACACACTGGTGCTCATGTATATACATTTGAACATATGAAAGAGTAAGCGAACCAGTGAAAACAGAGTTTTGTACTTAAAAACACTAAAAATAGTTTAATCTTTCTTGTCTATATTTTCACAATCAAGTTTGTATGTTACAAAGTTCTCAAAATCTCAGTTTGGTCTGAATATTTATATTTAAAAACCAAACCTAATCTGATGGAAAAGCAGATGACGTCTCATTTATGCTTTAAGTAACACACTGAAAATGCATATCACGCCAGTGTGTGTGGGTAGGTTTTGCCTGTTCAAACTCTCACAATAGGCGGAGATGATTGATAACAAGACCAACTCGAGGTTGCTTCTCTGAAGCCCCACCCTCTCCCCCAACCCCTGCAAGGACCAGTCGGCTTTCTTTCAGTACCATGAAGACTCAAAAAGTAAAAAAAAAAAAAAAAAAAAAAAAAAAAAAAAAAAAAATAGCATTGACTGGTTAGTCAGAATGCTTTCCTGGCTGGAAAACCACCACCGGAGGGGCCAGGAAATGATCATTTTCAGCCTTCTGTGGTACATGAAGTATAAACCATACACAGTATCATGTGAAACCAGGGAAACTCATATATTTCAGGAAAATCCCCTTACCCCTCAGGGTTGTTGGTTTTTGTTCTGTGTGAATCAAATTCCTGTATTTTCCTACAGAGCAGCTGTGGTTCCCGCTGGAAGGAAACGGAAGACTTCAGTTCTCTGGAGGAAGCTTCTCCCGCAGCATACAGGTTCTTGCTGGAACCCTGTTGCATTTCCTCTGTAGGACACACAGGTTTATCTAAGCTGTGAAAGCAACACAGAGATAAGACCCGTGGTGTTTTCCTTGTTACAAAAAAGCTGTCTACTTCCTGTCTGGAGAAACCAGGGACACTTGATTTTGAAGGGACTTCAGCAATGTAAGCACAAAATCAGCCCCTTCTCTTTAATTTAAATTCCACCCTTCCCTTGGGTGAGGGCTGTTTCTAAGTTATTTAAAGATTTAGAAAGTAGCTAGAAGGTCACTGGGTTTGTGGCGGCATTGGCTCTTACTCTTGTGCAATAAAACCATATTCGGCTTGTTCCCTTAGGTGAGGGCAGAAATGACTGGACGGAATGCCCACCTGCCCATACAGTTTGAAGAGAACAGTCCAAGTGCTCAATAGTTCGAAACCTTTTAAGAAATCAGAAATAGTAGGAAACATTGCATCTGAAGTCACAGAATATGTTAATGTTAACCCGTGTGGCCGGAATAAATGTGCAAGCTGATGTGTTAATCTCTGATGTATTTGGAGATACTTCCTTCATGTAAATAATTTAAACTGTCCACAAGGTAACTTCATTTTCCACAGAGTCCAATTTGATTTTAACATTTTTTCAAGGTCATGGGAGTTTATCATTTTGTTTTTGGTTTCATTCAATGGTAGCAATCTGAGATAGTCACATGCCCATCCCAGGTCCAGTTGTATAACTTCTAACAAGTTATTAAACATCCTCATGCCTCAGTTTCTTCATTTATAAAGTGGGGATAATAGTATCTACAGCTGGGCACGGTGGCTCATGCCTGTAATCCCAGCACTTTGGGAGGCTGAGGCAGGCAGATCACTTGAGGTCAGGAGTTTGAGACCAGCCTGGTCAACATGGTAAAATCCTGTCTCTACCAAAAATATAAAAAATTAGCCAGGTGTGGTGGCACGTGCCTGTAATCACAGCTACTTGGGAGGCTGAAGCAGGAGGATCGCTTGAACTTGGGAGGTGGAGGTTGCACTGAGCCAAGATCATGCCACTGCACTCCAGCCTGGGTGACAGCGAGAATCCATCTCAAAATAATAATAATAATGATAATAATAACAATAATAATAGTATCTACCTCTGAGGGTGCTTCTCGATTAATTTAGCAAACATTGTTGCATGGTCCAAAAGTGATATGCATTGAAGATACATGGAGAGCAATGCCTATCGCTGACTTCCTGGCTCTTGGGGATCAAGGAGAAAAGTGGAGGTGTAAGGAGGCATAATAATAATAATAATAATAATAACGATAATGATAATTTTACATGGTGTTAAGCTAAGAAGAAAAAGAATAGGTTACGAGGGTGATTTGATTGATTTGAGGGAAGGCCTCCCTGAGGTAGAGACATTTAAATGGAAGAATTAAAAAAATAAATCAGCCAGGTAAGGGCTAGGTATTGCAGGCAGAGGAAGGGGTGCGTGCAAAGGCCCTGAGGTGTGAATGTCTTTAAAGGCTGAAGAAGCCCAGGCAGGTGGAAGCATGTGCTATGGGCTGATGGAGTCAATTGGCAGTAGGCAGGTCCAGGAGGTGCTGGCTTGTAGGCCCAGAGAAGCAGTTGGAGTTTTCCTGAGTTCAGTGGGAAGCCACTGGAAGCCTTTAACACAAGGGCAGGACCTGACCTCATTCACAATTTTTTTTTTTTTTTGAGACAGAGTCTCACTCTGTCATCCCAGCTGGAGTGCAGTGGTGCAATCTCGGCTCACTGCAACCTTCGCTTCCTGGGTTCAAGTGATTCTCCTGCCTCAGCCTCCAGAGTAGGTGGGATTACAGGCGCCCACCACCATGCCTGGCTAATTTTTTTTTTTTTTTTTCTTAGTAGAGAAGGGGTTTCGCCATGTTAGCCAAGATGGTTTTGATCTCCTGACCTCGGCCTCCCAAAGTGCTGGGATTAGAGGCGTGAGCCGTCATGCCTCATTCACATTTTTAAAAGAGCTCCTGACAGCTGGTCTTCGCTGGACACCATGAACCACATGGTCCAAACCTTCTTCATTCCCTCAAACACCGGCCACCCTGCAACTATATGATGCTCAAGGAAGAGTAACAGGTGACTGTGCTGGGGGTGCCCTGCAACCCTCCTCCCTCAACGTCCACCATGACCCACATCTGCAGCAAGACCTCTGTGCCCGACCATGTCATCTGGTCCCTGTTTAACAACCTCTTCATGAACTCCTGCTGCTTGGGCTTCATAGCATTCGCCTACTCCATGAAGTCTAGGGACAGGAAGATGGTTGGTGACCTGATCAGGGCCCAGGCCTATGCCCCCTCTGCCAAGTGCCTGAACATCTGGGCCCTGGTTCTGTACATCCTCATGATCATTCTGTTTATCATCATCCCAGTGTTGATCTTCCAAGTCTATCGATAGAACAGGAGGCAGCATCCAGGCCAGGAGCTCTGACCATGACCTGTCTCCCACATACTCCACCTTCCATTCCTCATCCTATATCAGCCCTTTATCCTCACACACTTTTCTACAATGGCATTCAATAAAGTGCATGTGTTCCCGAAAAAAAAAAAAAAGAGCTCCCTAGCTAGAGGGTGGAGAGGGGAGTAGGAAAGGAGTAGAAGCCAGGGCTTTCATTGTAAGGATTAAATGAGATAATGAATGTGTAGCATTCAGTGTCATAACTGACCCATCATTTCCCAGTTCATGTTAGTCATTTCTATTAATAATTATGATCTATATTATTAATAAGAGTACTTCCTTGGTATCATAATCTGATTGTATAAACTCAAAGTGTACACCAGAAACTAAATGTCCTCTCTGATTTCATTCACTACAGCGTCAGAAAAAAAAGTTGTTAGAAAAAATTCCCAGTCTGTGGCCTGGGGGTTAGGGAACCCCGGGTTTAGAGAAGACTCAAGCCTACTGTGTCTGAGTCAGGAGATGGGAAATGAGTTTACCGGCCTAGATGAAGCTCAAGTTAATGTTGATTCCCAAGTTCTTCACCTTATTATGGCCCACATAGTTAGCTGGATGTGCCAAGTGCAAACTTTTTGCTGAACCAGTTTGTGAAACACTTTTCACTAATTAGTATACCAATCTATAAAAGAAGGCACTTCTTAAAAATACTTTGTGTTCCAGAAATCACAATACAGTACAGTACTTACTTTTGTGAGATTTACTTCTGACCCAACCAAGGATACACGCAGAGAGAATGTGTGTTTGGAGAGCTGGCATTCATGCAAATTTCAGGCTTTGGGAAAGGGATTTACTGGCTATCCAAAATCAAAGGCATGTACTTCTCAACCTCTAGGCAGTAGGACGGGATTGTATTCCTGTCTGACCAATGGAAAATAGGAGGCACAGTAGGCCTGAGTCTTCTCTAGACCAGGCGTCCCCAACCCCCGGGCCATGGACCAGGATTGGCATTTATAGCTGCTCCCCATTGCTACCATCACCACCTGAGCCCCACCTCCTGTCAGATCAGTGTTGGCACTAGATTCTGATAGGAGTGCAAACCCTATTGTGACCTGTGAGTGCGAGATATCTGGGTTGCATGCTCCTTATGAGAATCTAATGCCTGAAAATCTGCCACTGTCTCCCATTGCCCCCAGATGGGACCATTTAAGTGCAGGAAAACAAACTCAAGGGTCTCGCTGAGTCTACATTATGCTGAGTTGTATAATTGTTTCCTTACATATTACATGTAATAATAATAGATATAAAATGCACAATAAATGTAATGCACTTGAATCATCCCAAAACCATCCCCCCACATCTGTGGAAAATTTGTTTTCCACAAAATGGTCCCTGGTGCTGAAAAGGTTGGGGATCACTGCTCTAGACCAAGAAAAAGCACAGAGTAAATGTGGGAGCAAAATGCTGAAGAACTTTGCTGACTCTTCTCAAAGCCTCATTTTTTCCCATCTATCTAATGGCTGTAATAATCATGCCCTCCTTTTAAGGTTGCTCTGAGGATTGAGGGAGAGAATTCATAAATGTGTTTCCATTGGATCTGACACAAAAAGAGCTGGACAGTTGTTAATTGTTGAGGCTATCATTGTTACTCAAAGACCAAAGTACCTGCTCTACTCCATTTGACCCATTTAATTCTAGATTTAAAAAGGCTGGTTCTGATAGTCTAAGTAGAACTGCTTTGGAGACCAGAAAATGTTAGTGTGATGACCTTCAGCATCCTATCTATGACACTAATTTGATCCTTGAGCCAGGATGAAACCTGGAAAAGAGCCCTTGGGCCACTGGCTCCAGCCGTGGGGTCTTCCAAGCGTCCCTTTTAACGTGGCAGACTCACAGCTCTGCGAGAGGTGGCTTTCCCAAAGCTGCTTGAAATTACACTCGTAACCTGGGAGTTTGATAAGCCAAGGGGTCTGGGGTTTCAATTCCCTCTGTCCTCTGCTTTTCTAACTCGCAGTAATTATCTTTGTAATGCTCTAATGCTGAATAATGATGCTGCTAATGCAGGCTGCACTTCGTGCACAGGTGCCAGCTGTTACCTCGCCGGGCAGCTGACCGCGCGGTGCACACTTAGGCGCATTCACTGAGCCCAGCCCCAGCCCACACCAACTAAACAAAGAAAGCCCCGGCCTTCCTACCGATCCACCCCGCCCCTCTCCCTCGGCCTTAAGGAGGCCCTTCTCCCTCCCCGGCCCAGGCTCTCCTCCTCCACCCCTCCCTCACTTCTTCCCCTAACAGCTCTCCCTCCTCCCTTCGGTGGTTTCTTCCTGCAGCAGAAATCCAGGAAACCGCCCCCCACATTTCCTTTACCCACGATTTTCTCCAGAGTCTGACTCACACACAATTCAGCTTGATTTGGAGTTCCCTTTTCTCTGCCCCATGAGAAACCCCAGCTCTCCCATTCATTTCTGGGAGTACAGGCTTGCCAGATAAGGTTGCTTATTTTTGAGTCTGATAATTGACCTTTCATCATGGGGGTCGGGGGGAGGCATATTGAAGACAAATTACCAAAGAACAAATGTGAGGCTGTTGGCTTTACATACACACACACACACACACACACACACACACACACACACACACACACAACACACACACACACACACACACACACACACACACACACACACACACACAAAGACCCTTTACATATTTGTCCATAGAACAGGCTTCAGCAGACAACATCTGCAGGATGAGTCGTTTTTCCGTAACTTGAATCTCGTAATTCATTGTTTCTCTGGTGCTGGTTACAGTAGCTAAGAGGGTGGAACTGCAGGACAATTTGTCACACAAACAAATTTAAATATGGACCGAGGGGTTTGCCCACCTTATGATGAGTGGTTGACTTGTGGCCAAAAACACAAAACAAAAACAAAAACAAAAACAAGAGGTGGGGTTGATGAGGTCTGGGGGACAAGAGTTGCAGTTTCGAAACAGAGTGGAGGCTCCTTTAATCTTGACAGCCCCAATGCTACAGGGGTCACAGCGCATCTGCTCCGGAGGAAAGACAAAGGGCAAGGTGGGGCCACGGTAGCCGGCGCGGGGCTCTTGGCGCGGCGGGGGCGGCGTGCGCCGAGCTGGGCGCGAGTGGAGGGGCCGGCGGCTTTGTGCGCTCCCGCCAGTGCCCGCCTGCAGCCCCGCCGCAGCGTTTAACCTTGACTTCTCCCTTCTCGCTTCTGGCACGGAAGGAAAGCCTGTCCAGATGGGCGTCCTGAGTGTGACGACGTCCCCTCTCGCCCCCGCGCTCTCGCGCAGATGTCGCACGCTGCCCTGGGTCCCGCCACGCCGCCCACCAAGGCCGCGGGCCCTGAGCGCCCGGGGCAGGCGGGCACATCCCGCACCCTCTCCGCCCGCCCGCCCCCGGCGCCCTTCGCATTCCCTTCTTCGGCCCTGGCCGCTCGGACCAGAGCGCCCAGGCCAGCTCAGGGTGTTCCCGCGGGGGTCTCCGGGAACAATGGTGAGCCTGTGCTCTGCTGGCTGGGGGACGTCGTCCCCGCAGCTGGCGCGTCCCTCCAGGCTGAGCGCCCAGCACCCCCCGCGGCCCTAAGTTGGGCCACCTCGCGGGGCGCTGCGGCCGGGCCGGGAGGGGACATCTGAGGCCCGAGAGACCCGCGCTCATGGACAAGTGTCGCCCGCGCCCGGCAGGGCCATGGAGACAGACCACGCAGTGACAGGCCGGAGGCGGCTCGAGGGATCCATAATTTATGATGTTGTTCTTACCAGTCCAGTTTGGGATTTCACAAGCTTTGTCAGTTTCCTTCCCATTTGTTGCTTCCGTCTGTCCTTTTGGAGAAAACTCTTTCCCTCCCCAGGACAGAAGCAGTTGCCCTACTGAATTAATGTGATAAGGAGAAAAAAAAAAGGGATTGATGGTTAAGAGAATGGGTGAACACAGGTAAGGGGGTGGGGCTGAAAGAGAGGTTGCTTAGTCCTTTGTGTACCTTCGACCAATTTTACCCAGACCGTGAAGAAAAAAGTAAGGCCATTTTCAGAGAGATGGGGTGGAGGGTTCATGCTGAGAGGTAGTGAGAGCAGATCTTCCTCACCACCACCACCAATCATCCTCTTCAATTACAAATAAGCCCCTTGGCCCTAAGATTTTTCTTTTTTGTTTTTCTTCTTCTTTTTTTTTTTTTTTTTTTTTTTTGAGACGGAGTCTCTCTCTGTCACCCAGTCTGGAGTGCAATGGCGCAATCTCGGCCCACTGCAACCTTCATCTCCCGGGTTCAAGTGATTCTCCTGCCTCAGCCTCAAGCGCCCCCTACTGCGCCCGGCTAATTTTTGTATTTTAAGTAGAGATGGGGTTTAGCCACATTGGCCTGGCTGCTTTCGAACTCCTGACCTCAGGTGATCCACCCGCCTCGGCCTCCCAAAGCGCTGGGATTACAGGCGTAATTTTTCTTACAGTGCTGCAGGATGCCCCAAAATGAACCTGGGTCTCCAGAAGGTAAGGGGTTAATTGTTCCTCCTTGCAGCTCCCAATCTGGGCTGATCCCTGGGAGGGACCTGCATTGAGACACTGCAGCCTTAGTGCTCCTAACTTAGGATACATTTGGGGACCCTTGGGCAAAAGGACACACCTGTCTTGAAAATTCCTTAAGTTGCTTTAGTGATTGGGGAAAACTTTATGGATTTTATTAACTTTTAGTGCAATGAATAAATGTTAGGCACAACAAAGAGCCCTAAACTAGCTGGGGGAAGTTTTTCTCAGGCCACTTTTCCAGTTTTGTTTTGCTTTTTTCTTGAAAAAAAATTTATTCTAGACCCCTTCCTTTTCTCCTTTGGACTTGGTGTTGCTAAGTGGAACTCAGGCCAGAGCAACTGTTGCAAATGCCTGCTGTGGTTGCCTCTGCAACACAGGCCTGTAAAGACTTGAGTAAGAAGAGGTTTGACGTGAGTAGCTCCCTCCCAGATGCTGCCAGTGCAGAGGCAAGGGGAGGGTGGTTCCAGCCAGGGGCTGCTCCCTTTGCTCCTGTGGGTGAGGAGGGGACAGGCGTGGGAAGAGCCACGAACTCCAGAGCCAGCAGCCCCTGCAGATGGCTGGGTCATTTTGTGGTTTACAAATGACCAAGTCAGGTTGAAGCCACAGTCACTGTGGTTACAGGCACCCGTGATTAGTCACACAGTTAGTGACCCAGTTACGGCACACCCTCTTTTGAAAAGGACATTATTCAACATCTTGCTAGCTTGATTTCAGAAATGGTCCCTGTATATAAGGAAAATGAAAACTGCAAGGGGTGGGGGATTGAAATCTAGGGTGTGTATTTAGGACTGCCGGGAGTTTGGTTTTCTGAAAAGGAGCACAGGTGGGGTGTGACTTTTGTGGCAAGTAGAATTCCACTGAACTTGAACTAGAGAGTGCCTTCCAAGTTCAGGTATGACCCTTTCACAGGGGAGTCTCAAAGGGGTCTGGGAGAGAAAGACAAGGGCCTCCTGAGCTTCGACTTGGCTCATGTGTTTGTGGCCATCTGTGAAATGAAAGTGGGGAGTGAGGAAAGCAGGAAGGGGAAGAAGAACCCTGAATATGGAGGCTTGTGTGGGTTTTTACTTTTTAAAAATAGCATTTCTTTTACCACAATGCTGCAGGAACTTGTAAACATGAGTCCCCAGCAATAGTAAACAAATTAGTCTAAGTTCTTTTATGTGAAAAGTAAGTAGAGCAAGTGTCTCTTGGTCTCTGTCTCTCTATCTCTTTCACTCTCTCATTTTTTTTTTTTTCCACAAAGAGAAAATGCAAAACAAAAATATCCCCTCCTCTTAAAAGCTTCTTTGCTGGTGTTTGTCCAGGAACAAATAGTCTTTTATTTGAATGGTGTCCAAAAGTTCATAAGCAAAAAAAGTGCCCAACGTCTGGTTACCCACAATACAGTCTCTGGCTACATAGTGGAGCTTTTCTGTCCTGAATTTGTGATCTGCTATCAGAGTCCTTTAATTTCTCTGAACAGAAGCCTCTTTGGAAGAAGAAAGGATGGGGGTGGGGAGCAACACTGGAATCGGTCTTTTTTTTTTTTTTTTCCTTTTGGCTGTTTTCTTCCAGTCAGCAAGTAGTGCTTGGATTCTTCTGATCTTTCCCAGCATCTTCCTGAGGTGCGGGCCACGGAAGGGTTAAGGAGGCTGCGGGCAGGTTTCCCTGCAGGGGTGGGGCAGCTGGGCAGGCACCACCCACCCCTGAGGCCCTTTATCTCCTTTGGAGATTTTCTTTTTACAGCGTGTTTAATGCAATCTTCAGTGATGACCGTCTTTTTAAAGCCATAGGTTTCCTTTAACTGTCGGGAGTCTACAGATATTCTCGACATTCCAAATGTAGGATCTGGTGAGATGAAAGGAAAGAGGCAACCGATTAGGGAGAAGATGGACTATTGTTTTGAGAGATGGGCAAAAATAATGATTTGAAACTAAATTTTAATTGCCGATAAACAATCATTTATACATTTGGCTGGTTTTTGTGGGTGGAAGCTTCCATTTCAATGAATTCAATTTGACACACTTTTACAGAGCAGCCTTGGTAAAAGCCAGGTGATCTCCTGTGTGCCCCAGATGCAGGTGAGAACAGGGTACCCCAAAGCCATGCTCTCATGGAACTTTTATGGGGTGGCGGTGGGGGCTAGGAAGTAATTTTAAAAATAACTTTTGGATAGAGATAAGTGCCTTGAAGATAATAAAACAGAATAGAGAGGTTTCTCTGAGGAGTTGATATTTGAGCCAACCATAGTGCCCCTTGGAAGAAATGGTCCAGGCAGAGATCCACATGAAGGCCTGAGGGTGAAATGGGCCGCGTGGAGGCCCCTGTCACCGGGATGGGGAGAAATAGAGTGGAGAAGGGGCTCAGGGTCCCTTCACCCACCGATTCCTCTGTGCTTACCAGAGTTGGTGATTTGCACAACCCCAGGGGTGCTGTCATTACTGTGGGCTGCCTGTAACCAGCATCTACGGTGATTCAGGTCCAGTTGCAAGCCAGCAACGCAGCTGACAGTTCAGACCCCATCCCTTTTATCTGTAAATCTCCTTTACCTTGACTTTAGAGCCAGCCGTATTTATTGAAAGCAGCAGAAACAGCAGAACAAAGACAAATAAATGGTGTCTGATGTGCAGGAGGGAGGTGCAAAGGAGTGTGTCTTGGGAGCTGGCAGACTGGTGGGAGGGGCTGGGTTACAAAGGTTTGAGGTGAGAGATCCATGACTCGTCCAATGGAGGACCAATATTCCTCTCAGGTGAATTTTGTACCCACTGGAAGCAGTCCCCTCTAACGTGGGCATGGCTTCCTTTCTCCTCTTCCTTTGATTCTCCTTCTGCACATATGTCCCAGAGGCCTGAAATTCGGTCCCCAGATCTGCCCCACATGTCTTCCTGGAGGCCTGTGGCTCTTCACTCACACTCCCTGGCCTGGGTAGTGAGTCCACAGATTTGATTGTTCTCCCCACAAAAGCACCAAGTCAACTCGGAGTTCCTGGGAAAAGAGGTTTTCTCTCCTCCCTTCATGCTTCTCTTTCTTTTTTTTTTTTTCTTTCTTTTTTTTTAGAGAGAGTCTCACTCTGTCACCCAGGCTGGAGTGCAGTGGCGCCATCTCGGCTCACTGCAACCTCCGCCTCCCAGGTTCAGGTGATTCTCCTACCTCAGTCTCCCAAGTAGCTGGGATTACAGGCGCATGCCACCACGCCTTGCTAATTTTTTTGTATTTTTGGTAGAGACGGGATTTCACCATGTTGGCCAGGCTGGCCTGGAACTCCTGACTTCAAATGATCTGCCTGCCTCGGCCTCCCAAAGTGATGGGATTACAGGTGTGAGCCACCGCGCCCGGTCCCTGCTTCTCTTTTTGCTAAACTTAGGTTCTTGATGGACAAGGGTTTTCCAGTCCTTGGGAAGAAATATGAGGGAGAGGAAGAAATAAAGGAAGAGTAAATGAGGCAGCTGGAAGAAGCGGAACTAGGGGCTGAGGTGGGGGTGGGAGGACTCCTCCGCCTTCATCCCCAGGTCTCCATGTTGGGGAAAGAATTGTTGCAGGTGTAAGTAAACTCATGCACTGAGATTGACTGTTTCTGGCATCTTTTAAAATGGGGTGCTGTGGACACCCCAGCTGTTTGCCTCAGGCAGGTCCCCTAGTGGGATCTCTAAATGGGTGGGTCTGCCCACCTCCTGTTTCTCTCAGGGCCTCTGTCTCCTGGCAGGGCTGCAGGGAGCTTTACACACGGGCCCTGGGAAGTTGATTGGAAGCTAGCAGTTCATCTCTGCACTGCCAGCTCTCAACAGGCCTTGGCCCGTTGAAAAGCGCCCAGAATGGCAACCCTGGGGCTGTTTACAGTCAGGAAGCAGAGAAGGCTCTGGAGAAGCCACCTTAGCTCACTCTTTTGGGCAGAGGCAGCTGCTGGGCAGAGGCAGGGACATGGGTCTAGAGGCCTTGGGCCTCCTTCTCTCCTGGCCTCTGACTGTCACCCTCTCCTGGCCCCACTCATCAGAAGAGAAGCTAGGCTTCCTATCTTTTTCAACTTCAATTCTCTTCCACAATAGAGATTTCTGCTTTGTTTCATCAAGCTATCTAGAGTCACAGAAAACTGATATTCCCCTTCCCCAACCCAGCCATTCCATCTTTCCCTTGATCTCCCAAGTTCCAGCTCTGAGTTCCAAGACAACAGGTCTGAGTCCTAGCTCTGCTGCTTTCTGGCCATTTGACCTCGATAAGCTGTAGGCTTTCTTGGAGCCTCAGGTAACTCATTTGTAGAGTGAGAATAATAGTGGCACCCTTCTCACAGACTTGCTGTGAGAATAAACAAAGTTATTGATGAAAAGTTCCTCAAAACATGCCTTGCTCATGCAAAGGGCTTAAATACATGCTGGCCATTACAACAATCGGCACTGAATCTTGCAGGCTAGCTCCTCCTTAATCTATCTCCTTTCTTGGCCTTCATAACCTCATGTTATGCTCTGAGGATGGACTCTAGTCTCTGCTTTCTCACTCATTCCTTGAAGTCCTCCTTCCATCTTTGTCTCTGCTCTTCTTGACTTAAATGGCAAGTTCCTGTTGGCCCTATATTTGGCTCACACTGTAGAAGCTCCTTCATTCATTCTTCCACCATCACCTCTAGACAAGTTACCTCCAAATTGTCATTTCTGGCCCTTGCCTCTCTGCAGCTGGTGTCCTGCCACTCTAAGTGTCACTTGGACTTCTTGTGCCATCACAAACCCAATCAGACTCTCACAAAACCAAATCATCAACTTCCTGCTAAACCAGAAATCCTCTCTCAACTTCCAAATGTCTTGGAGCCATACTGGTTCCATCTTCTCCTGAATACTCTTCTTCTCTACCACTGTCCTCCTCTACTGAGACTGGTCCAAAGCCTCTTTTTTCTTACTGACTCCTTCTTACAGTTATTTCTTTTCCAAGACCATCATACACACCTAGATCCTGAGCACCTCATGGCTGTGATGCTCTAGTTGCTATATAACCAGGCCCCCAGGTTCCACATTCTCTTCTCTGATCACAGGATGGGCTCAGCATTGGAGATAAAACAGAGCAATACCCTGCCTGCAGGGAGTTTATAGTCAAACCAGGGAGAAAGACAATCAAGTAATTACAATGAAGGTTGGCAAGTACTCTGGGTGTCAGGCACAGAAGGTCACAGGGCCACATACTAGGGATACTTAACCTTAAGTTCAGAAGATCAGATAAGACTTTGTGGAGGACATGAAATCTAAGCTGAGGCACAAGAGAAGAGTAAGACCTGCTAGGTAGGGGAGGAGTTCCACACTGAGAGGCACAGGGTACACAAAAGTCCTTAAGGCAGAGAAGCATGACATGTTTGAGGAACTGAAAGCGGTTCAGCCTGGGCAGAATGTGGGCAGGATGCTGAGACACAGGACTGGAGATGTTACAATGAACAGTGCCCTGGAGACCATGCACATGAGTTTTGATTTTACCCTAAAAGGAAAGCCATGGGAGGGTTTTAAATGCTGCCGCACACGTGCGAGCACGTGAGTGTGTGTGTATGTATGTGTTTGTGTGTACACTGACCAGACTTGAGTATTGGCTGTTGGAGAGGAGCAAGACCAAGGCAGGGAAACCAGCAAGGGGGTTGCGGCCTGCAACACGGGAGGTGGTGGAGCCTGCACTGGGGTGGGGCAGAGAAGCAGAAGGATAGGGGCAGTATTTGAGAGGATTTGAGATAGGCTGGATATGGGAAGCTAAGAAGGGAGGGTTGAGGGGAACTCACAGGTCAGAAACCTGGGAGGATATTAGTGACATTCATTGAGTTTGGAAACATTGGGAGCATGTGGAGGGAAATGGATGGGTTCACTTAATGAATACTGAGTTTGAGGTTCCTGAGAGACATCCACAAGGATATGTGTTTGGGAGCACTGGTCATGATTGGCAAAGCCAGGCAGAGACTTGTGACTTGAGATTCTGACAAAGTGTGTGTTTATTGCTTCTGTAGTTTGAGATTCATTCTTTCTTTCTTTCTTTCTTTCTTTCTTTCTTTCTTTCTTTCTTTCTTTCTTTCTTTCTTTCTTCTTTTTTTTTTTTTTTTTTTTCTTTTTTTTTTTTTTTTTTTTTTTTTTTTTTTTTTTTTTTTTTTTTTTTTTTTTCCTTTCTCTCTCTCTCTCTCTCTTTTTTTTTGAGACAAGGTCTCACTCTGTTGTTCAGGCTGTAGTGCAGTGGTACAATCATAGCTCACTGCAGCCTTGACTTCCCAGGCTCAAGCTATCTTCCCACCACAAGCCTCCCAAGTAGCTGGAACTACAGGCGCACACCACCACACTTGGGTAATTTTTAAAAAAAATTTTTGCAGAGACAGGGGTCCCACTATGTTACTCAGGCTGGTCTCTAACTCCTGGGCTCAAGCCGTCCTCCCACCTTGGCCTCCCAAAGTGCTGGGATTACAGGCATGAGCCACTGCACCTGGCTTGTAGTTTGAGATATTTTTATTGCAGGAAAAGAAATTCACTCAAGCTAGTTCAAATAAAATGTGGTATTGTTCAAATACAGAAGGCTCCATGGGAAACATTGTCCACAGGGAAGCTGTGAGAATGGGAAAAGCTCTTCTGAAGTACACAGGAGGACCATATGGCCTCTTGTTCCTCCATTTCTGCTTCCCTCCCTGCTTTGTAGGCACATCTTCTCTGCTTATCCATGTGGCCTCCATCCTCTGTTATCTTTGCTCTTTACAGAACCAATCCTTTCTACTCCCCCAACTGGCCTAAGATCTGAATTGAAAAGCTTATGCTAGACTTTACCACAATTTATACATCTCCTTATGTAAATCATTGAGGAGTTAATGGCTCAGCAGCTTTGGGTCAGGTGACCATTCTGGTCCAATCAGTGACAGCAGTGTGTGTGTGTATGGCGGGGCGGGGGGGCAGATTCTGTGTAAGGGGTGTGGTCAGATCAGTTCAATAGAGTGATTTTTGGTAGGACAGGATGTTACGCTTATTTATTTGTCTAACCTATTAAATGTTTCTGCTGCTACTACGTCTTTCACATAGCAGGAGGAAAGCATAAAACACTGAGTGTGATTGGCCCCTTTACCAGTGAGATCTTGAGCAATTTACATGCCCTCCCAGAGTTTCGATTCCCTACGCTGTAAAATCAGTGTCTCCTTTACCGGCAGAGGGAATTAAATGAGATAACGCTGTGACGTGCCCGACAGATGGTAGGAAGCACTCATGACTGCTCCTTTCCTCCTGTTACTTCTTCTTATGCTTGTTCAAGTCACCGTTTTTTCAGAAAACAGAAATTGTACTTGTCAAGTCACTTTTTTTGAGTGATTCTTATGCATAAACATTAACTAATATTTATAGGATTATCATATATTTTATTCCATTAGCAAGTAATTATAACCACTCAATAACATCTTGGAAAACTGAGATGAGAAAAAATCATTTACTCATAATCCTGCCATCCAAATAAAAACATAAACCATTTGATTTATTTCTTTTTAGCTTTTCTTCTAGGCATTTTTTTATTTTTATGAAATATAATCATAATTTATACATAATAAAATGTGTTTTGAGATGTTTAAACCTAAATTATTTGCAGAATGAAAAACATACTTTGAAAGCATTTGATTTTCATTAATCTAGAATATTAATTGACATCTTATTGTAATTTCCTCTGTTTCACCCAGAACATCTCAGGATGGGGCAATATTTGGTGAGAACCATATTGGATTCTACCAAATTACAAATATGTTCTAGGTGAGAACTCTGTCCATTCAGCTGCACTTTGAGATGTTAGATTTAATGCAAGACTAATGAGGCCAAGCCATAGGTTTCATTTCCACAGGAGCCAATTAGCCTTACCACTACATCCACAGATTTTACCCCAATCCTGGTTTCCCACCTTGAAAATGAGTGCCAGGGGTCATAAGGAAGACTGAAAGAGAACATATAGAGTTCAGTGCAAATCCATTGCCATTACTAGACAGTAACTCAACAGCTTCATCTTTGAACCATTAGGTGAACTTCTATTAGGTGAAGTTCCATTAGGTGAACAATTAGGTGCATTCTAGATACAGCTAGAATACAACTAGTCCAGAACCAGCTCTTTTCAAGGATGTTACATGTAAAAATCTCTCTAGCTTCAAATGAAACGGGGTTAAGCAGCTCTAAACAGTGATGAACACTAGAGAATTCCTTAAGCAGTGAAGTCTTTCCTTAAATAAATATCACTCAGCTGGTTGGAGTTAGTAATTCTGAGAGAAGTAAAGTATACCTGCTGATTGTTCTATGACATGAATAAGTCTTAGAGAAGATCTTGAAAGCACTTGTGAGAGGTTGGAGAAATTGATATATGCTGACTGTCTTAGTCCAGTCATCCTGCTATAACCAAATCCCATAGACTGAGGGGCTTATCAACAACATACATTTATTGCTCACAGTTCTAGAGACTGGGAACTCCACAATCAAGGTGCAGGCAGTTTCAATGTCTGGTGAGCCCTAGTTCCTGGTTCATAGATGGTATCTTCTAGCTGCGTCATCACACGGAAGGGGTGAGGAGTCTCTTTCAGGCCTCTTTTATAAGGTCCTAATCTCATGATCTAATTACCTCTCAAAGGTCCCACCACCTACTACAATGGCTTTGGGGTATAAGATTTCCACATAAGAATTTGGGGAGGACACAAGTATTCTGACCATAGTACACATTATCGCATTTACCTGGGGACATCTTAGAACAGACAAAAATTTTAAAAATTCCATCAGAGAAAAATGCATCGTGCTCTTGGGGAAATTTTTGCAATGATACCAAATATTTGTCACTGAGAATCTGCGCTGACAGCATTTACTTTCTGTGTGCTGATGTGCTTGCTTTTAAGGATGGCCTGATCACTCACTCACCACTCCCTGCAACTCCATGGAGAAGATATAAGCTGTCAAAAATGTATTTGTGAGTCTGATGAGCTCTTTCACCCAGGTGACAGGGGTTTCCGCCATATTAATGTTCTTCTTCTTCTTCGCCTTTTGTGTTTCAGTGCTGGGCCTGGAGAAGGCAGGGACCTTGGCTCTTCTCCGGTGACTGTTCATCAGCACTCACACATCCGCTACACCAGTTTAGTCACATGCTGGAAGGTAAATGTGTACCATGGAAGATATCGGGCTGTTTTTGTAGCATCTGGATTGCCACTGCCCCTTCCCCTCCACTACCCCAAGTCCTCTTTTCTCCTCTTTGGAGAAGACACAGTTCAGGCTAAGAGCTCATGTTTGAGGCCTCACTGAGTTGCTGTTTGATATTGTTCTTGCTTCTTACCACATTGGTGGCATTGAATGCCCTTATTGATTTTTGCCTGATTGGTCTAACTTGGAACAGAATCAGCTTCATAAATGGGACATCTTGTGGGCTGAAATATGAGATTTGTTTTAACAAACCACTCCTAACCATCATCTCTTTAAGGGAAGCCAGGAAAGGCAATTGCTGAATTTCTTCTTGGCTTTCTCTCTGGTTATCCCTCTCACTCCTCCTACTTTTCCTTTTCTCTTTCAGGCTGCTTTCTCTCACTAGTTACAAAACAAACAAAAAACAAACAAACAAAACAAAACAAAAAAAAACCTAAACCAAAAACAACAAATGCCAAACAATACTCAAAGAACTACCAAATTATTCCCTAGGCCCCTGAATCAGATGCAGCTGAATCATTCTGGCTGCTAACTGAGTGAAGGGTGTTGGGAAAAAGTACCATTGTGTGAGTTAAGGAAAGGGTCAGAGAACCGAAAAGACGGCAGCTGTATGAAAGGGCTTCTGTGCTGGGATTCTCCTTTTAAGCTATCCAAAGGCACAAATCAAGAACCGCAACCTTGGAGATATGACAAATTAACACAATTCTGGTTTTTTGTTTTATTTTAAAGTGAAATTCCACTGTTTCCCAAGAATTTGCACATGAAGCTTTACATATTTTTCATGTCAGCCCCCTTCCTTGCCACCGTTGTTTTCCAGCCTGCCTCCCCTTAACAGCTGGACACATCACCGTTCCATTTTTCTATTGGTTGTGACTGAAGTAGCTTGAGGTCAATTATTTCCCCAGCAATTGACAAAGAATCTTGATGAAGAGGAAAGTGACATTGTCCCTTGAACAACACTGCTCCCTCCTCCCCCTGCCCTCCTGGCTGAGAGGAGAGAGCAGGGCAGACTTTCCTTTTGCAAGGACCCCAGCAGGGCGGTGGCGGTGGGGTCTGTGGAAGTGCGTGGGTAACATATGGTAAGTGGAGAAAATATTTATATTCATGGTGAAAGAGCAGGAGAAGATCCAAAGAAGGTCATTCCACAGAGATTTCAAGCAAGAGACACTGACTTGATATTGTGTCTTTGACCTGGACACAACAGAGAATTTAAAGAAAGAGTTTTCTTTTGTGGCTTTCCTGCCACCGTTACTCCCAACAATCCAAATTATTGGCAATTTAAAAAAGAGAAGATTACGCCCGCTAAACTTGATAAAGTATCACATTGGCCCTTCCCCGCCCTGGCCAGGCTGCCACGCCTTCTCCCTTCCCCCCGCGCCTGGTCCCCAAATCCAGAATGCGGAGCCGCAGTCCACCGAGCCTGTGCCTCGGGCCTGCGGGCGGTGTTTGTTGTTGTGACTGGGCAGCTAGGTGAGACGGAGCGCACGGGCAGAGTGGGCATTTGGGGCGACTTGTTCTTGGGGGAAGATATAAATAATGAATCGGTGTTAGATTATTTTCTGATGAGACACACGAAACCTCCAGTGCTTTCAGCAGGCATTTTGCATCACAGCTTCCTGAGAAAGGTAAAAGGCCCTCTTTCGGTCTTCCAGTGGTAAAATTAGCAGCTGTCGCTCAGCACCACAATCAAATGCATGCGGGGCTGCAGGACAGAGGGGTCCTTGCGTACCCTCGGACCGACCCACACGCAGTCGGGCGGACAGACAAGTGCGCGTCTGGTCGCCCGGACCAGCAGCTGCTTGGGTCCCCTCTCCCGCGCACGGTGGCGGCCCCGCACCAAGACCCGCTGAGGAAACGAAGGGTAGGGTCATTTCCCATCTTGCCGTCGAAAGTTTACCCCATTTCCCGGGTGTGCAGGAAGAGATGGCGCGAGGGCAGGAAGGTGTGAAACTGGGGTTCTGCCGGAGACCCACCGTGGCTCTATATTCACTCTCGTTTGAAAACTGCCTGCGTTCCACTCCCCCTAGATTCCAGTTGCCGAGGGGGAGGTAGTGAGATGGGATACAGGTGCGTCTGGGTCCTCGCTTGGGAGGGGTTCTCCCACTTTGGGACCCCTCGTGGAGCAGCCCATAACAGAGCGGCCTGCTGTACAGAGGCCATGCTTAATGGATTCTTGCAGATAAAAGGGCCTGGCTACCTTTCTTTCCTATAATGGCCCCTGAGGCTAATGTCTTAAAGAGGAAACAAAGGGATTGTTTTACAGCACACAAGGGGGGTGGCGGGAGGAACAGGGAGAGGAGGAGGAAGGGGCACTGGATACGCGAAGGGGGAGGAGGCCCGCCGCTTTTTAACCCTTCACCTCCTGCGACCGCCCAGGTCTCCCGAGCTCCGCACCCTCATCCAGGACCCGAAACAGCGGGGAGGAGGCGACAGTGCGTGGAGGGCCCCGCCCTGTGACTCGACCTCCAGCTCTCCTCGCCTCCTTCCCCGTCTTTTTAAATAACTTCTGAAAGGGAGAATGGAAAAGATCAGGGGACCCATATGTCGTGAGCTGCAGTTCTGAAAAGTCAGTTCTAGAGGGGTCGTCTCTCGCGAGGCCCGGGTGCCCACACAGGATCGACGCGTGGCAGTGCCACCTGGGCCCAGACTCTCGGAGTGCGGGAGGCGGGAGCGCCTGGGGCCAGGACCTGGGCGTGCGCTGAGGGCACCCGGTGAAGGCCGGGGAAAGTGGGCAGCTCCGAAATGCAGCCTGCACGTCGCCCTGGGAGTCGTTCCCGGGCCCCTTTGCAGACACAGCCTTCAGGTGTGAGTGGTGTGTGCGCCGGCCGGGGGCGTCTCTTACAGGAAGTTTACATTTGCAAACTGGGCGGGGTGGGGGTGGGGGGGCGCGGCGAGAGAGAGACAGAGGCAGTGGCTTCTGCTTTCTGGCTTTTCTGTTCTGGCTCCAGGAAAAGATCAAAACAATAGTTAAATAGCAATTGAAGACAAGTGATGTAAGAAATAAACAACTCGACAACAAAAATGCCCGTAGGGATGGTTTTTTAAACCCTTTATTATGGAAATAAGAGCACATGCACAAAAGGAGAGAGAAAGGTATTGTGCAGTGGGTCTCAAATTTGATCAAGCATCCCAACCGCTGAGCGAAATCCTCTGGAGGGCTTGTTAAAACACAGATTGCTGGGCCCTAGCCCTAGAGTTTTTTGTTGTGTATTTTTAAGTAGATCTGGGGTCAGCTCCCTCCTGAGAATTTGCAAGTTGTTAGAACCCTCAGGTGGTGCTGCTTCTGGTTGGGAAAGGACACTTCGCCATCCACTGGTCCAGTAAATCTCCGCGTACCCCCTTCCACCTTCAATATGTACAACACCTCTCCACTCTGTTCCTTCTATCCCCTCCAACAGTTTGTTTGGTTTGCTGGAGAATTATAAAGCAATTCCCAGCCATCCTATCATTTCACCTACGTAGATAATTTTTGATTCGGTGGCTACCTAAGCTGAGAGGACTGCAGGCTGGGGAGGTAGGAAGTTCAGGCTTCCTTGTGGTCATTTTACACTCGGGCAGAATCTGGTACCTCTCTCTGGGAAAGCCATGCCCATATCTGGGTTCTGAGACCACTCTTCAGGAGTTCCTTTCCGGCTAAGATTGTCACGTGTCCAAACACTACCACTGGATCTGCTGGCAAGCTGGCCTGGCCTGGTCAGGGCACCACCTGGTCCCCATCTTTCATTTTCTGGTCATTGTCCCCAATCTGTCATCATGTACTCCCACGACCATCGTTTCCCCTGAGGTATTTTCCTAACAAGGTGTCTTCCCCCCAGGGTGGAGTTCTGAGTGCCCAGGGAAGGGGTGGTACCCACAACAGTGCAAGCCCATAGGATTATTTGCATCAGTTAGGTCCAGGACTCACACCCCAAGGGGAGCTTCTCTGGGCTACTTGACCCTCCTTATAATTCCTGATTGGAAAAGGGGACTTTCTAGGCATAGCTTCTGGGAATGGCCATCACTGACATCTGTCATAACCTCCCTTGATTGTTGGGCTCTAGCTCAGTCTGGCTATCTGTGTTGCTTCTGTTCCAGAGAGGTGCCACGTGCTCTCTTAGACTCCACCTGGCTAGTCCTAAGTGTGCAGCCTCTACCTAGTCTCCTTGCCTCTCCTTTGGGCCACTCTGAAACAAGCTTCCCTTCTTTCCGTCCCCTCCCCATCCTGGTTTAGGATACCATCTGCTCCTTCCACAACTTTCTGATCCCAGCCCCTCCCAGTCCTATCCCCACCTCAACCCTCAGAGGTCTCTTGGGCTGTTACAAAGTTTAGACTTTTTTTTTATTTTTTAAACTTTTAGAGATGGGGTCTCACTTACCGTGTCACCCAGGCTGGAGTGCAGTGGTGCGAATTTGGCTCACTGCAGCCTCAACCTCCCAGACTCAAGCGATTCTCCCACCTCAGCCCCTAAGTAGCTGGGGCTACAGGCACGCACCACATAAGCCGGTTAATTGTTGTATTTTTTTTTTTTTTTTTTTTTTTTTTTGTAGAGCCAGGGTTTTGCCCTGTTGCCCAGGCTGGTCTCGAACTCCGGAGCTCAGGCAATCCGCCTGCCTTGGCCTCTCAAAGTGCTGGGATTACAGGCATGAGCCACTGCCACTGTGCCCGACCTAGACTCTTATATTGTTCCCTTTCTTTTCCTGACTCTTCATGAAGCAAGCATACTATATGAATTCTTCATTTTTCCATCTGCTGTTAAAGAAAGCCCCGGGGATGGAGTAGGTTCCTCCACCACAGAGCTCTGTTCCTATTTTCATATTGCCTCATCTTCCTATGTTTTTCTTCCTTCACCAGCCTGGAATTAGCTGTCACTTTTGTATTTTCTCATGAGTCCTACCACTTGCCTTTGCTTTTCTAGCCTTTCTCAAAGAAATGCAAACAGCTTGTGTTTTTTCCCCTTGGGTCCTATTGTACCTACTTTTGTTTGATGGTCTCTCTGTCTCCCATGATGCCAGTGAATGTAGCAGTTTCTCTCCACTTCCACCAGTGCCTGGGGAAAATTTGGTATTGGCAAATTTGAGCTCTGCCTTTTTACAGCTTGCATTGCTGGATTCAACGTTAGGAGCCTCAGTTCCCTTATTTATTCACGTGACACGTCTGTATGAGCCTTTACTACATGCTAGGCGCTGTTCCAGCTGCTGGGGATACAGCACTGAGCAAAACAGACATCGTCTTGACTTCATGGAGTTTTTGGAATATGTAATTATAAATATTATATATTTTAGCCTGGGAGACAGGCAATAAGGGAAGTAATAGGGCATACTAGAGAGTGATTAAGTGCTAAGGTGATACATGGGGTCTGATGTGTTTACATAGGGGTTGTAGGGGTTGGTATGGATATTTTGTTTTTGTTTTTGTTTTGAAACAAAGTCTCACTCTGTCACTCAGGCTGTAGTGCAGTGGTGTGATCATAGTTCACTGCAGCCTCAACCTCCCAGGCCCAAGTGATCCTACTTCCTCAGACCTCTGAGTAGCTGGGTCTACAGGCACATGCCACTGTGCCCAGCTATTAAATTTTTTTGTTGTTGTTGTTTTGTAAAGATGAGGCCTCTCTATTGCCCACGCTGGTCTTGAACTCCTGGGCTCGAGCAATCCTCCCGCCCTGGCCTCCCAAAGCGCTGGGATTACAGGCATGAGCCACTGCACTTGGCCAGTGTTAATATTGTAGATAGCATAACCAGGGCAAGCTTCCCTGAGAAGTTGAAATTAGGCAAAGGCCTGATGGAAAGGACCTCCTCTGTTGAATGTGGGTATTAATATTTCACACACTTGTGAGTCAGTGGGAAGATGTGTGTGGAAAGCTGCACATAAAGATAGAGCCACTTGCCTTTATCTTGTCAATGCCTTCTTCTGAAGTTGTGGTCGCTAAAATCGTCTCTGAACAGAGACACAAGGTTAGCACTCCTCTGACGGCTTTGGTGGCCGTTTTTCCTGTTACACACTTCTTTAGGTCGGCCCTGGCTTGTTGGAGAGTCTCAGTGGGAAGCCTGGCTCATTCTTCCCTAACTCTGCAAAAACATGATGTCACTGGGGAGGTAGGACAAAGTACCCATGGGCAGGACTAGGCGGGGTGTCACTCTCTCACTTACATTTCTGTGGCCTCAGTGACGGTGCAAAGGAAGTGATAATGCAGAGACTGATTTTTAATGAGAGGAGGTAATAGTGGTCAGGGGAGAGTTCCCCATGAGAAAGAGGATGAATTATCTGGCTGAGGCAAATGCTGAAACTAGGTTGTAACCGCAGCAGCAGCAGCAGCAGCCGGTTGTTATATTCATTACGGTTGCTGTGCCTTTTAGCAATCGTCCTAGCTGCTGTTGCTGGTTGTTTAGTAGACCAGAAATCCTCAGGGGTGTTCATGCCCCATCCTGTTGGGCATGCAGCAGGTGCTTCTCAGCATGCCGTTCCAGTGCTTCTTCATACTGCCCACTTTTTGGAGGTCATCCCTGGTGCTGGGCTGTAGCTAAAATGAGCAGCGAGGGCAACGCTCTTTTCAGCCTCCATGCTCTCCTCAGAATGATGTAGGCAAGGAGGGGAAGGTGCATTGTTTACCTTCTCAATTCTTGGGGGTTCTTGGCTATACCAACTCCAAATTGAAGAGCCTTGTGACCTGTTTCCCTAAAATAAGACTGCCTGGCTCTCCCTGTTCTCTTTGTCCCCGTTTAAAGCTGTATTGGTCACGACACAGATGAGTCTCTGTGCAGCTGCCACTCTCCATACCCAGGTCTCTGCTGGGGAAGCTGGTGCTTTGAATCCGAAAGCAAACCTTAGTGCTGCTGGGAAGCCCTCCTCCCCATTCCTGGAAGGTAAAGGGGCCGCTCTGGCTACTGCTGGTGAGTCCCTGGAGCATTTATCATCTTAGGGCTGTAGAAATGAGCCATCTGATCCCTGGAGATGCTTACACCCTCTCTGAAGAAAGTGTGAGGGGTGTTTCTGGTCTCTGTTTTGGAAAAGTAGATAAAACTGTTGGCCAAACCTTTTCAGAGAGAATTCAAGAGGCAGGCTGGGCTGGAAGGACACAGTCCACTTAACCCCTTGTCCCGGGCTCCTCTCAAAGTATCTAGTGAGTGTGGCTGGCTGGCAGGAAGGGAGAAGCAGCTGAAGGCAGAGGATGTGGTTACTTTGCAAGACCCTAGTTCTGTTACAGGATCAAAAAAAATTGTTGCAAAACACATTTATGTTACAATTTAATAGGTGTGTACCTACTAAAACAGCTCAGCGTGTGTGTGTGTGTGTGTGTGTGTGTGTGTGTGTGTGTGCGTGTGTGTGTGTAGGTGTTTGCCTTGGTATTATATGGAAGGTCTTGGTCACAATACACTTCTGTGGTCAATGACTGTTAGTGTGATTGGTATAGTTTACCCAGAAAGACAATCATATCTCACTGGCTTAGTTTTCTGGGGCTGCGGTAACAAAGTAGCAGAGACTAGGTGGCTTAAACAACAGAAAGTTATTTTCTCACAGTGCTGGAGGCTGGAAGTCAGAGATCAAGGTGTCAGCACGGTTGGCTTCTCCAGGGCCTCTCTCCTTGGCTCGTACATGACTGTCTTCTCCCTGTGTCCTTACATGGTCTTCCTGTGTACACATCTGTCTGTGTCCCAATCTCCTCTTTCCTTAGGGACATCAGTCACATTGGATTACTGCCTACTATAATGGCCCCATTGGTACGCTTAACTTAGTCATCTCTTTTAAAAACTTTATCGCCAAATGCAGTCACATTTTGAAGTACTGGGGTCAG
This sequence comes from Hylobates moloch, assembly GCF_009828535.3. NCBI lineage: Eukaryota > Metazoa > Chordata > Mammalia > Primates > Hylobatidae > Hylobates > Hylobates moloch. The sequence goes on along the minus strand of NW_026652284.1, from coordinate 39,163,539 downwards.
GACATTAACATATAAACTTGGGGGGGACACAATTCGGCCCATACCACACACATCAAGAGTCACCGTGGTGCAGAACAGGTTCTTGGCGTTTAGAAGGTATAGGGGTTTAACCATGAAAAAAGTAAAATGTATTAATAAGATTTTTTTTTTTTTTCTGGAAAGAAGAAATGCTTCACCCTGGGAGGTCGAGGCTGCAGTGAGCCAGGATTGCGTCACTTCACTCTGGCCTGGGTGATATGGCGAGACCCTGTAAAAAAAAAAAAAAAAAAAAGGAAGAAAGAAAAAACAGCAAAAACATTTTAGTACTTTTCAGAACGAGTTATGCTTTGTTTATCCTGCAGAATAAAGACAGCTAAATATAAAACTAATGTATTTATGTTAGGGTGGTAGAATTCGGGTCATTAAATTTGTTTTTATTTTATTAATTTTATTGGTATGCATTACATCACCCTTATTATTAAACGTTGTCAATGCAGACTGAATAGAGACATTGCACGTTAGAGACTACTTATTTCTACCTCTTCATTTTAGCTTAAGAAGTTGAGACACAGAAAGACAGAGTGAGCTGCCAAGGCCATGACCAGGCCCCAACCCCTGGCCCCCATCTGCCCACACCGGGCAGGTGAAACCCCCTCACTGCATGGATGTAGTTGGGTTGGTTCTTAGATTCACACAGGCTGACGGAAATAGACTGGAGTTCTTACATGAGATGATCATCCTCTGATCCGGAGTTGGGACTTTTGCTACTGTTTCAGAGAATACTTTCCTTTGTTTGTTTTTCTGATAAATCTTGAAACCAGTGCAGACTCTTCCGCAGCCTCCACAATACCCAGGTGAGACATGCATTGTCTCATCTCCCTTCTCATCTCTGCCCACAACACCCACACAAACAAGAGTTGAGACGGGGTGAGTACTAGAGTCCTTCCTGATTCTCTGAACATAGTAGTTTATTCCTTTCTTTGTAAAAACAATGTGAAAGCACCAGATCTGGGTGCTGCTTGTTTCAACAGGAGGCAGGTGTGGCGTGAGCTGGTCCTTCATGGCTTCCCACTGCTCCACCACAGCCCTCCTGGGAAACACTTCCTGCAACACAGGAACGGCCCGTCAGCACGCATTTATCATGAGCAGCACCACACTCTCTGTTCGGAGTCTGATGGGAATTAACATCTCAGGTTGCATGAATGTCTCCTGAAGGCCAACTAGTGACTTGCTAAGTCAACTGCTTCCTTATTGCAATTACCATTAGGATGCACAGATGTTTGTTTTTAGGTATGAAGAAGGATACAGTATTGTTTGATATGTGGAAGAGCTAGTGTGTGTGTGTTTTTAAAGTCATTCCCCTGAGTCCTGAGCTAGATGGTTTATTTCTCAATGACATGGAATCCCTCAGCCGTTCCTTGCTGTCAAGACCAAACTTGCCATCTGCTCAGAGACACTCTGGGTCTGTGCCCAGGATTGTCTAGCAGAACTCATGTCCTCCACCTTTTCCATTTCTTCCCTCTTCTGGGAATATGCAACTTTCCCCCTCTTGCCCTTACCTGCTTCTCCAGGACATACTCCCAGAACATAATTCCTTATTTCTACGTTTATGCAAGTCTCAAAGTTTTTCTTTTCCTTGATTTGGGATAGCACAATTCATCCCAAATCACTTTTCGGGAGCAATTTTTAAAATTTGTGGTAAAATGTACATAACATAAAAGTCACTATTTTAACCATTCTTTTATTTTGGGTTTCGTAATGTACATGTGCAGGTTGTTATGTGGGTAAATTACGAGGCTTGGTGTACGAATGATCCCACCACCAATGCAGTGAGCATAGTACCAAGTACCTTGCCTTCCCACACACACACTGTCTCACCCGCCACCCTCAAGCAGTCCCCCATACCTATTGTTTCCATCTTTGTGTCCATCACACCTAGTTTTCTTTTGTTAATTTTTAAAATTGAATTTTAATTAATTAATTCATTCATTATTTTTTAAACTTTTTTTTTTTTTTTTTTTTGCCCAGGCTGGAGTGCAGTGGCGCGATCTCGGCTCACTGCAAGCTCCACCTCCCGGGTTCACGCCATTCTCCTGCCTCAGCCTCCCGAGTAGCTGGGACTACAGGCGCCCGCCAACACGTCCGGCTAATTTTTTGTATTTTTAGTAGAGACGGGGTTTCACCATGGTCTCGACCTCCTGACCTCGTGATCCGCCCGCCTCGGCCTCCCAAAGTACTGGGATTACAGGCTTGAGCCACCGCACCCGGCCTATTTTTTAAACTTTTATTTTAGGTTCAGGGGTACGTGTGCAGGTTTGTTACATAGGTACATTGCGTGTCACAGGAGTTTGTGTGCGGATTATTTCATCACCCAGCATAGTACATGATAGGTAGTTTTTTGATCCTCACCGTCCCCCCACCCTTTACACTCAAGTAGGCCCTGGTGTCTGCTGTTTCCTTCTTTGTGCCCATGTGGACTCAATATTTAGCTCCCACTTACAAGTGAGAACATGCAGGAAGAAATTGAATCCCTGAACAGGCCAATAATGTGTTCTGAAATTGAATCAGTAATAAAAAGCCTACCAGGCCAGGCGCTGTGGCTCACGCCTATAATCCCAACACTATGGTAGGCCAAGGCAGGTGGATCACCTGAGGTTGGGAGTTCAAGGCCAGCCTGGCCAACATGGTGAAACCCTGTCTCTACTAAAAATACAAAAATTAGCCAGGCGCGGTGGTGCATGTCTGTAATCCCAGTTGCTCAGGAGGCTGAGGCAGGAGAATTGCTTGAACCTGGGAGGTGGAGGTTTCAGTGAGCCAAGATTGTGCAACTACACTCCAGCCTGGGTGACAGCCTGAGGCTGTGTCTTTAAAAAAAAAAAAAAAAAAAAAAAAGAGCCTACCAATCTGAAAAAGCCCAGGACCAGATGGATTCACAACTGAATTCCACCAGATGTATAAAGAAGAGCTGGTACCATTCCTACTCAAATGATTTTAAAAAATTGAGAAGGAGGGACTCCTCCCCAACTCATTCTATGAGGCCATCATCATCCTGATACCAAAACCTGATAGAGACACGACAAAAAAAGAAAGCTTCAGGCCAATACCCTTGATAAACATAGATGCAAAAATCCTCAACAAATCCAAATCCAGCAGCACATCAAAAAGCTAATCTACCACGATCAAGCAGCCCTCATCCCCGGGACGCAGAGTTGGTTCAACATACGCAGATCAATATATGTGACTCATCACATAAACAGAACTAAAAACAAAAGCCACATGATCATTTCAATAGATGCAGAAAAGGCTTTTGATAAAATTCAACATCCCTTCATGTTAAAAACTCTCAATAAACTAAGCATTGAAGAAATATACCTCAAAATGAGAGCCATCTATGACAAACCCACAGCCAACATCATACTGGATGGGCAAAACCTGGAAGCATTTCCCTTCAGAATCCGAACAAGACAAGGATGCCCACTATCAGCACTCTTTTTTTTCTTGAGACAGGGTCTTGCTCTGTCACCCAGGCTGGAGTGCGATGGCATGATCACGGCTCACTGCAGCCTCGATCCCTTGGGCTCAAGCCACCCTCCCACTTCAGCCTCCTGAGTAGCTGGAACTACGGGTATTACACCACCATGCCTGGCTAATTTTAAAATTTTTTGGTAGAGATGAAGTTGCACTATGTTGCCCAAGCTGGTCTTGAGCTCCTGTGCTCAAGTGGTCCTCACACCTCAGCCTCCCAAACTGCTGGGATTACTGGTGTGAGCCACCATGCCTGGCCCATTTTAGCCAGTTTTAAGTGTACATTTCAGTAGCATTAAGGGCTTTCACAATGTTGTGCAACCATCATCATCATCCATCTGCACACAATTTCTGTCATCCCAGATGGAAACTCTGCCTGTTAGACATGAACTCCTCATTCTCCCGTCCCCAGTCCTTAGGAGCTTCTATTCTACTTTCTGTGTGTATGACTTTGCTTAGTCTAGTTGCCTCATATAAATGGAATCATGAACATTTGTCCTTTTGTGACTGGCTTATTTCACTTAGCATAATGCTTTTAAGGTTTATCCATATTATACCATGTGTCAGAATTTCATTCCTTTTTAAGGTTGAATACCATTCCATTGTGTGTCTATACATTTATGCATTCATCTGTTGATGGACATTTCTATCAATGATATTGTTTCTATCTTTTGGCTATGTACAATGCTGCTATTAACATTAGTATACGAGTATCTGTTTGAGTCCTTGCATTTAATTCTTTGGGGTATATACTTAGAGGTCAAAATGCTGGATCATGTGGTAATTCCACGTTTAACTTTTTGAAGTCCTTACAAAACCAGATTAGATTTAAACACCTCATCATAGTGCATGGTCACCAGTCACAGGGGCATTGTGTACTTATTTGTGAAAGCAGCACCATTTCCTCTTAGAGACAGGACATCAGAGATCATCAGGTTCAGTTACCTCTCTTGATGGGGCTGAATAGGACAAGGGTTAGGTACTCCTTGGTGCCAGAAAAGCAGGGCTGAGTACCAGCTCCCTTGCTTCCAATCTGTAATCTTGGGTGAGTTACCTAAACACTCAAAGCAACCATTTCCAACGAGAAAAACTATATCTACTTTTAAAAGCTATCATGAGAATTAAATAAGACAATGTGGGAAAATGCTTGGCACAGTTCCTGTTACAGGGAAATCCTCAATAAGTGGTAGCCATTGTTGTTTTTGTGACCACATTTGTAGATGAGGATGCCGCGGCCCAGAAAACATAACAGTTCTATGGTTGCTTCATCCCATAGCTGGTTTTGAAGTTTTGATGTACATTACCATAAAATACAGTTTAAGGTCTAATCCTCCTGTGAATCTTGTTCATCTCGTCTCTGCTTTTCATGGAGGTTGGTGGTTCAATAGTTGGTTGATGATGCTGGTCCAGCTAAAATATTTCAGGAGGCAGCATGACTTTGCACTATCCCACTTGCTACTTACTAACCATGTGGCCTTGAGGGGGTCACTACATCTGTCTAATCCTTGTGTTCTGCCATAATAGAGGATATCGTATCAAATAGAGGATATCGTATCAAATGCATGGAGCTGTGAGTGGAGTTAGGCAAAACCTAAAGTCCCTGTACCAAAGCATTTGCTGAAGGACAATTTCTATGGTCCATCGAAACAAAGACATTAATTGTAAGATGGGCCAACTTAGTTATTACACAAAGCTGAGGTGCCGTGGACTATAAAATGCATCTCCATATCAGAGATGTTAAAAGGTGACGAATACATGCATTAGAACTGATGAAATGTGGTAACTGCCATTTGGTGACTTCCTAAGGAAAAGGCCATACAGGGAAAAACAGAAGCTTGGAAACTGCCTCACCTTTTAGAAAAGGAGCAAAGGAACTGGAGCAGTTCTGCTTTTCCTGTGATTAAATTGGGACCACATCTGGGTCAGCACTTTTATGTACTCCTGTCCAAAGAATTCAACGGGAAAAAACTCTTGGAAATGCAAGCTCAGCCTGGCACACAGAATGGAAGATGGAGTGTTTTTGGGGAAAAAAAGCTCTGTTATCTTTTTGCTTACCTTGCAGAATGCAAGCAGCGTCATTCACCCAGCAGACTTGGCTGGTGGCTGGTGAACTGAGCTGGGGGGTGGGGGAGTCCCCTTCAGTCTCTCCAGGTTAGTTTAGGTCCCACTACCCCGATTCTTTTTATCCAGAGTATCTTACATGATCAATCCATCTGATGGTGTCAATTATAGGAAGGTGACTAATTTCTGAACCTCTGAAACACCAACTTGTTGGGTTTTGATGCAACTTTACAGGTGACCTTAATAATGGCCTTGCCTACAAATCACTCACATTCCCATAGCTGGTGGTAGTTCAGGGGGTAGTAGAATCTAGGACTTTCTAATCCCTCCCCAGCATGCACATTGTCTCCCATAATTTTACAAACGACGTTAACTATCTTGTAAGAATTTGAAGAGGGTTGCTAGTAATATTCCCCAGATTGCTTGGACTCTCAGCTGACTAGATTAACAAAGGTTCTCTTTCCTTTGGTAGAGTTTGTCTCTGATAGCTGTGACCTATTCAAAGTTCTATGGTTAAGTCTGTACTTCAGATATTCTCTTCACTCCTTAAACTCTTCACTGACAGTGAGCAAACACAGCATTTGCTATGTTTCAGGCACAGCTGGAAAAATTTTATGTTTGGAAAGGTCCTATAACATTCCCATTTCATAGACATTGATCAAGCACTGGAGAAACTTGTCCACTGTTATGCAGCAAATTTGAGCTCTGACTCCGGAAACTAACTTTGCAATCCAGGGTTTCAGTGCCTCCCTTGATTGACATAGGACATCCTCCCCAGAACAAACAGAAGCCTGCAGATGAGAACACATTCAATTTCCCTCCACTAAACTTACAAACCTACCTACATCTGCACCCCATCTTCTTTCTTTGCACTCCTTGCCTGCCTTCTCAAGGACCTCACTCCATGACCATATTTTTTTCTCCTATAATTTCAACCTCTTGTTATCTACTAGCTCCTTTCCTAAGTTAAGTATCTGTCATATTGAAAAGGAAATGCAACGCTCCACCCAAACCCTTGTGCCTACCTCCACATATGTGTCTTCTACGCTTACTGCATGGGTCATGTCAATTCCTGCATTTGTCTTCCCACCTTGCATCACCACTTCTTAGCAATCTGGCTCCACCACTGCTACCCCTTTAAATCTGGTCTTTCCAAGGTCACAGTAGCCTCCTTGCTGCTAGATGTAGTGAATGCACCTGAGTCCTTATCTCCTTTGCCTAACTGAGCATCTGACAGCATTCCCACTCCTTTCTTATAGAAACACTTCTTTTGCCTTCTCTGGTGCTCCTCCAAAGTCAGCATTGTTTTGGGCTACTGTCAGAGGCATTTGAACCGGAGTGACTCCATCTTGAGCAGGGGCTGGGTAAAATGAGACTGAGACTACTGGGCTGCATTCCCAGGAGGTTAGGCATTCTAAGTCAAAGGATGAGCCAGGAGCTGAGCACAAGATACAGGTCACAAAGACCTTGCTGATAAAACAGATTGTGGTAAAGAAGCCAGCCAAAAGCCACCGAAACCAAGACGGTGAAAAAAGTGACCTCTGGTCGTCCTCACTGCTCATTATATGCTAATTATAACACATTAGCATGCTAAAAGACACTTCCTCCAGTTCCCTGACAGTTTACAAATGCCATGGCAACATCAGGAAGTTACCTTATATGGTCGAAAAAGGGCAGGAACCTTCAGTTGTGGGAGTTGCCCATGCCTTTTCAAGAAAACTCATAAATAATGCACCCCTGGTTTAGCATATAACCAAGAAGTAACTATAAGGATGCTCAGTTGAGCAGCCCAGGCCACTGCTTTGCCTATGAAGTAGCCATTCTTTTTCGTTCCTTTACTTTCTTAATAAACTTGCTTTCACTTTACTCTGTGGACTTGCCTTGAATTCCTTCTTGCATGAGATCCAAGAACTCTCTCTTGGGGTCTGGATCAGGACTCTTTCCAGTACACTACGGTGACGGTTAATTTTATGGGTCAGCCTGACTGGGCCATGGGGTGCCCAGATATTTGGTTAAACATTATTTCTGGGTGTGTCTGTGAGGGTGTTTCTGGATGAGAGTAGCACTGGAATCAGTGGACTGAGTAAAGCAGGTTGTCCTCCCCAGTGTGGGTGAGGCTCCTCCAATCCTTTGAGGGCCTTCACAGAATAAAAGGCCGAGTAAGGGAGAATTCACTCTCTGTGCCTGTCTTCAACCTGGGACATCTGTCTTCTGCCTTCAGACTCAGACCTTGTCTGGAATTACAACATTGGCTCTGTCAGGTCTCCAGCTTGCCGACTGCAGATCTTGGACTTTTCAGCTGCCATAATCACAAGAGCCCATTCCTTATAGTAAACCTCTCTTTCTCTATATACCTATATCTACATCTGTATCTATCCTATTGTTTCTATTTCTCTGCGAACCCAGTCTAATACAGCTACTTATCTTCTGATCTTCCTCCTTTAGAAAATGAGCCCCTTTTCCTTTTGGAAACTTCCCCTGCCTTACTGGTGGGATTGTCCACGAAAACGCTGATCTCCCTCACCAATCCACCACTTGCCCTGGACTGGCCCAAATGCCTGGTTAGGGAGGAATGCTTGTTTCTTGCTCTTTGTTTCCTGCTAATTGTTTCCATGTGGAGGGATTTCACTAGAGCACTGGTTTCCAAAGCATGGCCCCTGCACCAGTGGTGTCAGCATTCCTTGGGAATGTGCTAGAAATGAAAGTTCTCAGGCCTCACCCAAACTCACTGAATCACAGTGATTCCCGATCAGGCTCAGCAATCTGTTTTATCAAGCTCTTCAGGTGACTCTGATGCACATTAAAGTTTGAGAACCACTGCACTACCATAACACTCCTATTTTGTTTTTGTTTTGTTTTAGGTTTATTGAGGTTTAACTTATAAATTGTAATATTCACTCTTTTAAGATACACAGTTCTATAAATTTTAACAAATGCATACAGTCATGTAATTGCTATTATTAATGAGGTATCTAATACTTCTATCACCCAAGAAAGTCTCTTCATCCCCCCTTGTATGAAATCTCCCCCTCTACTCTCAGCCCCTGGCAAAGAGTGATCTGAGTTTTGTTCCTGTAATTTTGCCATTTCCAGAATGTCATACAGATGCAAACATCCAGCATATAGCCCTTTAGGACTGGCTTCTTTCTTTCTTTTTTACTTTTTTTTTATTTTTAGCATCTTTATTTGAGAAGTCAATTCTGCAGATGGGTAACAGTTCCAAGTGTTGATATATCTCAACCTTTCTATACAGAAAATAACAAATAAAACTCAACCAGCCAGTCTCCCCACATATGCTTCCAACCACATCTGGAGTGTCCACCATCAGTCCCTTGGCTACTTTCAAACCAGAGCTTAAATGCAGACCGTTTTCCTTATGAATCATTCCCCCGACCCGGGTTTTCTTCAGAGTTCTTTTTCCAGGACAGGATTATAGCCCCAGTTGAAGACTAGATGGATATAGGACAAGTACCATCCTAAGCCTGGATCACAGCCAAAGTCCATCATCCATTTTCAGCACCGAAGAGCAAGATCTTCACCAAGTCTCGTTTTTGTAGCCTTCATCCAGGGACAGCACCACTGAAGGTTTGCAAGATAGCTGGGTTCAGTGAAGTATTTGAAAACAGAATATAGCATCATTGGAAAACAAAGACCTACAGCCACACTTGATCACCTCCACATTAGACAGATAGGAATTAGGATCAGGAACACAGATCAGTACAGAAGGCCAAAACAAAACCTTTGGCTACTATATAAAACCAGGAGTGCTCCAAGGCAGATTCAGCCAATAATTAAGAAAAAAATCATCAGAGCCTCAACCTTTGCTTACAATCTTTATTGAAGTTATACAAAAAGAATCCTCCAAAAGTGAAAAAATACGTTATATACAAAAACACTTTCCCTTGGGAGGAGGGCTATGCCCCCTCTTTAGATGCAGTGCTTTCAACTGTAGCTCCAGCCTCCACTGTCCCCTCCACTGCCACCCAGCTTTCAGCCCGATTCTCAGCCTCCTCCTCCATGTTTTCCAAAACTTCATTTCCACTGGGGACAGCATCTCCACTGCCTCCGTTCACCTCCAGCTCTTGTTTGGCTTTCTTTGCATCATCTTTCTGGGGACCCTGTTCCTCTGGTTTCCTCTTCTTTCTGACAAGGTGGGAAATATCAGTCACGCAATTTAATGAGGAAGCACCATCTGTTGGCTTTTTGCTGGCAATTATGGAGACTGAAGAGCCTCCTCCACTAGGGGTGAAACCTGAAGTAGAGCTCTCCACCAGAGTAGCTTTCAGAGCCAGTTCAGCTACATTCCCAGTATGCTGAGACTCCTTTGCATCTTCTGTCTTCTCTCTAATTTCGGGTAGCAGTTCCTTTGGTTCCTCGATTTCTTTCTTGTATTCAGCAGATAATCCTTCAGCCTCCTTCACCTGCTCATTTAGTACAGCCATTCTCTTCTCAATGACTTCAATAGATTTGCTGAACTGTGCCACTGCCTCATCATACTGAGGGTTGTACCCATAAGCCAAGCCCAGCTGGTAGTGGGTCTCTGCAAGGAGATGGTCGTGGGCTTCCAGGTACTGTTCCTACAGTTTTAGGCAGGACTGGAACTCCTCCACAGCTTGCACATAGTTTTCAGATTCAACACTAACTTCTCCGAGTTTAAGATGTGCCTGGGCAACATAAAGCTGGGCTTTTGTTTCTTGCCTTTTAAAAACGATCTTTGCTAAATCCAGCATACTCCAGGCAAGCTCTAGGTTCCCAATCTCCTCCTCTTCGTTTTCTTGAAGAGACTTGTTTTCAAGGACTGAATCGTTTGGCATTTCTTCAGTCTTATCATTTTCTTTATCATCCTCTTCTGAGCCTTCAGTTTCTTCACCCTCTTTTATCTGTTCTCTCTCTTTTATCTCTTCATTAGCAGCTATCTGAACTTTGTCTTCAGGTGATTTCTCAGTAGCTCCCTGGGCTACCTTGCTATCAACCCCATCTCCAGCTGCCTCAAACTCTTCTACGGACAGCTTAGCCTCCTCCTGACTAGGAACCAGCTTTGCCCTGACCTTCTCCTCTAGTCCTGAGCCATCTTTTGTTTCTGTCAGTCTTTCTATAGAAGTCTGTGGTTCAATAGGAGTCTGATCTCCTACAGCTGACGGTCCATTGACTGTACCATCCTTAGGGAGAACTGTAGCCTCCTGCCCAGGCTTTTCAGAGACTTCTGATCCAGCCTCTACAGTTGAGGCCTCTGCAGCCTCTGTTGTCACCTCTGGTGACTCTTCAGCAGGTGGCACTTCTTGACCTACCAGTTGCTCAAGAATCGCCTTTCCTTCCTCATTTTCAGAGGTAACTACCTTCTCCTCTGGCTCGTCCCCACCCACATCTACTGGCTTGACTGTTGGGTCTAAAGACTCTGCTTCTACCTCCACTGCAGTGCCCTGCTTTTCTAGAGTCACCACAGGCTGCTCTTCTGAAACTTCTTTTGGCTTCTCCTCTGTGCTCACAATTACCTCTCCCTGCTTCTTCCGACCTCCTTTTTCTCTGCACTCTTCTTGGACATCAGTTTCAGAAACTGATTTTTCTTCCTCAGCATCTGGTACTTCCTGTTCTGGCTTCCCAGAAGTGACCTCAGCTTCATTCGGTCCTTCTGGTGCTGCTCCTCCTTTTGCCTCTTCAGAGGTTTCAGTTAACCAATCTAGAGTCAAGTCAACTTTTTCCTGTGGCTCCTCTGCAGATTCACTTATATCCATATCTTCTCTTCCACCCTTCTCCATTTCACTGTCTCGTTCTTTATCAGTTTCAGGCTTTGGCAAAGACTTGTCTTCTGTTTTTCTGGTTTCTTTTATTTCTCCCATGGCATCATAAACCTGTTCTCTCAACTCTTCCCTTGCTTCCTCATCTATGTTATCATTATTTTCTACCAGAGATTCATCTTCTGTTTTTTCTCCTTCTTCCTCTTCCACATGCACACCTTCCAAGGTGTTTCCCAACACATCATTCTCCATTCTGTCCACTTTGTCTGCAGATGTAGAAGGAGCAGGAACATCTTCAGTTTTGTCGGCAGAAACCAGCTCCATGGCAGTGGCTGTGGACTCCGTGGCTATCGTTCCCCTGAGGTGGCAAACCAGTGAATGGAATAGAGCCTGTGAGAAAAACAGGCAATATGGGACGCCAGAGACTCACTCAGGGACAGAAAACGGCAGATTGAGACTGGCTTCTATCACTTATCACCATGCTTTTGAGATTCATCTACATTGTTGCGTGTGTCTGTAATGTGTTTCTTTTTATTGCTGAGTAGTATTCCATTGTGTGGATACTAGAGTTCATTTAATCATTCACCTGTTGATGGGATATTGGATGGTTTTCAGTTTTTGGTGACTATGAATACAACTTTTATAAACGTTCACTTACAGATCTTTGTGTGGACATAGATTTTCATTTCTTTTGGGTAAATACTTAGGAATGGGATTGCTGGGTTATATGGTAAAGTACATTTAACTTCATAAGAATAGTCTTTCAATGTGACTTTACTATTTTGTGTTCTTATCAGCAATGGATCAGACTTTCAGTTGCTCCATGTCCTCATCAGTGCTTGGTATTGTCAGGTTTTAAAATTTAAGCCATTCTAATGACAATGCATCTGGGATTCCCCCCCACCTCCATTATTCCCTAGGGGATGGTGGGGAGTGGGTGGGAAGGAGGGTAAAGAGGTATGTAAATTTAGGAGGAGGCATGTGTGGCTCAGCTTCATTCTCCCACTCTTCTGCCTGAAGAGAAGGTGCATTATGATGAGAAAATACGTTAGGATGCCACCTGGCCAGCTTAGCTGGGTAGCCTGTCTTCCCAGGATGTGCCCCTGCTAGGGCAGCTGGCAGTTGTCCAGTGTGGCCTATGACTTGGGTAACTTTTATTCTTAGGTGCAATATTAGAAACCTAATTTTTTGCCAAACACCTAAGTCATGACTCCACTATAGCTCTCCTCCCCATCACCTTTAAATCTGACATGTGGACTCTGTGGACTCTGCTTGCCTTCTACACTTATCTCTCAATTGATTCTAAATTTGGGGTGGGGGAGAGTTGTCCCAGTTTTTTCAGGCTGCTATAACAGAGTACTATAGATTGGGTGGCTTATAAACAATAGAAATTTATTTCATACTATTCTGGAGGCTGGGACATCCAAGACCAAGGTGGTGGCAGATTTGGCATCTGGCAATGGCCCACTTCCTGGTTTATAAACAGTATTTCAAACTGTGTTCTCACATGGAAGAAGGGCCACAGTGGCTCTTTGGAGTCTCATTTATAAGGGCACTAATCTCATTCATAAGGGCTCCACCCTCGTGATCTAATCACCTCCCAAAGGCCCCATCTCCCAATACCATCACATTAGAGATTAGGTTTCAACATATGAATTTGTTTTTTTTTTAAACATTAAAATTATTTATTATCAAGGGATTATTGATAACATTTTGGTATATAGTCTTCTAATCTTTTTTTTTTAAATACTTTAAGTTTTAGGGTACATGTGCACAACGTGCAGGTTAGTTACATATGTATACATGTGCCATGTTGGTGTGCTGCACCCATTAATTCGTTATTTAACATTAGGTATGTCTCCCAATGCTATCCCTCCCCCCTCCCCCCACCCCACAACAGGCCCTGGTGTGTGATGTTCAAATTTGGAGGACACACAAACAAAAGGAACTCATCTCCCTGGCCCCTAGGATTGGTGTAAGGTAAGTAAGCAACAGGCAAGTCTTCTTCCTTGAAGATAATATCAGGCTGGATGTGCCAGGAGTTGTCTTTGTCAATAGAGCTTGTCTGAAAATAAAGGCAACGCTAGGAAAGCTGATCTGAGAAATGGAGAGAGGCAGGGGTGAAGATGGCAAGGGCAGGAGAAAGGATGGCATTGCACCAATTTCCCCAAGTGTGCCTGAAAGATTATATGTTGCTTGTTCCACCCCTCATCTTTTTAGTTATGGTCAACCTGTAAATTCCCTCTTATGGTTAAGTCAATTTGCACTGGGCTTCTGCTCCTATAACAGAGTCAATTTTGCTTAAGTGGGTAAGAATGTGGGCTTGGAGACAGCACCTGAGTTGCCATTTACTCGCTGCCTGACCTCAGGTAAGTTACTTATCCTCCCTTTGCCTCAGTTGCCTTATCTATAATAGAAGGATACTAACATAATAGTACTTACCTCAAAGCGGGGCTGTAATGATTAAATGAGTTAATATCTCCTATCCATTTAGAACAGTACTTAGCACATGGAACATTTTAAGTAAATGTTGGCTATTATGAATACAATTGTATTCCTAGTTTTCCTCCTGTTTCTCTGGGCATTCTTACTCAGAATCTTTTGAAGCTTCTTATCTACTCATATTGGTGAGTCCTCTAGCTTTTGTCCTAGACCTTCTCCTTGTCACTGCATGCTCTCCCATGGCTTTGGCTACTATCTCCGTGCAAATAGTTGCCAATAAACTCCAAGATTGACCTCTGTCTTGAGGTCCAGACCTAATATCCAATTGCTTGTTGGCTATCTCCAATTAGATGCTGTATTATTTTAAACCAACACATATCTATTATCTTATGGTGTCCATGGGCCAGAAGTCCAGACATGGCTTGACTGGGTCCTCTGCCTCTTCTCATGAGGCTGCAGTAGAGGTGTCAGTTGGGCTGTGTACTCATCTGGAGGCTTGACTGGAGAAGAATCTGCTTCCAAGCTCACTCAGGTTGTTGGTAGAATTAATTTCCTTGTGTCTATATCACCAAGGATCCCAGACTTTTGCTGGCTGTCAGCTGGGGCCATCTTCAGGTTCTGGAGGCTACTCACAGCCCCTTGCCACATGGCTTTTTCCAATACAGCATTTGCTTCATAAAGATCTCAGTAGAGCCTCTAGTTTCAGCAGGCTAAGAAAAAGTCTTATAGGAGTTACATTCTATTGATTATAAAGAAATCACAAGTCCTGCCTACACTCAAGGAAAAGGGATTATCCAAGGGGGTGAACACCAGGAGGATGGACCATGGGGCCACCCTAGAGTCTGAGTGACACAGATGTCCATCATCAACACCCAAGTGGCACTTATCACCTCCTGACCACTCTGCTCTTCTTCCATGAGTCCCTGCAGGAGGGAATGGCATCACCATTCAAACCAAAGGCCAAGAGGTCATCCCCGATTCCTTTTTTTTTTTGAGACAGAGTCTTACTCTGTCATCCAGGCTGTGATCTCGGCTCACTGCAACCTCCGCCTTCCGGGTGCAAGTGATTCTCCTGCCTCAGCCTCCCGAGTAGCTGGGATTACAGGCATGTGCCACCATGCCCCACTAATTTTTGTATTTTTAGTACAGATGGGGTTTCACCATTTTGGCCAGGCTGGTCTCGAACTACTGACCTTAGGTGATCTACCTGCCTCGGCTTCCTAAAGTGCTGGGATTATAGGTGTGAGCCATCGTGCCCAGCTTCTGATTCCTTCTTCTAGCCAGCTTTTCATACAATCAACCATCAAGCCCTAATGATTTGCCTCCTAAATGCTTCTTGATTCCTTCATTCTCTCCACTGCGGTTACTACAGCAGCCACCCACTTGCCTTCATTCTTTTCTTCCCACAGCAGCCAGGGACATCTTGCTGAAATACAATTCTGATTACATTGTACCCTTTCATTCTACTTAAAGTTCTGTGATAACTTTCCATTGATCTTGGGATGTGGTTCAAACTCCTTAACGCGGCCCGTGAGATCCTTTGTCATGGGACTTCCCTCTCCTTGCCAACCTCTCTCACGCTGGCCTTTACATGTTCTGTCCCTTCTGCCTGGAACACTCTTTCCCTCCCTTTGCTTGTTGTTTGCTTCCCTTTCCTTGTGTTTCCCTGAGTTCTGTGAACTGCCTTCACCCATAGTTGGGCCCCAGCTTCCATGCTGCTCATCCTTCAGGAGGCCCTTCCTGACTGCACACCTACATTAGCCACTGCTGGCCCCCACACTCAGCACCCTGGACTTCCATGTTCCCCACACTCAGCACACAGAGTGATCACCTCTTGTTCACTTGTCCTTATTGTCCTCTAAACCATAAGCTCTGTGAGGCTGGGGGACATCCCCTGTCTCATGCTTTTAACACTGTAAGTCTGCAAATAATTGTCAAGTGAAGAAAATGACAGATGAAGCCTTGGATCTCAGCCCACCCTTAAAAATATTTCCACCCTTGCCTTGCAGCAATGTCCAGGGTTCACTCTTGATGGGCTCTGTTCCAGTTGGCAGATCTTTTTAAGTAGAAAGTAATATATTAATAGAGGCACCTTTGTTTTGGGTAATATTTCCTTCCTATTATGGTCAGTCCAGGCTCAAGACCTTTACTTGCTACTGATACACTCCAGCGACATGAGAGCTGGGACATCATCTATTTCCTTCTTATGCAGTGTTTGTCCTTCTGCTGTGTAATTGGAATTTTGTAAAAATAGCTGACCAACTGCAGTACATATAGTTCTATAAACTCGCCGGGAACAGTCCCCTCTGTCCACCCTATGGAGGGGCCCACAGCTGCTTCCCGGACATTCCAAGAGATGCTCTCATCCACTGAGAACAGAGGGAGCATTTGTTCCCTCAGCCCACTTTGGAGGGACAGCTGAGGCTTGGCCTTATCCAGCCAGGTCGGCCTGCCCTGGGCTTCGGGTCTAGTTTCACACAACAAGCAATTGAGCTTAATTGACAGGTGTGAAGTGTGTGCTCTCTAACCCATCTCGACTTACTTCTGCCTTTAGGGGTGAGGCAAACTCACTTGGGAGCCCAATTAGCATGTCATGTTGGGGGGTGAGTGTGTGTGTGTGTGTGTGTGTGTGTGTGTCTGTGTGCGTGTGTGAAAGAGAGAGAGAGAAAAGAGATAAAAGGGAGAGAAAAACCTCAGATGGAGAAAAACAGAGAGAGAGATGGAGGGAGAGACTCAGAAAGGGAGAGGTAGAGAAACAGAAGGAAACAAAGAGAGAAGCAGAGAGCTGGGAATAGAGAGATGGACAGATAAGAGGGCTCTGGAGCTGGTGCAGACAGGCACCACTGGTGGCCTTTTAGTTGGGTTAAGTGCACACAAATGGAAAATGAGATAGTGTAGAATGTCAGTCCCATCTGGAGGACCATGTGTGAAATAATGACAAAATGAGCATCTATATGGTCATTAGTGTATTCCTAATGGGCCAGGAGTGAATTCCGGGAGGGAGTTGGGCTGGGGTGGGATTAGACTGGGAGACATGTGTGTCCATGGCAGGAAGCATTACCCTCAATCCCAGTCAGCTCTCGTGCACACACGTGAGGCTGAGTAGGTGAGACCACCAAGTCATCATACTGGGGCCAGGATGGCCTCAGATGTGAGAGCCAGTTCTGCATGGAGTGAAATCATTCTCTGGAATGCTTAGGGGTGATGCTAGCATACAGAGAGTCTGGATACACAAACAAAGGCAAAGACAAGGTTTTTTTTGAGTGTTCTTTGGCTTCAGAACTCCCTCTAAATGAGGCAAGGCTGCAAGTGTGCATAAAGCATGCACTATTCTGTGCACTTTTCATTTTTTTTTTTCTTTTTTTGAGACAGAGCCTTGCTCTGTCATCCAGGCTGGAGTGCAGTGGTGCGGTCTTGGCTCACTGCAACCTCTGCTTCCTGGGTTCAAGCGATTCTCCTGCCTCAGCCTCCCAAGTAGCTGGGATTACCCATGCACCACCATACCCAGCTACTTTTTGTATTTTCAGTAGAGAAGGGGTTTTGACATGTTGGCCAGGCTGGTCTCAAACTCCTGACCTCAAGTGATCTGCCGCCTCGGCCTCCCAAAGTGCTGGGATTATAGGCGTGAGCCACTGTGCCTGGCCTCTGTGCGCTTTTCAAATATTGTCAGTTAGTGCTCACAAAACTCTTATGTGGTAGATACTGTTATTGCCTCCACAGCAGAAGTTATGGGGTAGAGAAATTAACCAGCTTGCACAATACCCCTCTGCTAGTAAGTGGTAGAGCTGGACTTTGAAGCTGGGAAATCTGGTTCCAGAATCAGTGCTCTTCCCACTTTGCTATACTATGCACTGAGATTCAGCTCTCAAACTAAATCCAGTTCTTTGTTCAGGAGTCTTTCCAGAGAGGAAGAAGAGTAGCATGTAGTAGAAAGAACTGACTTCCTGCCTTGATTCTGCTGTCCCTAGCACTGAGATTTTGAGATAGGCTTTCCAAGCTTCAGTGGGGTGAAATGACTAAGTGCATAGACTCTGAAGCCAGACCCAGCTAGCCCACCTGCCACTACCCTGGCCCTTACCAACTGGGTGCCTTGGTCTTTTACTTAGCCCATTGAGCCACAGATTCTTTCTCTGTAAAAGGAGGACAAAAACAGCTATCCTCATGGAATTGTGAGGGTTAAACAACGTTGTGTATTTATTGCAGGTAGTAAGCTCTCCGTAAATGTTACCTATTTTTATTATCTGTTAAATGGTGGCCCTTCCTATTTGATATAGTTATGGTAGGAATGATATAAGATGATGAACGTGAAGTGCTTTGTAAACATTTCTGCATTACTCAGATGATAGTATTATTGTTTTTATGCATGTAAGGTACATGTATAAGATGGATGAATTAATAGCTTTAGCAGATAGCAAGTCAAGGAGGCTAAGATGGGCAGGGTGGGGGAGGGGCTGGGAGGAGGAGTAGACAAGTCACTGTAATACCAGATTGAACATGGAAGGTCCCACCAAAGAATTCCAGCACCATGCTCTGCTGTCCTGTAGAGGAAAGGATCAGAAAAGACTTAATTGAAAAACTAATACTGGAAAAGGCTGTGAAAATGCATTCATTCAATGCATACTGAGTGTCTACTCCTTGCCAGACATTGTGTTGGCTGCTGGGAATATAGCCATGAATAAGGAATAGTCATGGCACTCAGGAAATGGTCTTTGGGATCAGGCTTCAGCTGGGATGGGGATAGTTTGGAAGATCATTTCAACAGGAGGAAATTGGGTGAGCAAAAACCTAAAGAGGAAAAAGATAAGGAAGCTTTTTTTTTTTTTTGAGACAGAATTTCGCTCTTGGTTCCCAGGCTGGAGTGCAATGGCACGATCTTGGCTCATCGCAACCTCCGCCTCCTGGGTTCAAGTGATTCTCCTGCTTCAGCCCCCTGAGTAGCTGGGATCACAGGCACGCACCACCACTCCTGGCTAATTTTGTATTTTTAGTAGAGATGAAGTTTCTCCATGTTAGTCAGGCTGGTCTCGAACTCCCAACCTCAGGTGGTCTGGCCACCTCAGCCTCCCAAAGTGCTGGGATTACAGGCGTGAGCCACTGCACCCGGCCGGATAAGCAAGCTTTATAAAGCATCCAGGAGTCCACTATCGCTGCTCTGAAGTTTGTTGAGTAATGGAAGGTGAATCCAGAAAAGGTGTTTGAGGTCATACTTGGGCAGTCTTGAAGGACAGTCTGCAATTAACGTGAATGGCAATGGGGAGCCTTTGCAGGGTGGTCATATGCCTGCAGCCACACAAAGGCCACTCTCAACTAGGAATTCATATTAGTGCAACGTATTTTTACTATTGTAGAGATCATGTCTTAAATATACACGATAGCCTGTCCCAGAAGAGATCTACTCAAAACTTTTTCAGGGCATGAGAATGTACACTCAGTCTTTGAGAGTGATATTAAGTCAATTGCAATAAACCAGCAACTTGCACTTGTCATAGATTTAGTACACACACACTCATGCATACACAGTAATAGATTGAGATTTAAAGTCAGTTCTGAGTTTGAGGGTATTTACATGTGTCATTTTCTCTTTCAGTTTCAAAATTTAATGTGTCAATATATAAAATTTAAGAATAAATGTATATGGCAGGGTAATTGTTCAAGAATTAAACTATATGCCAACAGAACATTGGCAGGCTTTATTTTGTGACATTTAGGGATCTTGTCTGCAATTTTTCCTTGTAGATTGGAAATCATTGCAAATCAAAGTGATGCTTTCAACCTCTGAAACAAATGCTAGCTTGTCTTTTTCCACTTTTCATACATTTGCATAGATCTGTCAACTGAATCTGAATTTTTTTAAGGGTAATGTGTAGTACAAAGTTATGAACACCCGCGTACCACAAAATTGCTTTGCCCCTCTCTTCTTCAGTTCACAGCCCCATGCCCTTCCCCTCACCCTCTCAAGAGCATGTTCCTCTCAGAAGATTTGGAAAGAGCTTAATGAGATGGAGTCAGAGCCTTAATAACAAACTAGTCACTGCCAAACAGAACAGAACTTTTAAGTAGGAGATGACCTCTCCCTGCCACTGTTCCTTGCCTGTGAGTTGTTTTGTTTTGTTTTGTTTTTGAGATAGGGTCTTGCTTGCCCAGACTGGAATGCAATGGTGAGATTTTGGCTCACTGCAGCCTTGACCTCCTGGGCTCGAGCCGTCATCCCACCTTAGACTCCCGAGTAGCTGGTACTACAGGCGCGTGCCAGCACGCCTGGCTAGTTTTTGTATTTTTTTGTAGACACAGGGTTTGGCCATATTGCCCAGGCTGGTCTCAAACTCCTGGGCTCAAGCGATCTGCTGGCCTCAGCCTCCCAAAATGCTGGGGTTACAGGGGTGAGCCACCATGCCTGGTCGAGTTTCTGTGTTTAATTGCAGTTCTACAGATAGTCAGAGAAATGTGTTTTCAGATGTTTCCCAGTGAAACAACCAGAAGTATCTCCTGGCCAGATCTGAGTACTCAGGTGTGCATTCCCCTGGGGGAGAAAATCTGCTCCTGGCTTCAGCCGGGTCAAAAGGCCTCAGAAGTGGGAGGATGAAAACCCAACTGGCACATGCCACTAGCCCATCTCCTTCAACTGTCATTTTTGGATCTGCACAGGGAACCAGTGATTCTTTTGACTCTGATTGGCTGCCAGCTCTGCTCTAACGTATTGTCAGACACCACTCCAGTTTGCAAGAAAGTAAGCTCTGCTTGCATTTGAGTTACTAACCACAACTGCCAAGAACTTGAAAAGAAACAAAACCCCGGGGCAGGCAGGGTCTTGATTCTGTATATGTTTCGCTGTCTGTTATTTTTATTCCAAATTAATAGTGCAGATCAAGCCCACAGTTAAATAACACATCTGCCAGGGGTTTGGGTAGCAATTCACAATATGTTTTTATTCATTATTGCTTTAATTATGGCTCAGGATTCTTTTGAATCTCTCCCAAGTAACAGGTGGTTTTCTGACCATGATAAATGCTAAATGCTGCTTAGGATAAGGCAGCTAAGGCATTGTTTTCCTAGCTGTGGTTACACCTAGGCCCCAGGCAGCTTCTGAATTAGCAGCCTGCAACAGATTGGAATTCCTGGGGGACTTCACTTAACCCTTAGTTCTCCCAAACCTGTTTTCAATGCACTGTTGCGTGGGGGCTCCTCGTTGCACCCAGCTGTGCGGCAGATGTGCTTTTTGTATTCTGGGAAGTAGGAGGAGGGTTTGGGGTAGGTCAAAAAGTTAATATGTCAATGTTCTGAAGGGTGATGGGAGTAGAAACTTGGTGATATTAAAGATGATTTGAATTTAGATTCTTAAAAAAATAAAAGCATTCTTTATAGATCTGCAATAGATAACAATTAAATAAGTCACACATGAATCATCAAAATTAGAGTGAGGGCAACGACCTATTAGATCATCTAGCCAGTTCCCCAGTGAACACAGAATTATTCCCCGCAGTGTTTTCAGGGGTGCTTTGTACAGTGTCTTTGGAAAGACTCGAGCAATTGAGGCCTTCAATTATTTCCTTAGGGAGACACTTTCCCTTATAAAAGGCCACAGTGTTTTCCTCCTTTGCCTGATAGTCAAGCTAAAAAAATTAATGTCTGTATGGTACATGCAAAATCATTTGCACAATGACACTGATCAGAGGTAGAAATTGTACCTATAGGTCTCCCAGAAAACAGTGAGCGTGCAGTTGGCATTCTTCCCTGCACTCTCATTTCAGGTTTTTACACTTGAATTTGCATACTTCACGGAGGTGGCAGCACTGAAATATCCCCGGCAAGCCTCCCTGTTTCCGATACCACTATTGCAAACTGGTCAGCGGTAACATTGCACCTCTTAATTTAAAACGAGGAGGGGAAAGCTGTTTTGAATAAATTCTCTTCCGACTCTGCATGTTGTCAGGGTAGAGAATACTCAGTCATCCAGGAAGTGGCAACTGCTTCGAATTCCTCTCTCTCTGGAACAGACTGGTATTGTCTTTCCTGGGTTGTTTGTATTGGGGAGGTCGCCGATTGTGCACACACGTGACGGGGGGCTGTAGGGACAGACAGCCCCCAGATTTTCAGCCTTTGAAACCTGGCTGCAGAGCCAGTGCCCGCAGGTGGGGCGCACACAAGGCTTCCTGCTGAGTTGCCATGGCTTGTGTCACAGTGCCCTTATGGGCAGTTTTCAGTTCAAAGAGGTCAGATTTTGCAGAGTTATAGACAATGGAAGGGACAAATTGTCTCAATTTCCAGAACTCAAGAATGCTGTGACTTGAACACCTCCTGTCCTATTCCCCTCCGCCTTCATTAGAGTCCAATGTGCCGGGCAGTGAGTTTGGAAATGGCAAACAAGGAATCAAATTTCCCACCTTGGAGGACCTCATGAGGCAGGCAGCGAGGCATGGTAATAATTTTGAAGCACTGGAGTGAAGGCTATGAGATAGGTAAGCAGGGTGGCCATACAATACAGGGAAATGGCACTCAGGAAATCCTGTGTGTTGGAAACTTCCCAGGGAAGCGGAACCGAAAGGACAGAAGGCAGGAAAAGCAAAGGGAAATGGGAACAAGAAAGGAAGTGACCAAAGCAAGGCAGAGGCATAGGGAGCAGTTCCAGTGGGTGGGGGAGTGGGAGGGTGTGGGGAGGTCGGGCTGAGGTAAAGCACCAGGAAGACTTGCCTGCCATGCCAACTTCAACAGTCTAGAGAGGGGGCTTGCCATCATCATTTTGGAGGTGGGGACACTGGTTCAGAGAAGTGAGGTGGCTTCTCCGAGGTCACACAGTCCAGTGAGAGAGCTAGGATTTAAACCAGGTCCGTCTTAATCCACTGACTGTGCCATATCAGGAGAGAAAGGCATGCTGGAGTGCAAATTTGGGGTGGGCATATTTGTGGCCTCCTGAAGGGAACAAGTGGCTGGAGGAGCTGCAGAGCTCTGCGGGGCTTGAAAGGTGGCCATAACCTTCCGTTATGCACCTTAACCAGGACAAAGCATTAGTTCATGGGAGAGCAGAATTTGGTTCCTACAGAGTTTATCAGTTCTTGTAATTATCCAGAATGACTCATGTTGCGGCCAAACCAAGTGCCTTCTGCAAACGGGCCATCCAGACCAGCGTTGAGTCAGCTGCATCAGTGGGAGCCACACGGGGCTTGTGGCCATGGTCAAGGCAAATATGTAGCTTTGTGGTCAAGGCCTTCTAGCAGGCATGCGAAATATGGGGAAGTCGTGGGAGCACTTCATGCTTCAGAACTAAAGAGAGGGATTAGGAAGACAGAGCAGCAGAAGCAGGAGGTGAGCACTGGGGCATATGCAGCGAGTGTGGGTGTTTGGGGTGCTTGTTTCCATGTGGGCACTACTTCTATTGGAATGATAGTTCCACCTCTTTCCTTATGTCTTGCTCATCCCTTACTCTGTTATTTCTGCCACACCTACTCAAATCTGCTCTTATAGTGCAAAAACAGCCCAGACTATATGTATATGAATGAGTATGGCTGTGTTCCAATAAAATTTTTATGGTATTGTTTTAGTCCTTTCCAGCTGCTATAACAAAACACCATCAACCGAGTGACTTATAAACAACCAAAATGTACTGTACGGTTCTGGAGGCTAGGAAGCCCAAGGTCAAGGAACAAGCAGGTTCAGTGTCTCACGATGGCCTGCTTCCTGGTTCATAGTTGGTCGTTTTTTTTTTCTTGCTGTGTCCTCACATCACAGAATGGGAAAGGCAGCTCTCTGGGGCTTCTTTTATTTATTCATTTTGTTCGTTTTCTTTTTTTAGAGATAGAGTCTTGTTCTTTCACCCAGACTGGAGCACAGTGGTGTAATCATCACTCACTGTGGCCTCGAACTCCTGGGCTCAAGCAATCCTCCTTCCTCAGCCTCCTGAGTAGCTGGGACTGCAGGTATGCACCACTACACCTGGCTTGGGCCTTCTTTTATAAGGGCACTAATCTCATTTATGAGGGTTCCACTCTCATGACCTAATCATCTTCCAAAGGCCCTACCTCTTAGTAGCAACACAGAGGTGATTAGGTCTTCAACATGTGAATTTTCAGGGATACAAATATTCAGACCTAGGCCCCAGACAGCTTCTGAATTAGCAGCCTGCAAGAGATTGGAATTCCTGGGGGACTTCACTTAACCCTCAGTTCTCCCAAACCAGTTTTCAATGCACTGTTGCTTGGGGGCTCTTTGTTGCACCCAGCTGTGTGGCAGATGTGCTTTTTGTATCCTGGGAAGTAGCAGGAGGGTTTGGGGTAGGTCAAAAAGTTAAAATGTCAATGTTCTGAAGGGTGATGGGAGTAGAAACTTGGTGATATTAAAGATGATTTGAATTTAGATTCTTAAAAAAAGAATAAAAGCATTCTTTTATATATCTGCAATAGATAACAATTAAATTTAAGTCACACATGAATCATCAAAATTAGAGTGAGGGCAATGACCTCTGGGGCTTGAAAGGTGGCCATAACCTTCCATTGTCCATTCATTACCATAGCAGGTACTGAAATTTGAATTTTATATAATTTTCACTTGTCACAAAATAGTCTTTTTGTGGATTTTTTCAACCATTATAAACATATAAAAACCAATCTTAACTTAGAGCTGTACAAAAACGGGTGGTAGGCTGGGTTTGGCCATAGGCTGTAGGTTGCTGACCCTTGATTTAGACAATAGTCAGGTTGCCTCTAGCTAGAAAACTTCTTAGATCATTGATCTCATCAAATACGTGTTGGTTTTAAATGTAATTATTAGGAACAAACTTATTTTCAATTAGTAGTGTGTATTACACTTTGCTGTCTCTCTTTTCCATGCCTCCTTCCCACTATGTAATGGCTACACCTACATTGTAGTCCTATATACCTTATATGTGAGGGCTAAATGACATAACATAGTGCCTGGTGCCTAGTCATATGAGTTTTCACTTCCCTTTTCTTCTAAGGTTGTGCTTGCAATCTGCCATCAGCAATGCCGAGGCCTGGCCTTGGTAGAAATGGAGGTGCTGCTTAACTTTTCTTCCAAAACATAGTACAACCCTAGTCATCCTGGTGAGTAACAAGATTGCTCCATAATCCAAACTAGTGAGTAATCCCTTTTGCTGATGGTGAGTGGTATGGAGAGAAAAACATGAAAGTGCCCTGTGGAAATAATGCCAGTAGCTCCCACCAGAAATCCCTTAGGCTATGCCTATTAGAGCTAGGGTACACATCTAGAAAATGCCCCTTTCTTTACCAGTACCCAACATATAGGACCTGTTAACACTGCTCATGCTTTATGTACACATTGAACGTTTATCTGGCTCTTGATGCCATCTCAAGAAAAAGACTCAACACCACAAAATACTTAAGAGAAATGTATATGATATGGTTTGGCCATGTCACCATCCAAATCTCATCTTGAATTATAGCTCCCATAATTCCCACGTGTTGTGGGAGGGACTTGGTGGGAGATAATTGAATCATGGGGGCGGTTCCCCCATTCTGTTTTCATAGTAGTGAATAAGTCTCATGAGACCTGATGATTTTATAACAGGTTTCTCCTTTTGCTTGGTCCTCATTCTGTCTTGCCTGCTGCCATGTAAGACGTGCCTTTCACCTTCTGCCTTGATTGTGAGGCCTCTCCAGCTACATGGAACTGTGAGTCCATTAAACCTCTTTTTCTTTATAAATTACCCAGTCTCAGGTATGTCTTTATTAGCAGTGTGAGAACAGACTAATACAATATATTTTTCTGAAGACATTGTGAACATCAACAGGAAGAATCCACAATGCATTTCACACTGCAAAAATACAATAAAATACCCCCATTACGCACATTTCTTGATTTTCAAAAAGCATTTTTCTTTTCCAGCTTTCTTATCTCCCTTCCTTTTCTTGCTTCAAAACACTCTATTCTCTGAGCAATTCAGCTCAGTGTTTCTTGTTCTAACAGAGCATTCTGCAAGGATCATGTTCCTCCTTGCACATATTCATCCTTTAGATGTTTCTTTCATGAGAGGCTGTGAGTGGTAAACTGTCTCGGTTATTGTTTCACCAAAATATTTTTATTTTGCTATCATTCTTGAAAAGTAACATTTCTGAGGACACAGTTCTAGATTGATAATTATTTTTTTCAGCCTTTGATGATATGATTCCACTGTCTTTGTGCTTCATTATTTCTGACAGAGGTCTGCTGTCAGACTATAGTCATTTTGTGGTAGATGAGCTATCTTTCATTTCATGTGACAAACCATTTCCTATTTTGCTTTGGTGTTTTACAGTTTCATGTGATGTGCCTAATGTGTGTGACTATTATTATTATTATCATTTTTTGAGATAGGGTCTCACTCTGTCACTCAGGCTGGAGTGCAGTGGCATGATCTAGGCTCACTGCAGCCTTGAACTCCTGGGCTCTAGTGATCCTCCCACCTCGACACCCTGAGTATTTGGGAACACAGGCACATGCCATCACACCTGGCTAATTTTTTAATTTTTTTGTACAGCTGAGATCTCATTATGTTGCCCAGGCTGATCACAAACTCCTGAGCTCAAGCAATCCTCCTGCCCCAGCCTCCCAAAGTGCTGGGATTACAGGTGTGAGCTGAGGTGCCTAGCTATATTTGGAAATTTGTCCTGCATTATACTTCCTGTCTCTGAGGATTCATGTCATTCATTAGTTCTAGAATTTCCTTAGCCATTATCTTTTTGGAATGTCTCTCCCATTTTTTCTGTTCTTTCTTGTGGGACTCTGGGTGTATGTTAGAACTTCTTATTCTTTCCTCCCTTTTTCTTACTCATTGTATTCTCTCATCTTTTTCTTGCTGCATTCTGAGTGTTTTCTTAAGATCTATCTTCAGTTCACAAATTCTTCAGTCATTGATGTTTATTTTGCTGCTTCACTTTTCTATTAGTTTATTTATCTTTGCATTCATTCATCTATGTATCTTTCATCTACACGTGTACATACATATATATATGTAGTTTAATGCATATTATTTTAATTAGATATAGTTTTATTTCTATAAATTCTATTTGGTTCTTTATTAAATCTGATCATTTTTGATAGTCCTCTGTTTCTTATTAAATTTTTTCTATCATCTTTTATTTCTTTCAATATCTCTCTCTCTCTATATGTAACCATAATAAAAACACAAACATATATATACAAATGTATATACAGATATACAAACATATATATATACAAATGTATATACAGATATACACATAAATATATATATACACAAATATATATATATATTTGTGTTTTTATTATGGTAAAATATATATTTATATTTATACTTATATTTATAAATGTTGAAAGAAATAAAAAGTGATAGAAAAAAATTGATACAAAAAAACAAGTATATTTGTGTTTTTATTATGGTAAAATATATATGCTATGGTTTGAATGTCTCCACCAAAACTTGGGTTGAAGTTTAATTGCCATTGTAACAGCATTAATAGGTAAGGCCTTTAAGAGGTGTTAGGTTATGATGGCTCTCTCTCATGAACAGGATTCATGCCGTTATTGTGAGAGTAGGTTAGTTATGGAAGGAGTGGGTTTCTGTTAAAAAGAAATTTGGCCTGATTTGTCTCTGTCTTGTGTGCTTGCTTCTGCCTTTTTCCATGGGATGACCCTTGCCAAATGCCAGTGCTATGCTCTTAGACTTCCCAAGCCCCAGATTGTGAGCCAAATAACTTTAAAAACCAAATTATCCAGTCCATGATATTCTGTTAGAGCAGCAGACAACAAACTAAGACAATACATAACATAAAATTTAATATGTTAGACTTTAAGTATATAATTCAGTGGCATTAATTACCTTCACATCATACATAGTTATATTCTATATCTGATAATTCTAATATTTGAAGTTGTTGGAGTTTCAATCACATTTGCTGTTTCTATTGACTCTCACTTATTGGCTGTCTTGAGGTTTGGTAAAATTTTTCTCTTTTTAAAACATATTTAGTTGAACTTAAACTGTTGGGAATCCTCACATAACTGTGTAATGAATGCTTTGTTCTGGAGATTTGCACTTCCCTCTACCAGACGTTTATTTTCTCTGTTTGGAGTTTTCAAGATTCACTGGGCAGTAAAAATTTGAACTTGAGACCTATGTAAAAATTGTAACTAAGCAGTCTCATGGTTAAAACTTTTCAGGGGAGACCATTATTATTGTTTTTATTACTATTACTATTATTAATAATATTTTTTACTTGAAGCTGTGGTAAAGGTAGGTTTCTCTCTGGATTGTTTTACCAACAGTTTTTTTTTTTTTCTAGTCCACTTTTTCCCTAGAGGGTGTGTCCCTTCGAAGATCTAAACTATATGTGAGTCTCGGGTTTCTCCTTTTCTTTGTACAGGCCCAAAAGACTTCATTTCCCTGAACAACTATTAAAAGTTTTCAGAACAGGTAAGGTAGTAAATATTTTAGGCCTGTGGGCCATATGGTCTCTGTTGCAGCTACTTAACTCTGCTGCTGCAGCACAAAAGCAGTCACTGACCATACATAGATGAATGGGCATGGCTATGTGCCAATAAAACTTTATTTACAAAAACAGGTGGTTGGCCTGTATGCTGTAGCTTGCCAACGCTGCTCTAGAATCCTGATATTGCCTTTGTTTCCTAAGCAGCCCTGACTCCTGATTTTCTTACTTTTTTGCTCATGGCTTATTTTGTTTTGTCTTACTTTATGTTTCTGGGGATTTCCCTTATTATCTTGAGAGTTAACCAATTCACTTAATATTGCAATGTATCCAGCATTTTAATGCTTTGCAAGGGAGGGATTTCAAAAACAAATAGTTCTAGTAGCAAAACGCAACAATTTCTCTTTCTTTCGGCTTACATACCCTCTTAGCTAAACAAAACCTAACGATTAGCTAAATGACAACCATCTGTTTTTCTTTAAGCATCTTCCCTAGTCCTTTAGCATCCTGTCACACCAATTTATAGCTGCTCTTCTGTCTGAGAGCTTATGGTCTCAGGGTAGCAAGATTTCAGAATAGAGATACTAAGATTCTGACCTCCCTTCTGTCATGTCAGAGGATACATACAAGAGACTTGGGTATTGTGTGTGAATGCGGACATCTGAGAGCCTTTTCAGTGGTGTTCATTGAACCTCTTTTATATGTCTCTTACTGTTCTACGGCCTAGAATTCACAGGTGGAAACAACCAAAAAACAAAACAAAACAAAACAAAACCAAAAAAAAAAAGCAAAAAACCTGTTCTCTTCGACTTGGGTTTTTTTTTTTTTTTTGAGACGGAGTCTCGCTCTGTCTCCCAGGCTGGAGTGCAGTGGCATGATCTCGGCTCAGTGCAAGCTCCACCTCCCAGGTTCACGCCATTCTCCTGCCTCAGCCTCCCGAGTAGCTGGGACTACAGGCGCCCACCACCACGCCTGGCTAATTTTTTATATTTTTAGTAGAGACGGGGTTTCACCGTGTTAGCCAGGATGGTCTCGATCTCCTGACCTCGTGTTCCACCCACCTCAGCCTCCCAAAGTACTGGGATTACAGGTGTGAGCCACTGCGCCCGGCCTGGACTTGGTATTTTAATGGAAAGGGACATAAAATAAATAGGCCAGGTGCAGTGACTCATGCCTGTAATCCCAGCACTTTGGGAGGCCGAGGCGGGTGGTTCACCTGAGGTTGGGAGTTTGAAACCAGCCTGACCAACATGGAGAAACCCCATCTCTACTAAAAATACAAAATTAGCCGGGTGTGGTGACACATGCTTGTAATCCTAGCTACTCGGGAGGCTGAGGCAGGAGAATCGCTTGAACCTGGGAGGTGGAGGTTGCAGTGAGCTGAGATCGCACCATTGCACTCCAGCCTGGGCAACAAGAGTGAAACTCTGTCTTAAATTAAAAAAACAAAAACAAAACCGTGAATAAAATTAGAAAAATATTAGATAATGAGAGTGTTATGTTGAAGATGAAAGAAGTTGTTTTAATAGGGAATGACAAACAGGTTGTTTTTGTTTTTTATTGTTGTTGTTTTAGATGGATAGAGGGCTGGATGAGGAGGCAACATTTAAACCTGACTTGAATGATATAAAGGAACAAGCTACGGAAAGATCTGAGGCAGGGGAGGGGAACATTTTTGGTATTTTCAGAAGTCAGAGAGAATGTGAGTGTGGCTGAGATATGGCATAGCAAAATTGAAACGAAAAGGTCTCAATGAAAAAAGAAAATGAGAATCTGAGAAACAGTGGACTAGCCTAGGAGTGCAATGAAAAGGAGCCCGGGGATGACAGCTGTGCAGCAGTCTTAGGAAACAATTGGTCCAAATTAGAACAGGAGAGCTGAGGGCCCAAGAATGGGTTGAATGAGAAAGGGGATTACATGGCACACCTGATATAATGAAGAACCTGGGAGATTTTCATGATAAGATGGGGACATATGTCTTCTGTTAATCAGAAAATAGTACGGTAATGGCAATCGTGGGAAAAATAAATATTCAGAAGAAATTTATAGTTTAAATATGAAGTAAGCTGAAATGTGGCATGATAGCAGTTGATTTAATTTAATTAAACAGAAAGTATTTGATCTTGATGTCTGGTACTTCTTTCTATAGACAGTACAGGCTTGATGATATGTAGTATGGTTACTATATTGAGTTTTTTTAAAAACAGCTTTATTAAGATATTGACATATAAAATTGTATATACTTAAGATGTATGACTTGATGTTTTGATACATGTATACATCGTGAAATGATCACCACAATTAAGCCAATTAATGTACCCATTACTTCTAATTGTTACCATTTGTGTGTGTGTTATGTACTGACTTTTCTATGAGAAAAATCACACTCCTCAGCACTGCAGTAGATGATATTTATGCAATAAAGATAGTATTATAGATGTGGTTTCCAAGTTCAAAGTCAATCTATGCTAACAAAACAATAAAGACCCAAATATAGTTATAAACAATACAGCATATGGACAAATATAGTTATAAATCTCGATGCTGTAGAAGTGAGCACACAGGTGACCAAGGATGGGAGAACGATGAGCCCTAGGTACGATTATCTCCTCATCTTATGTGGTGGATCTGAGGGGCAAAGGTTTTAGGGAGAATTTAAATCTTCAATTTTTGGGTATGCTTTAAAACTTTTAAAACTCTTCTTGTATCATTTTTACGTGCTTATTTTAGAAAGCATTTTCCTTTAGTTCTTTTATTCTACAGTATTTATGGATCATTTTCTATGTCCCATATGTCATGTACTGGGAAATAAGAGGAGAACAAGAGAAAAAAATCCTTGCCCTCATGTAGCTTGTATTCCAGTCGGGGAGAGTGTGCCTTTCTATAGCATCACAAAAAATGCAAGTTAAAGGAATGGGGTATTAGTGATGTTTTTGTCACATTAAGGAACAAGTTTCTCATTGACCAATAAGGTCATATTGATGACTCCTAAATCTCTATCTTCAGACCAGATCCTGTTCTTGAGCTTCAGATCTGCATGTCTGAGTGCCTAATGGGCACCTCCAAACCTGATCTTCTTTCAGCATCCTGCAGCTCCATCAGAAAACAGCTTTCTCCCTCTTCCACCTTCCTTCTTCTCTCACCCTCACACCACTTCAGGTCCAATCCATGACCAAGGCCTGCAGATTCTACCTCCTGCATACAGCTTGACTTCCTGTGTTGGTAATGTACTCACCGCTCCTCTTCAATCCTGGCCATCATCCCTCAGTTGAATTATTGCAAACACACCCTTCACTGCTCTCCAACCCATTTTCCACATGGCAGCCAGAGCCATGTTTCAAACAAGTCTGAACATCTTGTTAATATGCCTAAAGTACTTCAATGATGTCTTATTCTGTTTTGTGCTCCTATGACAGAATATCTGAGAGTGAGTAATTTATAGTGAGCAGAAATTTATTGGCTCACAATTCTAGAGGCTGAGAAGTCCAAGATCAAGGTGCTGGCATCTGGTGAGGCCCTTCTTGCTGTGTCATTTCATGGTGGAAGGGCAAGAGCACAAGAGAGTGCACCCACTCCCAATGTATAATGGCATTAATCTATTCATGACCTAAACACCTCCCTTTAGGCCCCACCTCCCAACACTGTCACATTGGGGATTAAGTTTCCAACATGTGAACTTTGGGGACACATTCAACCCATAGCAAACAATTTGCCATGACCCTTAGGAGAAATTTCAAATTCTTTGGTATGCTTGCAAAATCTCTCTGTCTTTCAATCTTATGCACACATGTGTATGCACACTCATGCACACACACACATATACACACACACATAAAATACTCTCCCCATCATCTAGCTCTCCTCTCCCAGGGTCTCCCCTCCCTGCCTGCCTGCTTGCCCAGCTGCCTCTGTTGCTGGTAGGGCACCAGCCCCATGCGTGGCTATGAGAGTCTGCTTGTTTTTGTGTCCCTTTGATAGTGTTTGGGGTGGAGTGATTCTGGAGTGCAGGCTCTGGGGGCTCACCCTCTTGGTTCAAATCCTGATTCTACTACTTCCTCAGGCAAGTTACTTAACTTCTTGTAAGCTCCATGAGCATCTGTAAAATGGGGATCACAGTGACCTCACTTCACAGAATCGTTATGAGGTGTGTGATGTGCCCTGTAATACCCAGCACTGAGAACCCCCTAACCCCTTGTGAATGTTAGCTAGCCTCTCCACTGCTGCTGTGACTCTTACTGTGACTCTCATGATCTGGTCTCAACTTAGTGAGGTTCTCTGGGTGGCCTCCCCATGCCCTCTGCCTCTGTGGCTCCCACATTTCCCCTCCATGACACATGTGCCCCTCTATTGTAAGCATTCCTAGACTGTCTGTTAGCATGTGACCTCCTGTTTTCTACAACACTCCCAGGGTTTTCTACAGTGTTAGGTACCTGGTAGGGCTCAGTATAAAAGAAATAAATAAGGAATACATGAGACAGATGCCGAATTTAGTTAATCCAATTTGACCCTGGAAAGAACATTCTGACCTTGAAAGTACAGGACCCTGGAACCATTCAGCAGGACTGTTCCACCTCTGGAAATACATCTGTCATTCTATAGTTGTTTAGAAGATCTTTAATAAGTGAATTTCTTTATTGATTTTCATTTTTTTTATTTTTTATTTTTTTTTGAGACGGAGTCTTTCTCTGTCCCCCAGGCTGGAGTGCAGTGGCGCGATCTCGGCTCACTGCAAGCTCCGCCTCCCGGGTTCACGCCATTCTCCTGCCTCAGCCTCCCGAGTAGCTGGGACTACAGGCGCCTGCAACCACGCCCGGCTAATTTTTTTATTTTTTATTTTTAGTAGAAACGGGGTTTCACCGTGTTAGCCAGGATGGTCTCGAGCTCCTGACCTCGTGATCCGCCCGCCTCGGCCTCCCAAAGTGCTGGGATTACAGGCTTGAGCCACCGCGCCCGGTCTATTGATTTTTTAAAAAATGCTTGTTTCCCAAGCATGTTTCTAACTTAGAGACTATTAGGAGGTGTGTCTAGATGTTGGAAGGGTGGACCCACCTCCACCGGGTGAGTGAAGAGAGGTGGAGCGCTACACTTGCAGAGGGCTGTACAGGCCTCAGTGCAGTGTCTTTCTGCCTGGGAAAGCTTTTCTTTCATGGGGTTGTGTCATTTATTCATGCATGCCCTCATGCACACCTTCCACAGGGCCAGGCAGCCCTCCTCTTGCACGAACCTTGCTCTCAACTGAGACTGGTAGACTGATGTCCGGGTAGGTGTGACATGAGCTTAGGCAGTAATTTGGCTCTTTTAAGAGTGCAGACAGTCTCCTGGAGTCCCACAGCTCCCATCACTCTGCAACCAGGAGCAGAGTCCAGCTGTCCTCAGGCCCCACGGGGACCTCGCTGTGTTTACACGACTCGTCATATGGTAACCTCTTACAGCTCTTGGGCAGGCTGCACTGTTACCTCATCTGCAGTCCGGTGACCTCATCCATGTAGAATGTAGCAAGTGCAAGCTGGGAGTGGAGCGGGCTCAGCCTCTCACTTCAAGCCCAGGAGAAGCTGTCCTCCACGTGGGCTCAGGGAATCCACCAGGTGGAGAGCCGTCCACTTAGTAATTATTCCCAGCAGGGATCCGATTGGGAGCCAAGAAGATGTGTTTTCCAGGGGCTGGGGCTGGGAGGTGCCGATGCAGATATGTGTGTGCCCACATCTGGAAGTTAGTTATCTCATGTGATTTGTGTCGCCTCCAAGAAGGGCTACTGACCCCCGGCACGGCAGAGTTGCTGTCCCTCTCAGCCTGTCAGGTAGGAGCCTCCAAGATGGTGGTGTGCAAACAGGCTGTGAAATGCACCACAAAAGGGACAAGGAAGGCACAGTCTCAGAATGGGGGTGGAAGCATCACTAGGTACTGTTTTTATTGTTTATCACTTTCTTTGAATTATATTTGCTCTCCCCCTCCAAAAAATATTGCATGTGATGACTGGGAATATAAAATAAATTACCTTTGCCATAGGCTGCTGGGTTTATTAGCCTCTTTCAAACTCTTCGCAATGTAAAGGACAGGCTGACCTACAGTGGCCTCCTCTTTCCAATAGGCTCTCCCTCTCTCTCCCTCCCCCTCCCTCCCTCTCTCTCCCCCCTCTCTCTCCCCCCTCCTCTCTCTGTGTAACAGGAGCTCTATTTGTGCATTTAACAGCTTAACCTTTTGAGTTACTTCAGAGCTCTGTATTTCTTCTAAGATTTCTTTGGGATACAATTAAGATTTTTCGACCTTTATTAAGGTATAATTGGCAATTAAAAATTGTATATATTTACGGTGTACAACATCATGTTTTGATATATGTATACCTTGTGAAGTGATGACCAGAGTCAAGTTAATTAACATAGCCATTGCCTCATGTCGTTATCATTTTGTGAGTGTGGGGTGAGAACACTGAAGATCTACCCTCTTAGCAATTTTTAAGGATAGAGTACAATATGATTAACTATAGTCATCATGCTGTCCAATAGACCTCCAAAACTGAGTCATCCTGTCTTACTGAAACTTGGTACCGTTTGGTTAGTCATTTTAAATTTTAGGTGCTGATTTAGCTTATATATATATATATATATATATATGTATATATTTAGCTACCTTACATATTTACATTTAGAAAAAAGGCAAAGATAAAAAACAAGCTTAGGAAACAAAAATGGCAGAAACAATACAAAAGTTAAAGACCTCCAGAGGTCAAGGATTTATTTGGGGGCTGCACGCAGTGGCTCGCACCTGTAATCCCAGCACTTTGGGAGGCCAAGGCAGGTGGATCATTTGAGGTCAGGAGTTCAAGACCAGCCTGGCCAACATGGTGAAACCCCGTCTCTATTAAAAATACAAAAATTAGCCCATTGTCATGATGGGTGCCTGTAGTCCCAGCTACTCGGGAGGCTGAGTAAGGAGAATTGTTTGAACCCAGGAGGCGGAGGTTGCAGTGAGTTGAGATCACATCACTGCACTCCAGCCTGAACAACAGAGTGAGACTCCACCTCAAAAAAAAAAAAAAAAAAAAGAATCTATTTGGAAAAGCTCTGGCAATGAAAATACTCCTGAGGGGGAGGATGCTAATTTTAAGGAGCAAATGTTAGTAAACTGACAGAGTCACTCATCCCTCTGACTAAGTGGAGATCAGTGAGGAATATAGGGCTCGTTACTCCTAATCTGTAAATGTGGAACAAAACCCATTCTTAAGAGTGGGATCTTAGTCTTCTTGGGGTGAGAGGCAAATGCTTGGCTACAATGAGCAAAAGAGCTGGGGTCATTATTTTGATAGTGTGTTTGCTGCCTACTTTTAGTCGTGCACCTGAGACATTCTTTCTTATTAGCAAACTTGGAGCAGCAGTGGAGTGTTGAAATAATTTCTCTCAAACCTGGGCTCTAGGACAGTCCTCCTGCACACAGATGAATGCCCCTGTGAGCAAATTGCCTCCCCAGCCTGTTCAGAGTCACCTACACTGCTGGCAAATGGTTTTTCAGAGCAAGGTAAGCACTGCAGAGACCCAGAGGCTGTATATTTAAACAGTTACCGCCTGCGTGTGTCTCAGCCTCCTGCTGCATGCTCCTGAGCAAGATGGTGTAATACGTGCATTTTACATATCAATAGCAGAGGAGGCTGTTTCCAGATGGCTGTACCTATTTCAAAGCCACCTTTTTATGCAGAAGGAAGACTGTGTGACCTCCCTCCAAGTAAATGTGTTTTGTAAGTCCTGGGAATGAATGCTTAAAATATGGTCGTGGGCTATATTTCACGTCCAGTCCAACATGTTGTGTGTGCACAGCTGTTCGGGGCTGGCATGTGGTAGCATATTAAAAGGAAGATTACCATTTCCAATTTTTTCCCCTTCTGAAAGCTTGATATGCATATATGAAACTTGTGGAAAAAAATACGCATAATGAGACAGGGATGCTGGGTCTCAAGGCACTAGTTGGTGCACATCTGGAGTTTCTAGCATTCTAGAGGTAGTTACTTATTCCCAGGAGCCGCCGCCGGAGTGGGAATGGTAGCCCGGTATCCATGGTGAGCTTCCCTATCTCACCGTGCCAGGTGTGCATGTGTGTGTTATTTCTTGGAAAGGCTGTCCTCTGAGGGGGTGGGGAGGGAAGAAGGCAAGAGAGGAGAGAAGGGAAAAAACAGAAGGGAGGTAATTAGGCGCCACCTTGCCCAATGGAGCCTGCTCAGGCGTCTGAAATCAAGGATGGGGATTGGAAGGGCGCTGATGGAGTCTGATGATTCTCCCTGCCTGCCAACTCCACGCTTGTTTCTATGGGTACAAGACCAGGGGAAAGAAACCCTGGGGTCAGAAAAGAGGCATGGATCACAATACCAAGCAGGATGGGCCTTGCTACTTGCCTCTTCTGCAGTGTGATATTAGTCTTGAACTGACAACCTGAATTCATGCTGATTTTTTCCCCCAGTTTAGACATTGGAAGTGTTTCAAACTTCGTAGGCTGTTATTTAGAAAAAGCCTTCATGGGATAGCACTTTTTTTTTTTTTTTGAGACGGAGTCTTGCTCTTTCGCCCAGGCTGGAGTGCAGTGGCGCGATCTCAGCTCACTGCAAGCTCCGCCTCCTGGGTTCACGCCATTCTCCTGCCTCAGCCTCCCAAGTAGCTGGGACTACAGGCATCTGCCACCACAGCGGGCTAATTTTTTTTTTTTTGTATTTTTAGTAGAGACGGGGTTTCACTGTGTTAGCCAGGATGGTCTCGATCTCCTGACTTCGTGATCTGCCTGCCTCAGTCTCCCAAAGTGCTGGGATTACAGGTATGAGCCACCGCGCCCAGCCGGGATGGCATTTTAACTGGATAGCTGACTGGCTGATTTTATATTCCCACTTAATGTACAGAGAAATTGAGGCATTAGGAACCATATGGACCTGCCTTACTCTAAGAGGGAAATAGGAGCAGGCCTGGGAAGTTTTCCCAGGAAAGAGAGTTTGTTATAGCTTCATAGATTCATGGGATGCATGAATTTTTTTTTTTTCTTTTTTTTTGAGTTGCAAGATTGTGAGGTTGCAGATGCTCTGTGTAAAACAATGCCCCACAGGGAGGGAAGTGTGAGGTCCGGCCTGAGGCCACCCTTAAAAAGCGCTATAAACAGCAGCTGCTTCTATTGTGCGTGCCAAGTGCTGCCTATTAGTTTAGGTTTCCAAACTCCTTGTTTCTTTCTCTTGAACCAGATGTGACCAAGCAAGAGTTTGTCAATTCAGAGGTAGACCCCAGATGGTGGGAATCAAGGGAGAGAAGTGAGGGGCACACGGGCCTCTGGGGGCTGAGGCAGGAGACAGCTCTCTGCCTTTCTCAGGTACTCTGTTTTTCTGTCTTGGTGTCTGATCCGTCCGTCCTTCTCCTCCGGGTTTGGCAGCTGAGGCAGAGTGGGAAAGAGTGTCTGTGGTGTCTGATCTTCAAGCTCACACATGAGCACGTTGAGGGCTCAGGACACAATGGAGGGGGATAGATGATAGCAGAAGAGCACTCGGGAGCCCCATTAGGCACCCCGATGGAGGACAGGGAGGGGGCAAACAAAAGAGCCCCAGGCCGCTGGGCCACACAGAACCTGGATGATGAAACAGGAGGATGCAGGCAGAAAGACAGAGCCACCTCCCTCTGCTGCCCCTGGCGAGGGGTGCATTCGTTCCCTGGTGGGGGAGAGACGCCAACCCAGAGCCACGTTTTTTCTGATTCGTGGTAGGTGGCATTTTTATTTA
Source organism: Hylobates moloch (assembly GCF_009828535.3). Classification (NCBI taxonomy): domain Eukaryota; kingdom Metazoa; phylum Chordata; class Mammalia; order Primates; family Hylobatidae; genus Hylobates; species Hylobates moloch. Next base: position 39,125,647 of record NW_026652284.1, on the reverse strand, counting down.
CCATTTATGAAACTGTGGGTTCAGATGTGTGTGTGTGTGTGTTTTGTTTTTTGTTTTTATTTTTGAGACAGAGTCTCTTGTCACTCAGGCTGGAGTGCAATGGCATGATCTCGGCTCACTGCAACCTCTGCCTCCCAGGTTCAAGCCATCCTCCTGCCTCAGCCTCCAAAGTAACTGGGATTACAGGTACCCACCACCATGCCTGGCTAAGTTTTGTATTTTTAGTAGAGATGGGGTTTTGCCATGTTGGCCAGGCTGGTCTCCAACTCCTGACCTCAGGTGATCCGCCTGCCTCAGCCTCCCAATGTGCTGGGATTACAGGCGTGAGCCACAGTGCCTGGCCCCAGTGTTCTTAATTAATCTCTTTTATTTCTTTTTCCCTCTTTCTTTCTTCTTCCAAGGTAGAGGACCTTTGGAGATGTGAATGAAAACAGCTGTCTGAACAAGTTGTACCCTAACTAGCGCGGCTGCGAGTCTGAAGCTTGAAATGGGCAAGTTGGTCAGCATGGGTGAAGCTATGCAGCCCAGGTGAAGGGACCCTCAAGCAGCAGCCTCTGCCTTTTTGTCCTCTCCTTTTCACGGAGATGACAAGAATCACCCCAGGACTTATCTTCTGAGGTGCTCAGCTGTGCTCTCAGAGCTGCTTTGGTCACTGCTATGGCAGGTGGAAGCAGGATGGGTGAAGTCATTCTGGAGAACAATGTAAATTATAGCCAAATTATATATTTGCATATGCCATGACCCAGCATCCCAATATATGCCAGAGAAACTCTTGCACAGATTCATGTGGAAATAAACATAGTAAAGATGTCCTACACATCTTTCTGGGTCCCAGGGAGTTGGAGGCAACTTAGGTACCCATCATTTGGGGAACAGAGAAAATGTGGTGGGAGCTTATGCTGGAATACCATGCAGCAGCTGAAGTAATGAATTAACACAATTCTTTAGCAAGACTGTTGAATGAACATGTAAGAAATAGGACAGTATCTGTAGCACGGTGTCATTTTAATAATGTTAACAGAAGCATACACATACAAACAATATTGTATTTTTACGTTTCCAGGCACAAATTTCTTATACATGACATTGGATGGAGAGAGAGGAAGGAGACATGTCATGGGGATCAAGGTTAGAGGGGAAAAATTCAAGTAAAATTAAAGAATAGAGGGGGTTTAAAATGCCCAGTTATGACAATTAACATGCCATGAACTGAAGAAACAACTCAGTTTTGCACTTAAATTCCTATGTATGGAAATGGAAATTCTCTTTGTCTCTTTCTCATCTATCTACATACCTATAACATACCATAGTTTCTGTGATAAAAAGTATCACAGAAATGCATAAATGCATATGATATCTCACCGTCAATAATCAACCATCAAATACTCTTTAAACCTATACTGTGAATGTAGTCCTGCGCTAGGTCTGATGGAACATGCAAGAGCATAGGGTATTGTCCTTGTTGTTACCATGCAGATTGGAATTTAAATATGAAACAAGAGCATGCAATTTTTTTTTTTTTTTTTTGAGACGGAGTCTTGCTCTGTCGCCCAGGCTGGAGTGCAGTGGCGCAATCTCGGCTCACTGCAAGCTCCGCCTCCCGGGTTCATGCCATTCTCCTGCCTCAGCCTTTCCGAGTAGCTGGGACTACAGGCGCCCGCCACCACGCCCGGCTAATTTTTTTGTATTTTTAGTAGAGACGGAGTTTCACCGTGGTCTCGATCTCCTGACCTCATGATCTGCCCGCCTCGGCCTCCCAGAGTGCTGGGATTACAAGCGTGAGCCACCGTGCCCGGCCAAGAGCATGCAATTTAAAATAGCATATAATGAATGCCCAAACTGTGTAAGACATACACAAAGAGGTGCATGAGAATTAAAAACAAAGATGGCTGGTGAGGACAGGAGTGGTCAGAGAAAACTCACTGGAGAAAGCAGCTCTGCACTGGGCGGTGAAGGATGATGGGATTGGCTTGGCAGAGGGAAGGGGAACGGAAGCCGCATAGAGACATAAATCGTGAAGCTACCAAGGGGACCACGAGTGCAGTAGCCAGACCCCAGCAGAAGGGGCCAGCTTGAGGTATGGGTGAAGCAGGGCGCAGTGCATACTTACCCTGTCGTCTGCGCAGCATTCAGCTTCTGGGAACCATGTGTGGCTGCCTCTAGCTCCTTTATCCCTCGGGCTTCTCGGAAGTCATTTGTACAGACGCTTTCAGGCCTCTCCTGCCCACTGCTCAGGGTGTGGGTACTGAGGGTGGGATTTGGGATTTGGCCAGGAGGAAGCATCTGCCACCACCGGCATCCCTTTTGCTTTCTTTTCTCTCTTTTGAGTACTCAGGGCTGCCTCCTAGCTTTGCCTAATTGTTCTGTCCACGGACCAATGAGAGCGGGTAACGTTTTAAAGTGACAATCCTACATTGATAATATTTTCTAGAAAGTTCTCCACACACCCGTGGACTAATCTTCCAGAGATCATTTAATTTAATTTCTTTATTTAGAGACAGGGTCTTGTTCTGTCGCCCAGGCTGGAGTGCAGTGGTGCGAACTGTGCTTACTGCAGCATCAAACTCTCGGGCCCAAGTGATTCTCCTACCTCAGTCCCCCAAGTCGCTGGGACCACAGGCCTGCCCCTGGCGAATTGTTATGTATTTTTTGTGGGATGGTGTCTCACTATGTTGCTTAGGCTGGTCTCAAACTCCTGGGGTCAAGTGACTTCCCACCTTGACCTCCCAAATTGCTGGGCTTATAGGTGTGACCCACTGTGCAAGGCCAGGTGCAGTGGCTCACGCCTGTAATCGCAGCACTTTGGGAGGCTGAGGCCAGTGGATCACCTGAGGTCGGGAGTTCGAGACCAGCCTGACCAACATGGTGAAACCCTGTCTCTACTAAAATACAAAAAATTAGCTTGGCGTGGTGGTGCGCGCCTGTAGTCCCAGCTACTAGGGAGGCTGAGGCAGGAGAATCGCTTGAACCCAGGAGGCAGAGGTTGCAGTGAGCTGACATTGCCCCACTGCACTCCAGCCTGGCCACAGAACAAGACTCTGTCTCAAAAAAAAAAAAATCAGGTTTATAACCTGTATGAGTTTAATCAATATTATTAACAATAACTACTATTGTTACATTTGTTAAGAAAACCAGGACTGGCATGGTGGTGCACACCTATAATCCCAGCACTTTGGGAGGCTGAGGTGGGCAGATCACTTGAGGCCAGGGGTTTGAGACCAGCCTGGGCAACATGGCAAAACCCCGTCTCTACAAAAAATACAAAAATTAGCTGAGTGTGGGGGCATGTGCCTGTAGTCCCAGCTACTTGGGAGGCTGAGGTGGGAGACTCACTTGAGCCTGGCCGGTTAAGGCTGCAGCGAGCTGTAGTCATGCCACTGCACTCCGGCCTGGATAATAGGACGAGACCCTATTTCAAAGAAAAAAAGAAAGAAAAGAAAAAAAAAACTAGTAGGCCAGGCATGGTGCTATGGATGTTCACAAAGGGGGTCCTAATGCATGTATTCTGAACAAACATGTATATTACATACGAGCCATGTTCACCTTGTGGTGGAGACAACAATGAAGTGATCACAATCAAGCTCTATACATCAAAAGGTGAAGCAGGGACACCAAGGCACTCAGTGTATAGCCTCTGTAAACCAGCCAGAACCAGTCCATGATCTGTGGTCTCTTATCAGGAGAAAGTTACTGAAATAAGGCTCTTGTCCAACCAAAGCTGTAGTTATGGCTGTGGAACAGGGGATGGGGGTTAGTTAGGCGGTGTCTGGTGGCTGGCGAGCTGCAGTTGTTTCAGTATTGCTTATCTCAGGGCCACTGCTTGTTTGGCTGCCAGAGAAAAAGAAAAACCCTGTAGCCCTTAGTACATAGTATACTCTTTAATTGTAGGGGTGCATGATTTAACCCTTGCCTAGCATGGCCTTAGGTTCTGTTTAGAATTCGGTATCTTACTGCCACAAAGAGTCTGTTCTGTCAGCCTTACGATCTCTGTTTTAACATTAATGCTTGTCAGTGGTTGTGTCTAAACCATAAAAGAAAGGGGATATAGGTGTTTGATGTCCTATCCCATCATGGCCAGGAACTCAGTTTTTAAGGTTTCTCTGGGATCCCCTTGGCCAAGAGGGGGTCATTTCGGTCAGTTGGCAGGGGTGGAGGTTGTTAGGATTTTATTTTTAGTTTAGTTTTTTTTTTTTTTTGAGACGGAGTCTCGCTCTGTCACCCAGGCTGGAGTGCAGTGGCGCAGTCTCGGCTCACTGCAAGCTCCGCCTCCCGGGTTCACGCCATTCTCCTGCCTCAGCCTCTCCGAGTAGCTGGGACTACAGGCGCCCGCCACCACGCCCGGCTAATTTTTTGTATTTTTAGTAGAGACGGGGTTTCACCGTGGTCTCGATCTCCTGACCTCGTGATCCGCCCGCCTCGGCCTCCCAAAGTGCTGGGATTACAAGCGTAAGCCACCGCGCCCAGCCTTATTTTTAGTTTTTATTGATTTTATGTTGACATATTTTGGATATATTGAATTAAATATATCCATGGATTTTTTTTTAGTCAGAGTTGGTTAGGTCAGCCCTTCCTATCCATGGATTCAGCATCCATGAGTTTAACCAACCTAGGATCAAAAATATTCAAGAAAAAAATTAAAAATTAAACAAATAAAAAAGCAATACAGTATAACAACTATCTATAGAGCCTTTACATTGCATTAGATATTATAAGTAATCTAGAGATGATTTAAAATATACAACAGGATGTGCATGGGTTCTATGCAATTACTACACCATTTTATATAAGGGGCTTGAGCATCCATGGATACTGGTATTTGAGGGGGTCCTGGAACAAGTCCCCTCCCCCGACATACCAAGGAGCAACTGTATTATTAAAATGAATTTGAGTTCTTTTAAAAAATGTGATTACAAAACATTTAAAATTACACACAGAGCTCACATTCTGGTTCTGCTGGGGAGGGCTACTCTGGATTAAAGTTGTTCTTGGTTTATTTATTTGGTTTTCCATGCACTTTTCAACTCTGATTCTATACCTGTGATCTGGATCTCCTCTTGAGATGTGGATTCACATCCGCCATTCTGTCTTCTCATCTTCTGAGAGGTCTGCCCTGGAGCCCTCTGCTGAGCTCTTCTCAGGACCGGCTGCTGGTCATCCTGAGATCCCTCTTCACTAATGTCCTGGGAATTTCCTTTATTGTTCTACTGTGTTGAAGCCTGTTTCCTGGATCTCATTTCTTCCTCCTTGGTTAATTCCTTTGTTTTATGAAACATGTTCTCCAGTTTCCTAAGAAAAGTGTGTGGGAGGTTAGTTTTTTGCAACCTTATATGCCTGAAAATTTGTCTGAAAATCACGTGCCCTTGATGCGCAGTCTGGGTAGGTGAGTCCAGGATGGAAATAATTTCTCTGAATTTGGAAGGCATTGCAACCATGTCTTCTATCTCCCTGTATTGCTGTTGAGAAGTTCTAAGTCATTTGACTTCTTAACCTCTGTACATGACCTTTCCTTTGAAATCTCCACTCCCTCTTGCAGAATCTTCTTTTTCTCACCAATGCTGTGAACTTTCATGATGATGTGACTTAGTATATGTCATGACGTTCAATTCTGGGAAATTTCCTTGAATTATTTTATTGGTGATTTCATCCCCTCTATTTCTTTAGTTCTCTCTCTTTGAAACTCTATTATTTGGATGAAACAGATAATTGTTTCATCTGCACTGGTCTTCTAATTTTTTTATCTTTTCTCTTTTATTTTCCATCTCAGTCCTTTGCTCTCCTTTCTAAAAAGTTTCCTCAACTTATCTTCCAACTCTTCAGCTGAGTTATTTATTTATATTATTATATTTTAAATGTCTAACAATCAAACAGCTTTTTTTTTTTGTTCTTTGACGACTTTTCCTTTTTTTTTTTTTTGAGACAGAGTCTGACTCTGTCACCCAGGCTGGAGTGCAGAGGCACAATCACAGCTCACTGCAGCCTCGACCTCCTTAGCTCAGGTGATCCTCCCACCTCAGCCTTTCGAGTAGCTGGGACTACATGCGCCCACCACCACACCCAGCTGATTTTTCTGCATTTTTTGTAGTGATAGGGTTTCACCATGTTGCCCAGGCTGGCCTTGAACCCCTGGACTCAAGCCATCCTCCCGCCTCGGCCTTCCGAAGTGCTGGGATTACAGATGAGAGCCACTGTGCCCGGCCTACTTTTCCTTTTTAATAGCATCCTGCTCTTCTTTGTTTGGTGGGTGCAGTATCTTCTACATCTTTGTCCCCAGGGACAGTAATGCTCACTCTGATTTTAACTTTTCTCTTGCCTGCATATTGTCTGTTTCTTCCAAATCCCCTTTTTTTTCTGTGTATTTGGTCTCTCTCTTTCATGGTAAAGGCTTCCTCAGGTGCAGAGTAAACCTGGGTTGTTTACACATGTTTATTGGCATGGGGGTTGCCTGCCTATAGCTGGGGTCCTGTGAAAATGAGCCTCTCAGCAGGGTGGCTGTGAGGAATCCCTGAGTGAGTTGTTTTAGGTCTTCTAGAGCTGTTCATATTTCCCGAGGAGAATTTGCCAGTCTCCTGTCCAGAGGGTAATATCTTGGCTGCCAGCATTCTGAGAGCTGAATCGAGAAGACAGTTTGGGATTTCAACATTCAGGAAGTATACATCCCCCCCACCCCCACCTTCCCCCATTTCTCTTTAAGATACCCCAGGCTGCTATTGGCTGCCTCTGTCAGTTTTCTATTTTTGTTTAACAAACTACCCCCAAACATTATGGCTTGCAAGCAATTGTATTTGCTCATGATTCTTAGGGTCAGGAATTTGGTAAGCTCGGCTGGGTGGTGGGTCTGATCACATGGCCTCAACTAGTGCAGCTGGGATGGAGGGTTCACTTCTATTCTGGCTTTGTCATTTTCATGGCTGGTGTGCCTTGGCCTCTCTGTCTCTGTCTTTGTAACTGTCTTTCTCTCTCTCTCTCTATGCTGTCTCACCCATTAGGGCCTCTCTGTGTGACTTGGGATTCTCACAGCATGGTGGTCTCAGTGTGGCCATGAAACTGCCTTTGCAAAAATCGTAACAGTGAAAAAGTTATGACAGTGAAGGAAATCTGACCTAACCAACTCCATCTTGCCTTTAACCTCCAGAGTACCCATGGTCATTCCTGGCCATGGGCCAAACTAACTCTGGGAAAAATTTAGTATATAGTTTAAATAATAATAGCCCTCTTCAAACTAAACTTAAAAACTTAAAATTAATAAGTTTATTAATTTTAAAACTCATGAAAAGACACCAGGTTAGGAGGATGAGAGGGGTCTGAATTCCCTTAAGATGTAGGTATAGTTAAGCGATTACCAGCATTTATTCTGGAGGTCACGAGATTAGCAACTTCTCTAATTATTCCTGTAAATAACATTATTATTGTAGAACCTAAGGTTGGCCTTTTGAGATGTCTTTTCAGGCTTTTGCATTTTTGATGACCAGATGGCCCTACCTGGACCAGCAACTCCTTTGTGGCCCCCACCCATAAGTGGACTCAGTGCAGGAGGACCGTTTTCCACAACACTATGATTGCATCCCCAACCAATTAGCATTTCCTCTTCACTAGCCCCATGCCCATCAAGCTATCCTTGAAAAACTCTAGCCTCCAAAAATTCGGGGAGGCGGATTTGAATAATAATAAAACTCTGGTTTCCCTTTTAGCTGGCTCTATGTATATTAAACTCTCTCTATTGCAATTCCCCATCTTGATAAATTGGCTGTGTTTGGGCAGTGGGCAAGATGAACCCATTGGGTTCTAACTTCCAGCTGCTGACTTCCAGTGGGCAGGAGGCGAATGCTGCCAGTGCTGGGGTGGTTGAGGGCTATGCCCAGAGCTGGCACAGTGTTGCTTCTGTTGGTCAGAGAAGTCATGCGGTTCTGTCCAGATTCAAGGGTATGAAGAAAGAGACTCCTCCTTGGGTTGGAAGAGAAAGGACCCATTGCAAATGAGCATGTGGGTTGAAAGACTGGCCATCTTTAGAAAATTTAACCTGCCACACTGCACAAGTTAAAGTTGATTTAAAAAAATGTATAGTGAGCATGATTTTCATTGGGTAGGAATATTTATCAATTGTTTTCTCCTTATACAAAATTAAAGATTGTGTTAAACTTACCTTCTGCTTTTGGAAATAAGTATATTTCAGAGATAAACATTTGCTATGAGTTTCCAAAATTTTTTTCCATTTGTGTACTTGATCTTTTCATATTGTCATTGACGATGGGTATCTGAGTTACTGGTGGTGAATCTGTATGGGTCTGTAGCAACCTCAGTTCTTGCCTTCTCAGAAGAAAGAATTCAACCGAGGGGCATAAGGCAGAAGAAGAGACCGAAGCAAGTTTTAGAGCAGGAGTGAACATTTATTAAAAAGCTTTAAAGCAGGAATGAAAAGAAAGTAAAGTACACTTGGAAGAGGGCCAAGGGAGCATCTTGGAGGTCAAGTGTGGGGTTGCCTTTTGACTTGGGGTTTTATATGTTGGCATGCTTCTGGTGTCTTGCATCCCTTTTCCCATGGAATGCCCCCAGAAGGTCATAAACTCTTTTGCCTCATAATGCTTATGCTTGAGCTCACTCGCCCAGCTCCTGAGATCTTACCGGGAAGCTGCTGATCGCCAGTTTCAGGTGTTTCCTATCACCTGATGGTCACCTGACTCTCCTGGGTAGGGGGTTGGGGGGTGGAGGCCCTCTCCTGTCCTGTTCATGTCTGACTAGCTGCCCACTGTAACAAGATGATCTGTGATTTTATTTTTATTCTTTTGATTTGCTTTTTCCTTTGGAAGGAGATCTATATTTATTCAGTTTGGAGACTTGAGATGGTTTTGTCAGTGATTGTGTTGGTTCCTGTTCTCTTACTCCCAAAGGGGAAATTTTATGTTTTTATTTATTTGGCAGTTTTATTTTCCTTGTGTAGGGATATATTCAGCTGGGAGAAGTTGTTGGAAGGCAGTGTTCCCTGAGGAATTCACTGCTTTCTTCAAATAGTTTTTTTAAGCCTCTGTAGGGAGGTGAGATGGGGGCACTCCCCAAGTCCCCCGCCTCCACGAGGCCCTCCAGGAGGCCAGCAGCTCTGTTTGTGAAGCCCTGGTGGAGCTGCCAAACTGCTTTCATTTGCCACCCTCCAGAGTCCCATCCTCTTCCATTTCAAGTTTGAGAACTTCCCAGATCTTTGGGGAATCACCTACTTGATTCCCATAGGGTCCTTCCTTTGTGAGTATTGAACAGGGTTGTCAGTACTTTGATCCATCCCTTCACAGGCACCAAATTACACAAACATTGACTTCCTCAAAGTTTCTAGCCCATTGCTACCATGCTTATTTTACCTTGATGTGATAGAGTTTTCTCCCTACTTACTATGGCTCTCTGATTCTTTCAGTGAAATTTGGGAAGGGAGGGACACTAAACATGTCAGCTTAAGTGTCATTGGCCACTTTGTTTTTGGTTTTAGTCAATTGGTTTATTAAGAATTGCTCCAAAGAGAATGGCGTGAACTCGGGAGGCGGAGCTTGCAGTGAGCCGAGACTGCGCCACTGCACTCCAGCCTGGGCGACACAGCAAGACTCCGTCTCAAAAAAAAAAGAATTGCTCCAAAGATTTGATGATATTTGAAAGAGTGAATATTTTATTTGTTATGGCTTAGAAGAGAGACAAACATCTACAGCAGTAGCTCTCAGTCCTGGCTGCACATGAGGATCAGCTGGAGGGGCTTGGATGAACTGGCTGATGTCCAGGGCACACCCTCAGAGGTTACGATTTGATTGGCCTGGCCTGGAACCCAGTCATCAGCTTTGAGAAAAGCTCCCTGGATGGTTTTGGTACTCAGAGTGCTGAGAACCATGGATCATAGGGTAATGGGTGCATACCCTAAGCCTGTGAGTGCCCTTGGAATGGGGAAAAAGGAGGAAAAGGAAATAGCAGGAGTAAAAAGGAAGACATCATAGATGAGAGAAAAAAAGCACAGGATTTAGAACCTGTGTCTGATTCCCAGTGCCACAGTTGAATGCCTGCATAATCCTGCATTACTTTTTTGAGCCCCATTTCACTCTTTGTAAAAGAGCACTAATGTTGCCTACTTCATGGCACTGATGCAAGACAAAATTGCATGTCTGGGAAAGCAAATGTTTGTTATTATTTTTAAAAACTGGGGTTTTGTAGTGGCACTTAAGTATATGATCTTGAGATGAAATTATCTTGGTTTTAGGGTGGGTCTAAATCCAACGACTGATATCCCTGTCAATCAGAGACTGGAACTGGCAAACAGACACACAGACACACAGAGGAACAGGTCAGGTGAAGATGGAGGTAGAGGTTGGAGTTATGCTGCCACAATACAAAAATTTCCTGGAGCCCCCAGATGCGGGAAGAGGCAAGGCAGTATCTGGAGCTTCAAAGGGACCATGGCCCTGCTGACACCTTAATTTTGGACTTCTGGTCTCCAAAACTGTGAGGAAATAATTTCTTGTTTTGAGCTGCCAAGTTCGTGTTAATTTGTTATGACAGCTCTAGAAATCTAAGACATCCTTCCCCACCCCGTCTTCCTGCATTGTCTTCTTCCTCTTTCACATTAATTATAATATTTAAGAAATAATTCTTGTTCTTAAGAGGGAGCTAGTTGTGCTAGAGTAAAGAACCCATGTCCCAGCAGAACTTAAATGATGTGAAAGTTAAATGGTCAAGGAGGACCGTAAGATGGAGATGCCACAAGCCACCAGAAGCCAAGCGCTAAGTGAAGAGTACATACAATAAGTACAAGGAGGCCGGGGGCTTCTCTGCCCTGAGACCCAATGTTTCTCTTGATCAAACTTTCCTTAATTTTGAAAACTCATTTTCTCTTTTGATTCCCTAGAAGATGTACCTCATTGAGTGACATCACTTTGATCTCTCAATTCTGACCTTCTAGCTTTAAATTTTTTTCCAATTCAAGTTACCAGCATATTTCATACTTTTCCTGCCTCCTAAAGGAATTTTTAAAGAATATCTGTGACTTAAAGATGGCAGACAAAAGTCACTGGGTTGTTTAATCCTTGATGAGAGACTATGAAAAAGTGAAGACCCACATTGAAGAAATGCTTTTTCATGTTTGGTAAAACATGTACTTTGAACTTTGAATTAATAATTACTTTCTCTATCTTGTTTCTTTTCTTATTTTTTTTTAGAGACAAGTTCTCACTCTGTTGCCCAGGCTGGAGTGCAGTTGCATAATCATGGCTCACTGCAGCCTCCACCTCTTGGGCTCAAGCGATTTTCCTGCCTCAGCCTCCTGAGTAGCTGGGACTACAGGTGTTTGCCACCAGCCCTGCTGTCTATCTTGTTTCTAAATCAAAATTAAGCACTACTTGGTAATGTCATGGGAAGATGGTGGAGTAGGAAGCTCTAGGAATTTAGGACTTGAGCGTCAGCTAGGAACTGTCTGAATCAACTATTTTGGAACTCTGAAGTCTAATAGAACAATTGAACATTGAGGTGAGAGCTTGATAAAGAGACTGGCAATTTTCAGTGAATTTCAGCCCTTTGTCTAGCAGTGGCTACCACCCTCATCCCCTGGCCCTGCATCTGCTTGCCATGGGGGGGGTGGTATGCATTCCTGATGCGGCTTTCTGCCACCCAGTGGGGCAATAGAAACTTCATCCTCCAAAAATTGGGGTTGTGTGTTTTGATTGCTGATCACTGCTTTTGATTGTGGAGGGGCTGGCACAGAGGTTGGCCGTTGTTTCAACCCCCATGGGCTAAAGCAGCACCCGAGGGGATTTAAAGAGGCAGGATCTATTCCCTATCTGCTAGTTTCACTCCTCCATGCCCTCAGACACTTTTGGGAGGTAGCCAGTCTGGAAATATCTGTCAGTCATTGGCTGACTGCAGAGGCAACAGAGCAGAAACTTCACTGACCACAAAAAACAAATAATATACAATTGCAAAATTTGTTTAGAAAAGTTCAAAATGGTTGGCCCTAGTCCTCCAAAAGCAAGATTTGGCAATTCCTGAGATGTGGGAGAATTAAATCTCTGGAGTTACCATAACATAACACTCAAAATATTCAGTTGCTAACAACAAAAATACAAAATATACAAAGAAATAGGAAAATATGGTTCATTCACAGGAAAAAAATAATTTGACGGAAATCTTCCCTGAGGAATCTGACACACAGGAATGATTAGTCAAAGACAGTAAATCAACAGTCTTAAATATGTGAAATCAGTTAAAGGAAACCATGCCAAAGGAACAAAGGAAATCAGAAAAATAATGTATGAACAAAATGAGAATATCAACAAAGAGATAGAAATTAGAAAAAGGAACCACATAGAAAAGTTGAAAAGTGCAACAACTAAAATGAAAAACTCACTAGAGCTGCTCAATGGCAGATCTGAGCAGGCAAAATGAACTTGAGACAATTGAGACTATCCAGTCTAAGGAGCAGAAAGAAAAAAGAATGAAGAAAAATGAACTGAGTATGAGTGATGTGTTGGATATCATTAAACACACCAACATACAAATTTAGGATTTCCAAATGTAGAAGAAAGAAATATTTGAATAAATAATGGCTGAAAACTTTCCTAATCTGAGGAAATACATGAATACATAAATCCAAGAAGTTCAATGAACTCCAAGAGTCATAAACTCAAAGAAATCTACACAGAGACACATTATAGTCAAATTCTTGAAACCCAAAGACAAAGAGAGAACTTTGAAAGCAACAAGAGAAAAGCAACTTGTTCTGTACAAGGAATTTTCAATAAGATTAACAGCCAATTGCTCCTCAGGAATCATGGAGACCAGAATTCCTTATGTAAAGTCCTGGAAGAAAAAACTGGAAACCAAGAATTGTATGTCTAGCAAAACTATCTTTTAAGAATAAAGGGAAAACTAAATATTTCCAGATAAACAAAAGCTGAGGGAGCTCATTACCAGTAGGCCTGGTACAGAAATGTTAAAGGGAATCTTTCAGGCTGAAAAGAAAGGACAGTAGATATTAATAGTAAATTGAAGCCATAAGAAAAAGAAAGAGCACTTTATATTTACATAGGTAAATATAAAGTCCAGCATCATGCTTTTGATATGGTATGTATCTTCTTTTCTTTTCCTAGATAATTGAATAGGCAAATGCATAAAACAATGATTATATGTTAATGGGCATGCAATCTATAAAGGTGTAATCTGTGAGAAAAACAATATAAACAAGGAAGAATGGAAATACATATGAGCAGAATATTTATATATTATTGAAATTAAGTTGGTTTGTTGAAACTAGGTTGTAATAAGTTTAAATGTTAATTGTAATCCCAAGGTAACCACTAAGAAATAACTAAAAAAGGCCAGATGCAGTGGCTCACGCCTGTAATCCCAGCATTTTGGAAGGCTGAGGCGGGCGGATCACCTGAGATCGGGATTTTGAGACCATCCTGGCCAACATGGTGAAACCCCGTCTCTACTGAAAATACAAAAATTAGCCAGGGGTGATGGCACCTGCCTGTAATCCCAGCTACTCAGGAGGCTGAGGCAGGATAATTGCTTGAACCCGGGAGGTGGAGGTTGCAGTGAGCCCAGATCACGCCACTGCACCCCAGCCTGGGTGACAGAGCGAGACTCCATCTCAAAAAAAAAAAAAAAAAAAAAAAAAAGAAATAACTAAAAAAATACAGGAAAAGAAAGGAATAAAAATGTTACACTATAACACTATAAAATCAAGCAAACTAAAACCATTCCAAACTGTTTCAGAGTACCTTCTAATGGTTTTATTAGTGGATTCTCACAATCCGGCCTGTGTGAGAGGAGTCACCTACATATTCTATACTTTGACAACTTGAAAAACTTAGCTGTGAGGTAGCACATTGAGCTAGTTTTACAAGGCCAAGTGTAGACTTTATGTTAAAGAAAGAACATAACAGAATGGAGAGAGCATTGGACTAGAAGCCAGTAGGACTGAGTTCTAGTTGCCTGAGTTATTTGTGCTAGCAAGCCAGGTGACATTGAACAACTCTGTTTTCTTATCTATAAAGGGGGATTGTTGAACCAGACAGTCTCAAAGGTCCCTTCCAGCCAGAAGATGAGCATCAAGGTTTGCACACAGCTCCCCTCGATGGGGCCTGCCCTCTGAATTGAAGAGTCTGTGTAAGTAAGACCTCTTTCTACTCATTTCCAGCACAGATGTGCACTCTCTGAGGCTAATTTTAAAAGAGACAAAAATATCGTATGGCTGGAAGGGACCTTGAGAAATGACTTAGTACAAGAGCAACAACATCTGCAGCAATACTGATTCCTTCTGTCTTATAGAGAGTTTCAGAATTATCTCTGGAGGCATCCCTCCCGGTATCTGCTTTGAGTCTTGAGTCAGGTAAGGCAGACATTTAACTGAAGTAAACAACTATGTATTGAGGGTTTTGTGTGTGTGCCAGGCAATGGGCTCAAATCTGCACACAGAAAAATAAGAGCAAGTCCTGCATTTAAGGAGCCCACATGGTCCACCAGCCCCAGGTGAGGAAGTGGTGCTTAGAAAGACACAGTTTTGTGAATGAAATTACACAAGGAGAGTTGTAGCTGGGGTGGGAAGGCAGGTCTGATTTCTAGGGAGAGGTTGTCACACTGTCAGCCTGCCTGGGTTCAACCCATGCACCCTTTTCATGAGGTCCAGAAGAGGTGATTGTAGAACTCTTTTGGAAAATAAACTCTGGTCCAGTGCACCTTACTATAGGGATTTTGTTCTAACTACTATCAGGTCGAAGTTAACACTTACTTCCTCTTGTTCTATTTAATTGAAAAATACATGATCTCTGCCCTTTTTCACTTCTGGTCAGCAGTGTAAGTTCCTCATTCAACACTTTGTAGAAGACATAAATACAACACCCTTGGGGCAGGATGAGAGGCTGAGGAGGGAGAAGTAGAACTGCTGACCCAAGCCCTGTGAGATCTTCAGGGCTCAAGAACTGCACAAGTTCTAATGGCCAGGTTTGCAAAGCATGTATTTTACTCATCTAGAGGCAAACAAACAATCCTGTGTCCTCTTCTAGGTCTTGGTGAAAACTTGTGAGGCTTTGCCTTTTCTTTAACCATTACCTTAATCCTTAACTAATTATTTTAATGAGCTTTGGCATGGATGTGTATTTAATTTAATTTGGTATCAATCTTGTCACATCTTTGAAAGCATTTTATGTCTCTATGTCATAGGACTCAGGGCTAGAGTTGTATGGTCAATAAAGAATTAAGCATAGAAACGGTAGTGGGTTCAATGCTGGCCCCGAAGACATCAGGTTCTAATTCCTGGAACCCATAAATGTTACTTTATTTGGAAAAAGGGGCCGGGTGGGGCAGCTCACGCCTGTAATCCCAGCACTTTGGGAGGCCAGGGCTGGCGGATCACCTGAGGTCAGGATTTTGAGACCAGCTTGGCCAACATGGTGAAACCCAGCCTCTACTAAAAATACAAAAATTAGCTGGTATGGTGGCACATGCCTGTAATCCCTGCTACTGGGGAGGCTGAGGCATGAGAAACTGCTTGAACTTGGGAAGCGGAGATTGCAGTGAGCCGAGATCGCGCCACTGCACTCCAGTCTGGGTGACAGAGTGAGACTCCATCTCAAAAAAAGAAAAAGAGGGTCTTTGCAGATGTGATTAAATTAAGGACCTTGAGATGAGATCATCCTTTTGATGGACCTTAAATGCCCATCAAAAAGACTCAAGAAAGCACCCTCATAAGAGAGAGGCAGAGGGAGAGGACACACGGAACAGGAGGAGGCCATGTGGGCACAGAGGCAGAGACTGGAGTGACACGGCCACAGGGGGAGGGATGCGGAAACCACCAGCAGCTGGAAGAGGCTGGGGATGGCTTCTCTAGAGCCTCCAAAGGAGGGCCCTTGATTTCAGCCCAGTGATGCTGATGTTGAATTTAAGAGAATACATTTCTGTTGTTTGAAGCCACCAAGGTTGTAGTAATATGTTGCAGCAGCCACAGGAAATTAACACAGGAACAAAAAAGCTTAGGTTTCTACTGTTAGAGCCGTCTGGCAAAGCCTATGGATTCCTTCTCAGAACAA
Organism: Hylobates moloch; assembly: GCF_009828535.3. NCBI lineage: Eukaryota > Metazoa > Chordata > Mammalia > Primates > Hylobatidae > Hylobates > Hylobates moloch. The sequence continues at coordinate 39,109,601 of NW_026652284.1, read as the reverse complement.
TGGTTTTAAATCACATGATAAAATACACAGGAGTATGCCACAAGCCAAATATATTGAAATACAGATGCTTTAGAACATAAGAAAATGAATTTGTGTAGCTTTGAGCACATGAATCAAGACGGTGCATTTCACATACAGGCAAGTTAAAGATGATTTTATTTGTGAAAGATATCAGCATGTTTCAAAACAGGCTGCTGCTCAGCTTGACTCAGCATACTGAACTGTGTGGAGTGGCCTGCAGGAAGAAACGTGGGGATCATGTGTCGTCCATGGAGGGGACTCATACTTGCTGTTGCTTTGCAGGCATGATGACAGTAGACAGTGTTCCAGGATAGTTACAGTAACTGCAATGTCATTGTGCAAATATCTGGTGTTCCCTGGTGGCTAAGATCTGGGGATTGCTGATGCTCTGGTTTGTTCTATAGTCATAATTGGAGGAGATGCTAAATTTTAGTTCATGAACCTCTGAGTGGCAGAAAGTACAGAGGAACAGCAGCTTGAGCAGCCAGGGTGGGTATGGAGTCCGGTCTGCAGGGAGGCCGAGGATGGCAAGGCTTGGTGTTTGTAAGGATGGAGGCCTGTGCAGGAGCGGGACCCCTCATGCGGGCACCCTGCGAAGCAGGAGGCGCAACAAATTAGACGGGGTGTCAGGCTGACTGTGAAATATGGCAGATTAACAGCCAAGGCTGGTGGTGTGACCTGCTTTCAGACACTTCATTTAGAAGTTATCATTTTGCTGGATGCTTCCTATAATTTGTGATGATGCTGATTGTGATAAATCATGAGTTTCTGGCAAACTCTACCAGCCTGCTCCAATGGCTGAACAGAGAAAATGTGTAATTCTGTGGGAACATTCATGCCACGAATGAGAGCAAGGGTCTGGCCGTAACAACAGAATGCTCAGTCAGTGAACAAAGTAATTAAATCAAGCTAATTAAATCACAATAAAAATAATTTTAATTTAATTAATTTCTTTGCACTGATTGAACATTATGTTGAAACCAAGAGGCTTTCTGAACACTAATAGAATTTAGGAGCTGGGACACCAAAGTTGTGGTCACTGGTGTGGTACGTGGGTTATTGTTGAGGGAATGAAATTAAATACATTTAACCAGATGCCGGAATGTTGACTGAAGCACAAATAGAAAATGATTTTGGAATCAAGAAAATAGGATCTCTTCCTTTCTCAGTTAGATTTCTGTACCAACTGGGCCAATAAATGTCAAATTTGGTAATCATTTAAAAGGCCTATATAAAGTAGACGGCATACAATTGCCTCACTGTGCTGGAATTGGTGAGAACCTTTAGGTCAGGATCTCGGTGGTGAGTGGAAGTTCTAGGACACTTGCCGATTGTCACCACTGCCTCCAGCCCCTGATGCCTAATAAAGACCCTAGAAACATTAGAACTGTAATCCTTGACTAAACAAGTGGCAGTGGGGTTTTTAACTGCAGCCTGAAAGATCTAGGTGAGGCATCTAGAAGGACTTCCTGTCTGGGACAGATATTACCCAATAACCAGTTACTACTCCTTGAAAATGTGATACTGGGCATGGTAGCTCATGCCTATAATCCCCAGTGACTCAGGAGGCTGAGGTGGGAGGATGGCTTGAGACCAGGAGTTTAAGGCTGCAGTGAACCACAATCACACCCACTGTACTTAGCCTGGGTGACAGAGTAAGAACCTGACTCAAAAAACAAACAAAACCCCCCCAAACTGAATCATGCTTTCCCCACCCCATCCCCAGGGTTAAGCAGAAAGACTTATGCTAGCTGGTACTCATATAATTATTATTAAATTGAATTATTGAGGTCTCTTAAGGAATTTCTTCCCTGAGGGCTTGAAAATTAGGATGGATACTCTGTTTCTGGGGATATTTAAACATCGTACACTCTATGAGCAGGAGGATGCTCACACAAGACCCCTCTCAAGGTCACCTCTCTGAGACTAATTTTGTCACATAAGCAACACTGGAATTCTGAGTGTGTGTTAGCAGGCGCTCACATAATTACCAACTGCGATTTTAGAGGAGTTCTGTGCTTTGGATCCCAATATTATTTATCATGCACGTTATTTTAATTAATATGTTGTGTGTGTGCCAACACTTGAACCAGACCTCATTATGAGTAGTCGGGGCACTGCATTGTTTGTTGAGTGGAATTGTTTTCTGGGATGCAGCTGGTTTCCCTCTACAGCAGCCAGGGAGGGCAAGGGAAGCAAGGAGCCAGCATTTGCAAAAAGCCTTTGCTGCCACAGAGGTTTTCAATGATCATCTGTCCTAGACACTAACCAGCAAGGAATTATTTCTCCATCCAAAGGATAGGGTGTGAGGTGCCCCCAGGGAGGACTCTGGAAGCTCAGTGAGGTTTTGCAGGGAGAGGGAGGGAGCATCAAGGTTTGTGATGTCTGAGTGCTGCACCCAGTCCCAGGAAAGAAGCATATCCAGGTGCCTTGGAAGAGGGAACTGGCACCTTTGCTGTTGTCTGTTGTTACGTAATTGTGCGCACAGTGTGAAATCCATGGAAGCGCAATGCCCATGAACTGCAGCTGGCAGTTCATCTCTGCCTGAACAATAACCAGAGACCCCCACTTCCTCCTACAGCCTGGTAGGACTTTTGGGCAGGTCTTCTTTTTCCTGGTAGAGCTACCCTCCCACAGCCCCCGCCAACACCTGCCCTGCCCTGAGTTTCAGAACATGAACATTTTCCAGAAGAAGGACTTTCCTTTTTGGAAAGGAGAACTTCTGGTTTGACCTGCATTCCAGCCAGCTGGGTTGGCTGCAGCCCCAGCCTAGCCTGTACCCTGACCCTGCCCCCAGCACCTCCTGGGTCCCTCCCTCCCCTGCTCCTTCCTCACCAGTGGGAAAGGGTGGTGAGGATGACCCTGGAGGAATCCCTTTCTCCCTAGGATATCTTTCTCATTGCAGCACCTGCTTTCCACCTGTGTGTAGCTTCTTGTGCCAGTATTTGCTAAAGAGAATTAAGACCCTATTGTCTTTAACTGCTTGTCCTCACAAAGAGTCATAAGGTCTAGTTTTTTTCTTTCTTTCTTTTTCTTTTTTTTTTTTTTTTTTTGAGACAGAGTTCCGCTTTTGTCGCCCAGGCTGGAGTGCAATGATGGGATCTCAGCTCACTGCAATCTTTGCCTCCCAGGTTCAAGCGATTCTCCGGCCTCAGCCTCCCGAGTAGCTGAGATCTGAGATGACAGGCGCCCGCCACCATGCTCCGCTAATTTTTGTATTTTTGCCAGACATGGGGTTTCGCCATGTTGGCCAGACTGGTCTCGAACTCCTGACCTCAGGTGATCCATCCACCTCAGCCTCCCAAAGTGCTAGGATTTCAGGCGTGAGCCACCGTGCCTGGCCCATAAGGTCTAGTTCTATTCATACCATTAAAAATGCTTCAACTAATACTACCTTTCATCCGAGGTCAAATATGTGCCTAGCAATGTGCTAAGCATGGTACCCAGATCATCACATTTAATTTTCCTAGGGACTCTATGAGGTAGGTGCTATTTTTATTTTCTTCTTGTAGATGAGGAAATGGTGGCTTCAGAAGTTAAATAACTTCCCCTAGGTCACAGCTAGGAAGTGACAGAGCTGCTCTTGGAATCGAGGTTCCTTTCTTTCCCAAATCCCTCCTCTTAACCCCCTTGCTGGAATGAATCAGTGGTGGAGAAATATTCTCTAAGTGTTCTGTAAGCCTCTCAACACAGCGCTGCCCACCCATACACATGAGTTCATCTGCACCCTTTGCCCAAGCAGAGTCCTCTCCAAATCCTCTTTTCCAACCCTGAAAGCTATTTTACAGAAGGAAGATTTTGGACCAACTAAGAATGTTAGGGCTATTTTTTCTTCTCTCAGAAAGTCAATTAACTACACACTGTGCATCTATATTGGTCCAAGGATTCTGTCACGGGAGGAAATCTCTTTAAAAGGTTTGGCTCAGAGACCTCAGGACACCTCCAACATGGGGCTTTCAATCTGCTGTGAGTCCCCAGCTCCTGCGCATGCCCGATGTCCACGGCACACAGCTGTGCCAGACCCTGCTGTCGGGATAACTGGCACCAGCCACGGGCAATAGATGACCTCAATCTACCAGCCTGAGAGCTCCACCTTGATCGCCACTGATCCCCCTCTTTGATCTCTTTCTCTCTTTCTGCTCATTGTTTCTCTTTTTCCCTCCAAATGGACTTTGTCCACTCTGGTTCCCATCCTTGTGCCAGCCCCTCCCTTTCCTGTCATCTTGACTCTGTGCAGTTGGATCCACACTATGCTCATTCAGGTGGCCTTTGCCTGCCTCATAATTCTCTGCTGAAACAGAGTAATAATAAAAAACCCAAGAAAAGAAAATATTTACCAGTTCTGAAATGGCTTGAATTAATGAAATAATGTTTTGGGCCATTTAGATTGAACCCGTGTAATTGTAGGTTGCAAAGTATAATAGTACCTCATGCAGGGATATCATTTTGTGCTATTTTACTTTCAGGTTTTTGTTAATCCAGTGGGTTTGGTGGAATTAGAGGGCTGCTGTGAAAAAAAAAAAAAAAAGCCTGAGCAACCTGCTGGCGAGAGAACAGCTTTGTCAAACTAGCAGGTAGCTGCACGTTTAGCCTTTATCCGGCATACAATAAGGGCAATCACCAGGGCCTGTAGAAAGAGTATTGAACTGTCGACACAGGACATTTTTGTTGAAAGTAGTCCTTTTGATTTCATCTTCCCAGACTAATGTAATAAAAACAGACATTATGGAACACATTCATCTCAGTTTGATAGGGACCATCCTGAATACCCAGCAATGTGTGCAGTCATAAAGGTTATCCAACTGCTGTAAGTAACTTGGAAGACGATTGTAGATGCAAAGGTTATGAACACCTCTTCCTAGATAAGGATGGACAGCTGTCACAGGGGCAGGCCAGTGTGCAGATAGACTTGACACTTTGTTTCTACTAGAATGTTAAACTTTGAAAAGATTCTAAATTTCAGCCACAAGCCCATTTTCTCTAATTAACAAAACCTTGAGTAGTTATCTCCAAGGAAGAAGAAAGGAAAACAAAGTGAAGAATCTTGAACTTATTTTTGCTGATCGGATGGCTGTTTCTATGGAAACAGAAACAGAGGCAGGAACCAGCCATGAACAGCCAGGGTCAGAGGCCTGGCTTGTGTCAGCTTCTCCCACTCTCTATATTCCCGAATTCCATACTCTTTGACTTTTGGAGTTTATGACCTCAGTGGGGACCATTTGCAAAGCAAAGAGCTTCACATAACTTAAGAACTTAGGAGTTTTCTCTCAAACGAAAAGGTCGCAGGAATTGAGCCAACTCTGGAACTGTGGAAGATTAGAACTTACGAAACCTTCTGATTTCTTTAACTATCTGAAGCATTCCAAATTTGTTGTTAACATGGTAAACATTACTCCCAACATTTATGTGTATGCTTGCTAAGGTGCTGTTTTTCATGCACTCACTAAAGGGCAATGAAAGGAACTGCTTATCCTCCATCAATTATATCCTGCCATAAGCTTATGGGTAACATTGTACCGGGCATTAGAATGAGAACAGGTGGATAATTGCAGATTGAATTTGAAACAGTGTATTAGTATCGTTCCTCAAACTGAATAAGAGGCATGACTTGATACTTCTTTGAGACTGGAAAGGCTTATGTGTCATTGTACTCATCATTGCTGTTGAGTTCACTGTAGGTTAACCTATTCATTTGCTCATGCATTCATTCAGTAAGCTGCCATTGAGTAGCCACTGTGTGCTAGATATCGGATTCTGGGAGTTCAGACAGAAGACACAGTCCCTGCTCTCAGACAAGTGACAGTCCAGAGGCATTTCTAAGACAAAGCAGATGATTACAATGGAACGTGATGAATGCTGTGATAGGGAGATGCCCAGGGTATCGGAGGAGCCGGGAGGGGAGCCACATACCCAGCTTTGTGTGTGTGCATGCTCACGTGTCTGGAAGTGCATAGTTTAAGAGTGGCTTCCTGATGGAAATGATGTCTAAAATAAATCTCGAAGGATAAACAGAAGCTAGACAATGAAATGGAAATGGGTTACGTTGCAGACAAGAGCAAATGACATCCCAAGAACTACCAGTTACTCTGTGAGAGCTACGGTTACTTGAGTTGAGATGGTTGAGTCTGGAGAGATTGGCAGTGCTCTTGAGTTTCATGCTAAGTTGCCTATTTGTTGGAGGAAGGAAGGAAGGAAAGAAGGAATGATAGCAGGGAGTCACTGAAGAATAGGAAAGGATCTAAGATTTACTTTCTGCTTGGGCCTGGTGATTTAAAAAAATAAATGATATCTTTCAATAGTTAACCTCTGAACCTCCATTTCCTCATTGACGAAAAAATATATCCTTACTTTACAGGGATGTTATGAGGGTTAAATGAGATACTGATATCAGGCACTGAGCACAGTTCCTGACACTTCATTCATGCTCAGTAACAATGGTCATCATTATCATGATAAGCATGGAGGAAAGAGGATGTAATAAAAGTGCCAGTGAGAACCAGTGTGGTGGCTTGAGCCTGTGGTCCCAGCTACTCAGAGGCTGAAGCGGGAGGATTGCTTGAGCCAGGAGTTCGAGACTACAGTGAACCGTGATTGTGCCCTCCAGCCTGGTGATAGAGCAAGACCAAATCTCTTAAAAAAACTAAAAAATAATAAAAGTGCTAGTGAGAGACGATGGTAGTCTGAAATGGGGTGGGGAGCGAGGCAGGAATCTGAGAGACATCTGGGAAGGTAGGATTTGCAGGGCTGGTGAGTGGCAGATGTGCAGGTGGTGAGGGAGAGGAGAGCCAAGAATGACTTCTGATTCCCGATTGAGCGTGTGGCTGTCCCCTCACTGAGATGCATGCAGAGTGAGCAGAGAATGTTCACAAAGAGAAAGACCATCCAACACCAAAACCCAACTCCATTCTTGAGCTGGAGAGCTTTTCGAAAAAGGACCCTGTAGAGACTGGGGGGTGCAGAGACATCTCCATGCGAGTGGTGGGGGGAGAAGTTAGTAGCAACCCAGATGATCTCTCCTCAATGCTGAGAAAAGGAGGTGCAGGTAGTGTTCCCAGCCTGCCCACCTGCCAGATACTGGTGCCTGGGCCAGCTTCTCTCCAGCTCCCAGACAACCTGTAAGAATCAAGCTGCTCCCATGGGCCCAGGTTCCTCATTAGGACATATGACCTGTGATGCTGGTAACCTTTGATATTCCCTGCACACCAGAACCAGAGTCATCCCTATGTAAAGCAGCTGCTGAAAAAAAAAAAAAGAGTTATGAATTCTACTTCTTAATGTGCTAGCCAGAGCAATAAAATTTATTCTCAGTACTAATTCTGCAATTTAAATTTATTATCTTTGTGCTTTACAGTATCCATAGCAGTAAAATCTATTCCCAAGAGTATGATTACAATTTCCAACTACTTGAGAAGGAATTATTTTTTTGTTTATGTTTTAAAGCCACAGCAATAAAATTTAACACCAACAATACTACTCCAACTTTGTATGTCTTAAAACTTGCCATAAATGATAATTGTGAAAAGAATGTAGGGAAACATATAAATGTTTTTTCCAGGAGAAAGTAGCTTTTTTGGTTTGTCTTATAGTGAGGTTCAGATTCTTTTTTGCAACAGAGTCTTGCTGTGTCATCCAGGCTGGCGTGCAGTGGCATGATCAAAGTTCACCGCAGCCTTGATCTCCCAGCCTCAAATGATCCTCCTGCTTCAGCCTCCCAAGTAGGTGAGACTACAGGTGTGGGCCACCATGCCAGCTAATTAAAAACAATTTTTTTTAGTAGAGATGGGGGTCTCCCTATGTTGCCCAGGCTGGCCTTGCCTGAGCTTAAATGATCCTCCTGCTTTGTCCTCCCAAAGTGTTGGGATTACAGGCGTGAGCCACTGCCCTAGCCCCAGATTCTTTTTTTTGTTTTGTTTTGTTTTGAGATGGAGTTTTGCTCTTGTTGCCCAGGCTGGAGTGCAATGGCGTGATCTCAGCTCACTGCAATCTCTACCTCCTGGGTTCAAGTGATTCTCCTGCCTCAGCCTCCCAAGTAGCTGGGATTGCAGGCATGTGCCGCCAGGCCCAGCTAATTTTTTATATTTAGTAGAGATGGAGTTTCACCATGTTAGTCAGGCTGGTCTTGAATTCCTGACAGGTGATCCACTCACCTCGGCCTCCCAAAGTGCAGATTCTTAACAGAGCATTGGAAACACACTACTTTCCACTTAGTCCACAAGTTTTGTTGATTCCACCTCCTAAACATTTCTTGAATTGGCCCATTTCTTTGTCTACGTGACCCCCGAAGCTACGTGCTATTGTTCTAGTCTGGGGGCTACTATCTTGTGCCAGGGCGAGTAACGTGGGCGTTTCAACGTCCACTCTCCCACTGTATAATCAAATCTCCACAAAGCGGCTAAGAAAAAATTTTCAAAACAAATCTTGCCAGTTTTCAGGAAAACCTGGGAAATAGAAAACAAGTTAGATGATACTACAAGAAAGCAATCAACTAAGTGCAGAATGTGGACAGTGTTCAGGACAGATGACTTGGTTTCTCTACCAAATCCATGGCATAAAAGAGGCAGAGGAGGCTGGGAGCGGTGGCTCATGCCTGTAATCCCAGCACTTTGGGAGGCCGAGGCGGGTGGATCATGAGGTCAGGAGATCGAGACTATCCTGGCAAACACAGTGAAACCCCGTCTCTACTAAAAATACAAAAAATTAGCCTGGCGCGTTGGCGGGTGCCTGTAGTCCCAGCTACTCTGGAGGCTGAGGCAGGAGAATCGCTTGAACCCGGGAGGTGGAGGTTGCAGTGAGCCGAGATTGCGTCACTGCTCTCCAGTCTGGGTGACAGAGCAAGACTCTGTCTCAAAAAAAAAAAAAAAAAAAAAGGCAGGAGGAGGAAACAATGAAGGAATGAGAGAGAACTAAGAACTATGAACTATGAACATAATGTTCAGGTATCATCGGTGGATTTGTGTGGCTCCCGCTAATTCCAACAAGCTAACTGTGTAAAGACAGTTTTGCCAAAATCAGGGAGGTCTGATTATGGTCTGGACAATAGATGCTGCTTAAGAACTGCTGTTAATTTTGTCGGCACACGTTTATGTTATTAAAACAAAGCCTTTATCCATTAGAGGTGCTCGTTTGGGTATTTACAGATAAAATGACATGATGTCTTGCATTTGTACTAAAATACCTCAGCCCTCTTCTTCTCCAGGGTGGATGGGTGGTGGGGATGGGCAAGGATCAAGATCGCCAAAATGTGGAAATTTGTTGAAGCTGGGATGAGTACACAGGAGTCTATTATGTCTACTCTGGTGAATGTTGGAAAAGTGGCAAAATTAAAAGTAAAAAATTTGAGAGAATAGGATAGATGAACCATTTGTTCTTTTTAATAGTAACTGATGTTTTCAAGAAAGATGCTTATTCATCACCTATATCAATTAACAGTTTTTTTAATTTTTAATTTTTAATTTTTTTTATTTTGAGACAGAGTCTCATTCTGTCACCCAGACTGGAGTGCAGTGGCACAATCTTGGCTCACTGCAAGCTCTGCCTCCTGGGTTCAAGCAATTCTGTCTCAGCCTCCCGAATAGCTGGGATTACAGGCACCCACCACCACGCTTGGCTAATTTATTTTTGCATTTTAGTAGAAACGGGTTTTCACCATGTTGGCCAGGCTGGTCTTGAACTCCTGACCTCAAGTGATCCACCCGCCTTGGCCTCCAAAGTGCTGAGATTACAGGCATGAGCCACTGTGCCCAACTAATTAACAGATTTTTTACTGAATACCTATCTTATGCAAAATTGAGTAAGATGCAGCTTGTGTTTCCCAGAAGCTTACCATCAGGTAGGAAAGACCTACACTGGTGAAAAGCTAAGTAATATTAATAACAACAATAATAATACTACTACAAGACATAAGTCAACAACATACAAAATAGTCAAGAGCTAGCACAAAAAAAAATTGAAGATACAGAACACTGTGCATGATATGCTACTTTTTGTATATGTAAAGAGGAAAAAAGAATCTCTAGTCTTGTTTGCTCTAGTCGTATGTGTATAGGCATAAAGGAAGTCAGAAAGGGCACATATAAAACTGAAAAATTGTTACCGATTTAGGAGAGAGGAGAACCAAGCCAGAAAATACTTTGTACTGAATAGCTTTTATACTTTCTGGTTTTGGAAAACATGTGAATGTGTTGCATATTCACAAATTTAAAGTGAAAAATACTCTCATCTCCTTCCTCACAGCAGATCCTTATCAGATCCAGATCCTATTACCCTTGGTATATAATCAGAAGTCCTTTTCCTGGTTTTTCAGGACGGCCACAATCTGCTTCTGTGTCCTCTTGTCTTGTGCCTGTCAGCCTTTGAGCTCTGAGCTCCCCAGTGCTGGAGTCTGAGACTCTCAGCTCTGCCATGCTCCCTCTAATGTGGAATTCAACAAACCAGGACCTCTGCTTGGCTTGTTCTCTTTCACCCTTTGGCCTGATCAAGCCCCACTCCTTTTTTTTTTTTTTTTTTTTTTTTTTTTTTGATATGGAGTCTTGTTCCGTTGCCCAGGCTGGAGTGCAGTGGCATGATCTGGGCTCACTGTAACCTCCATCTCCCGGGTTCAAGAAATTCTTTTGCCCCAGCCACCTGAGGAGTTGGAATTATAGGAGTGCATCACCACACCCAGCTAATTTCTGTATTTTTAAGTAGAAATGGGGTTTCACCACGTTGGCCGGGCTGGTCTTGAACTCCTGATCTCAAGTGATCCACCTGCCTTGGCTTCCCAAGGTGCTGGGATTACAGGCGTGAACCACCACACCCGGCCTCCTGCTGCTTCTTTAGGTTCCTATTGAGATGCCACTTTCTCAGAGCAGCCTTCCCATGCCATCCCCTGAGCCCAGTCAGCTCCTTGCTTAAGTCCTTTTACTATATGCTCCCAAAGAATGGCCCATGTCTCTTCTGATAAGGTAACATGTCCAATTTGTAAGAATTGTCTGACTTTATATTTTTTACTCATCTGTAAACTCCATGAGAGCACAGCTATGTCTCGTTTTTTCCCCTGTGTTCCATCACCTATTTCCAAGCTTCGTATTGAGTGGAGTTTAATATAGAATGCTAGGAGAGGGAGCCACAGTTATAGGAAATAAAGAGAAGATCATTTTGCCTGTGTATGATACATAGACTTCAGGAGGAGATGGAGTTTCCCTGAGAAGCAAAGAAAGAGAAAGACTGCTGGAATGATCAGAAAGAGGTGGATGAGACGTAAACAAGAGGAGCCATCTGAAGCGGAGGTCTCCCTCGAATCAATGTAATGGAGACAAACATTTGTACTGGAGAGAAAAAACCTTCAGGAGTTTATTCAAAAGGAAAAGGAAGCAACTAGGATAGGGGTTCTTAGGGAGTGTCCCTGTTTGGGAGGTCAGTGAAGCTCTAGCAACGGCACAAAGGCTCCACGGAGGTATCTACAAGCATATTTTTTTTCCTGAGTAAACTCAATTGCCTTTTGAGGATTCTAAAAGTCTGGAGATTTAAGAACTAAAGATCTTGTCGGGCTTAGGCAAATTAAGAAGAGCAAGACATGACCCGTGAGACAGGGAGAAGTGGGAGGTGAATTTGAGAAGTGTTTCAGAGGAAAGAGCAGCAGTGAAGGAAGGGGAGGTGGTCTGGAGGGCTTTAGGGAAGGTCATGGAAGGACAGTGAAACTCAGTGGAGGAGCCCTGTCAGGGCCTGGATTGCCAGCAGGTCATTCGTTTCCTTGAACCTTGCTTTTACTGTGAGGAAGAAGAAAGGGGGCTGGAACACTAATAAACGACCTCCTTATCAGCCTCCTGATGTGGCCATGAAGCGATGAGAAAGAGCCCTAACACCTGGAAAACAGTGGGGCTTGTTCTTGCTTTAATTTGTTCTGTCTGTCATTTCCACCACACGTGGTGTACAGATGATGACGGTCACCACCGATTGGTGGAGAGGGGCTGCCCCCAGCCCAGCTTGCTCTCTAGATCTCAATACATTTCTGGAACTGTGAAGAGAGACTTCCAGCCTCTCCCCACCCTACACAATCTAGTCTCAGTTAATGTCTATACTGCCAGTGTGGAATGGCTGTATGCTTCATTTCTGTCACGTCTCCAGTGTGGAATTTGGCTCTAGCACCCGGCACTCTGGAAGTGGTTTCAGACAGTGGGAAGGAAACCTGTGGGCCCCCCTGTGCTCTCGTCTGTGCTCCTCTTGCTGGCTGGTGTCTCTGAGCCAATCGCTTTACCTCTGTGCCTCAGGCTTCTCATCTATTAGATGGTCATAACAGTCATCCTGAGCCCGGTGGGCTGTGGTGAGGATGATCCGGTTTAATACGCAGGAAACCCTTAGGGGAGCCCTAACCACATAGGCTGCTAGATAGTTGGCCCTCTGACTGCCTCCCAGCCTGGTGGAAGGGCAGCTCCTCCTGAATAGCCAGGATAGATCAGCCCTAACATGGCCCATTGCACAGCGTCTAGCACCACCTCTTACCGACCTCCCCCATCAACCATTTCTCTAGAGCTACCGCCGGGTGGCAGGTTTAAGATGATGCCTGCCTGTCCCCGGGGCAGACAAGTTTTTGTCCAGTGCTTCTCCTGTCTTTAGGGAGCTGGGAGATGCCATTTTCTTTTCAAGGCCATAGAGGGAAAGTCAGAAGATGTGTTTTTATTCTTTCTCTGCCCCCTTGTGATTTTGAGATTCTGAACTAGTTCCTTTCTGTCATGGAGCCTTTCTGTCCTTGCTCCTAAACTGAATATATAGGCTGTTGGGAAGGTGCATTAGTCTGCGAGGGCTACCATTATGACGTGCCATAGACCGGGTGGCTTAAACAGCAGAAATGTGTTTCTTCACAGTTTTGAAGGCTGGAAGTCCAAGGTCAAGGTGTCAGCAGCATTGGTGTCTCCTGTGGCCTCTCTCCTTGGCTTGCAGATGGCCATCTTCTCCCTGTATCTTCATGTGGTCCTTCCTCTGTGTATGTCTGTGTCCTAATTTCTTCTTAGAAGGACACCGGTTGTATTGGATGAGGGCCCACCCTAATGACCTTGTTTTAACACAGTTATCTCTTTAAAAGCCCTATCTCCAAATACAGTCACACTCTGAGAGGGTTAGGAGTTCAATATATAAATTTGAGGGGGACATAACATAACAAAGGGTTGAACAAGAAACTGTATGTTAAAACTTGGCATAAAGCAAGCATTTGGTAAACAGCAGTTAAAAATATTGATGCATGTCCTTGCACTGTGTTTTGCTAAGCAAACCTGTGGTCTGTGAAGGAGGATGAAGCTGCTACTCTGACTTGGCTGAATTAGCAGTCAGGCCCTATTTTCTTCTGTTTCACAGGGCAGATCTCTTACAACAATGCCTCTCTACCTGATGGGCTGCCACTGGCAAGGGGTAAATGAATGCGAGCTGATAACATTAAAAAAAATTTCTTTTTTGGCTGCAATGCTATTGAATGGAAAAAGCTATTTGGTAAATCTCCTTAGCCTACATATTATCAGGGTTATTATGACATCATCTCTTTTGTCTGGATTTTGCTTTTACTGGTTACATGCCCTGTGTCACTGGAGCACGAGCTCACACTTGGCATCTTACGAATAAAGGAAAGTCTGCCTGAGCCATTTGGGTTGCGTGCGATCTTTACAAAATGGCTTTTCAGTATCTCTTCAATTAAAACAAAAGCGAGCAAACAGCAGCTATCACAACAACGAGAATGAAGACAGTGGGAGAAAGAGCTACTTGGTTCCAGATATAAGAAAAGTGGAAATTTCTCTTTTAGCTGGATCGTTCTCTTGGACCCTCCACCACCAGGCCCACCATGGACAGTTTCAGAACGGTAGCTGCGACTGCTATTGGGCCTCTGTTCTCTTTCTTCTTGTTCCCGGGTTCCCAGGTGACGAATGCCATCACCAGTTATGTATTCCTTTGTGTGGTGCCCTGGTGGCTCTCTGTCACTCAAAATGTCCCTCTAGCTGAGGTTAATGACCGTGAGCAAGGACTTGCTCATTGGCACCTACCCTTCTTCAGGAGAGAAGAACATAGAGGCTTTCAAGCCCTGCGCGATTGCCTGCAACCTCTGACTCTCCAAGGCCTCTACATCCTGACCTTCTCTGCTCTTTTAGTTAATGACAATTATAATGTTCAAGAGGCACACCACTGAGGCAAGAGGCCTCAGCTAATTGGGCTACATGATTAAATGGGGGTAGATTCCCACCCTCACCCCCATCCCCACCTTGGTACACAGCAATGTATATTTCAAGAGTATAAATAATGAAATAAATAAAAAAGATCTGAAACCTAATAGAGGTTTAAGAGAAAAGAATTTAAATTTGGATTTTGGGAAAAAATATTCCTGGTTGCAATTTTGGATTTTCTTGATGGATGGATTTGCTTCAGGTGGGGGATGTCAAAGGCTCAGGTGTGTGTGGCGGGGGATGGTGGACTGCAGCTGCAGTGCGGAGAGGCCAGATGGCTTGTAAGGAAGGAGCGAAAACTCGGGGAATTCTAATGATGAGAAGCCCTCAAAGAGCTTTCACAGAGCGGGCAGACATGCTGGGAATCCTGGGAGCTGTCGCAATTAGCATCTAGAAATGATTGTAGGACATCCTTGCCTAAAATACAGGTTTACAGCACAACACAGCCTCAGCATCTGGAGTGTGTGCTGAGAACAAACACACAGACCAGCCAACTATATACATATTTAGCATCTATGTGCATGCGTATATATTTATAGATCATATACAAATCATATATATACATATATAAAAGTTGTACACGTTGTTAAATCTATGCTGATTAGAATGGAGTCAAATAGGGGGAGGGTGGCTGACCACAAGGGTTCACAGTCTCCATCTGTCATGAACTCTCCTATGTCGCTATCAGGAATGAATCCCTGGCTGTCTTTCTGGGAAGGGAATGGCTTCCTGTGGTGATGAATGATGCCAGCCAAGCGCAGGTTGAGGCATGCTCTCCACCCTCCCTAGAAGCTGTGCCACCAACGAAAGGTGAGGCTGCCACCATCACTCAGGCTGCAGTGCAGCTCTCTCTTGAGCTGAGAAGAGCCTAAGACTTTTTTCTTTTAAACAGTACAGGATCACGTTGAATAACCAATGTTCTAAGATTCAAGTGGAGTTCACTCGAAAAGAGATCATAGCCCTCTTGGGACTCTTTCTAGTCCTTAAGATGCTTGTGTGTGTGTATGTGTGTGTGTGTGTGTGTGTGTGTATGTGTGTTTGTGGAGGATGGTGGGAAGGTTGGGAACAGGTTGGAAGGAAGGCATCATCTTCCTGTTTTTAAGAAAAACAGATGCACTGAGTTTGTGATTTGCCTGTTGTCTTTCAGAAGAAAGGAACCCATGCGTGGACTCGTAGTTGAGTGCTCCCTCAAGGAGGATGTAAGACAAAAGGAGAAAAGTGCCTGGTCCCACTCCTTTACCGACAGTGCTGGGGCTGGTAGTTGGCAGCGATTTGAGAGCAGGACATGCAGAGGGAGAGGAGGGGTGCTGAGTCAATGCTGGAGGGCTGGCTGGCAAGTCCTTACCCACACCCTACCTACTTCCTGCCTATCCCACTATCATCTGCCACTTCAGCCCCCTCAGCCTTATTCAGTGAACTTATTTGACCTTGATTCCACTGCCGCAATGTCACACCGGAATACCCGACTTAAGTTTCATATGAAGTGTTTGCCCTGGTGGTGAGGGGTAAGGGGTGAGGGTGGGGGCATCCTGTCTTCTCTGTGGCCATGAGAGCCTGCCTGCCTGTTTGGCTACTGTCACACTTGGTGACACAGGAGATGGATTAGGGGACAAAAAGAATTCCTGCTGAGCTTGGGGGTACTGTAGGAATTCCATTTACTTCCCCCACCCCCTGCCTCTGGCTAATTTGTGCCTTTTAGAGCAATGCTGCATTTTCTGCTATTTGGGTTTGTTCCGGGTCTTTGGAGGGGAATAAATATGACCCCGAAAGTCTCAGTTTAAAAAGGAAGAATCCACAGCAAAGCAGTGTATTTGTATTTGTATTTTTTGCAGCTTTTCCCTGCACCTGTAGTAGAGGTTTGCTGAGCATCTCACCCAGTGTCAGTTGAGTTGCAGGTAAAGTGGCTTGGGCTGCCGGACTCTGCCTGCTGGGATTTTCTTTCTTCTTTTTCTTTTTTCAGTATTTATTTGCCCCCAGGGAGTGCTACAAAACACATTGAGGATGAGAAAAAAGGAAGCACAGAGATAAGCCTCCCAGGTTTTACAGCCCAGAGTGGTTTGAGAACCCAGGAGACAGTCCTGCCATTGAGGGCCAGTGTCTTGGTGTATGATGGGCATGTGTGGGATCGAGGTGACAGGGGATGGAGTGCAGGGTGGGAGAGGACTAGTGACAGCATTTGAAATCCAAATCTCACTCTAAAGCCAGCTCAGAGCCAAACCAGGGTGTTTAGCTCTAAGACGGAGCAAGACTTCTAGCTGGTTAATTCCCTTCAGCTTAGTGTGCAGTGCTACTACTGGCTGGCAGTTACTGGGCAAAGGAACATGGGCAGAGAGCCAAGAGAAGAGGAAGCGACCTGGGTAAAACTGAACTGAGCAGAGGCCTGGGGAGAGGTGTGACAGGCCAGAAATCAGAATGAGAACATGGAATAGTATTTGATGAGGAAGTGAAACAGTGGGGTATGGTAGAAAGGCATTGCTCTCTGGGGGCAGAAGACCTGGCTCTGACCTCTGCACTTTATGAACTGGGAAGCCTTATGAAAGAGATTTACCATCTGTAAAATGGAGCCAGTGATCATCTCCACCCTGCCTACCTCACAAGGATATTGTGAGAATTAAATGAAAACATTAAAGGCCCACAACCTCAAATCCATGCCAACACACTACCTGGCCGACTGTGATCACCTAATAAATTTGTTTGAATAAGTAAGTAGTATAAAACAGAAAATAGATAAAAGATGATTAATAAAGCAAGAGGGAGCTAGGTGGAGAAGGTAAGAAAGAACCAAATGGCGATGGTGTTGGCAAAGGCATCAGACTCACTCAAAAATGGCGAAAGAGAGTGGCAGTGTCCAGTGGCTGTATAGCAGTACTCTTGCTGTGAACACCTGGAGTCCCAGCTACTGTGCTGATGGGTGGGAGGGAGGTACAGGGAGAAAGGTTCACAGGGGAGAAATGACTGGGTGAAAGTTGGTAGGAGAAAGTCTAACAACTTTCTGTTGTCTGTTTTAGGGAGGCTGAAGGGATAGGCAGGAAGTTGCATAATAATCAGACAGATGGAGTTGGCTTGGATGGGTTAGAGTTGAAGGTGAGGAAGAGCTGCATCTGAAGCCTGAGGCAGGTCACCTTATTTGAAATTCAAGATAGAGGAGTTCTTTATTCAAAATGGCAATCTAAGGAAGAGACTAACAATTTTCTCAGGAGAGACAGTATTCACTGATTTGCTCTGAATCCAATGATTTGGTTCAAATTGGAAGTTAAAGCAAACATAAAAGAGATCAGAGAAAGAGAGTCCCATCTCTAACTGAAGAGAGGGCAAGTCAAGCTTCTGTAATTCAGTGTCATGAGACGAAAAGGAAAGGATTTCTGGAAGGAAGTGACAACACTGTTTCTCCTTTCAGGAAGGGAGCCAGTGAACATGGAATGACTGTAGTTGATTTAAGGGGTAAAAGTTGAGAGGCAAAGGACAGCTAAGGTTGAAAGGGCTTCTCTGAGTAGTTCTTTTGTTCATGGGCAAGATGTTCCTGCTGACGGGTTCAAGGGGAGTGGGAGGGCACGGGAGACGTGGGAGGGATGATGGATTGCCGATGAACCTATGAAGAATGAGGCAAAGCAGCATGAAACCATTTGTTTGGGCTTTATAGATTTTCTAATAAAAACGTCAAGGATTTTTCACACCATTTTGAAAATGTCATCAAATGCAAAACAGTTCTCCTCATGCTCGTGACAAAGGCTGAATTTCCAATGGTAAATTCCAGCTCAAGATGTAATCACAAACCTTGTGGGGTTTTCCTCCAAGTCCAGCCAGGGGTCAGGTTTGGTCCAGGGTCATTCATCAGGGTGACCTTTGACCCTTCACAGTGACTGAACCCTCCCAGTAGACCCCAGAACTTTCCTAGTTGTGAGGTATTTGGCAAGTGACTGAGGGTTGGTTTTAGCCCAGAGGGAGCATCAGGGAGTCCACTTCTTAGCCATGTTTGGGGAGTGGAGTTCAAATCTCTGAGCCTCTGACTCAGTCAGGTTCTTCCTGGTGCAGCCATTAAAAATGCCTTTCGATGGACTTTCTTATCTGTAGTCTCCCCCACTTGCAATCTACCTCACACACCCCCTTAAAGTTATTATCATTATTATTTTAGAGCATCTCTCATCGAGTGACATCCCAGCTCAAAAACCTTCAATGACTCCCCTGTGGCGCCTTTTGCTGTTTCCATTTCATTATATTTTTTGGTCTTATTTTTGAGTTAGGGTCTTGCTATATTGCCCAGGCTGGTCTCACTTGAACTCCTGGGCTCAAGTGATCCTCCTGCTTCAGCCTTCTGAGTAGCTGGGACTACAGGGGCACACTACCATGCCTGGCTCCCATAACATTTTTATTTAACCCAAGAGATCCAAAATGCTATCATTTCAAAACATAATCCACATCAGAATGATGACTAAGATATTTTCTATCCTTTCTTCATACTGAGCTTCAGCATCCAGTGTGTGTTTCACCAGTTACAGCACATCTCAATGTGGAGATTACGTACTTAATCTGTATTTTGCTTTCATAAGCTTTACAGGTGTAAGAGAAGATTCGCAAACCAAGTTGTCCAAACACACCTTACGGTTTTCTAATAACTGAATCAAATATTAGTCTTTAGAGCTGAATTAAATTTGAATCAAATGACAAATCCTTGTCTTACTGCAGAGTAGTTTCCCATTGTATGGATGGATCACTCCCCTTTGCCTTTTAAATCAAGTGCACACTCCTTTGACTGGCTTTCTGCATCCTAATTCCTTTGCAGCCTTATGTTCTTTCATTCCTTGGCATGTATCCCAAGCTCCGGCTAAACTCAACCTACTTTTCCCCCACCCCCAGTGCTTTGCCCCTCTGGCTCTGCACTGCTGGGACATTCTTCCTTTACACCATCGTTGCCTATTGAAATCCCACCATTCCTTCAAGATTTGTCTCAGAAGCCACTTTCATGAAATCTTTCCTGACTCTCTCAATCTGTCGACTGTGATTTCTCCTTTCTTTTGAACCTTCTTTAAAGCATGTTGTGCCTTCAATCAACCCCCCTTTTTTTTTTTTTGAGATAGGGTCTTGCTCTGTTGCCCAGGCTGGAATGCAGTGGTGCAGTCTTGGTTCACTGCAGCCTCTGCCTCTCACGCAGAAGCAATCCTTCCACCTCACCCTCCTGAGTAGCTGGGACTACGGGCATATGTTACCATGCCTGGCTAATTTTTGTATTTTTTGTAGGTATGGGGTTTTGCCATGTTGCTCAGGCTGGTCTTGAACTCCTGGGCTCAAGGGATCCTCTCACTTTGGCCTCCCAAAGTACTGAGATTACAGACAAGAGCAAATGCACCCAGCTGATCAATCCACTTTAACATGTATTCTAGTTCCTGTATGCTTGTTTTTTTTTTTTTTTTTTTTTTTGACAGAGTTTTGCTCTTTTGCCAAGGCTAGAGTGAAGTGGCATGATCTTGGCTCACTGCAGCCTCTGCCCCCAGGTTCAAGCGATTCTCCTCCCTCAGCCTCCTGAGTAGCTGGGATTACAGGCACCTGCCACCATGCCCGGCTAATTTTTTTTGTATTTTTTAGTAGAGACGGGGTTTCACCATGTTGGCCAGGCTGATCTCGAACCCCTGACCTCATGATCCACCTGCCTCAGCCTCCCAAAGTGCTGGGATTACGTGTGAGCCACTGCACCCAGCCCATATGCTTGTTTAATCCAAGATGCTCATCTCCTTGAAGTAGAAAATCATGCCTTACACATTTGTGAGCCCCCTATATTTACCATCTGCAATAAAGTTTGAGTTGCCTCCTTGTGGGCCACCATGGTTGGGAAAGAGAGAAAGCATTCATTTTAGAGTCAGTCTTCTTTTTGAGTTCTTCTCTATTAAGTTTTCCTTGCTAAAAGGATCATATATGGTAGAGGGTCTGGTAGAAAAGGAAATAAGAAGGCAGGGCCTTGGGGTTTTGTGTCTTGGTCTAGTCTAGCATAGCAAATCTGCTGCCTTACATTTTGCTTTTGTAGGTGTGTCTTTCCTGGGCCCAGAAGCAGAGCCCAAGAGTAGACTTGCAAATATGCTGTCCTCTTCCCTTGCTGGCTCTCTGCAGCTCAGAGGTACACAGTTAAAAGGCAGACAGATAGGTAGATAGAGAGAGCGGTTTCTAAGAAAATTCTGTTACACTTGAGTAACTTCTAGAGGGGCTTGCTCTGGGGGGCCTCTGGTTGGGTCCTGCTCCAAACATTCCCTCTTGGATCTTCTAAGCATGAGGTTGTCACTGCACACCCCCCAACACTGGAAGGGGTCACTTTCAAGGATTAGAGAGAACATAGGAATTATCTTTTTTGACTTAAAAGAAAAAGTATGGTTCTGGGGAGGGGATAGAGGGAAGGCAGTAAGGGTTACCATGATTTTTCTCAGAACAGCACAGGGGTCAACTCAACAGGCTCACCACCTTTGGCCTGTCAGGAGCCACCAACATGTTGGAAGTCAGGTGAGCGAGGTCTAGGCAAGAGTTTTGTAGTATGCAGGAAAATAACTTTGAGAAGCTTAATAAAGCAGCTCCCAGCCACAATTTCTGGGGTGCAGGAAGCCACTGCAAGGATAACTGGCAATGACTCAGTTTGTTAGTCACAGAATTTGATGGTTTAGCTCTAGATCTACCAGTGCCTTATGGTAGAATCCTGAACTGGTCCGTCTTGTGCCCGGGTTTCCATATCTGGGAGGGATTGTTACCTGTCATTTCTGGCAATTTGACCAAACATTATGACTGTTTTGGCTTTAAGATGGAAAGACATGCAGCCTTAATTATTCATCCATCCATTCATTCATTCACTTAACAGATATGTATGACATGCCTGCCATGTACCAGGAGGATACAGCAGTGAGCAAAACAGATGAAGTTTCTGACCTCATACACAAACTAGCACAAGTAAATATAGATACACAATATTAGGTGGTGAAAAATTCTCAAAAGAAAGATAAAGACAAGGTAGGGGGACAGGAGGTAATGCAGTGCTGTTTCAGACAAAGCAATCTATCTAAAGGAGCCTCATTTGAGGGGGTGGCATTTGAACAGGGATCTGAGTGAGGTAAGAGTGTCCCTGGGGAAGCTCCCAGGTACCTGAAGAGAGAGAGGGGTCGATTCAGATAAACGCGTAATGATAAGTTCTGTGAGCCTCAGTTTCCATGGTTTAAAATAAGGCTAATAATGCCGACCTGGCAAGGTGCTTGTGTAGATGAAATGCAATAGCACATATAAAGTGCTTTGCACGTGGTCGAAAGCCTCGGGTGGGTGTTTCAGTGTTAGCAGATGCTCCTTTATATATCTTGGGTGAGCAGACTGGGAGCTCATTCTGTTCTTTCCTAGGACCACTTCAATCTGCAGTCTCTCCAGGCTTCTTTCTCGGCCTGTAAAGGGAGGAAACAACTCTTGTCCCTTCCTCAAAGGAATGCAGGAAGCCAGGTGAGGAAGCATCCATAAGAATGCATTGAGCCAGCTCTTGGGAGAAACGTCCCCAGAAAGCCAGAGCCATGTGAGAGGCCAGCCCCGACTGAAGGCTCAGTTCAGACTCCAGGACCAGGCCTGGTCTTTAAAAATGTAAGGTTTAGACTGTGGCAGAGACGGATTTGCTAGCACAAGAGAGAGCTGGGAAGAGAGCCAGTCCCCAGGATGGAGGCTCTGCAGAAGGGCAGGCTCAGAGTGACCGCCAGGAAGCAACAAAGCAGCGACACAAACAGGAAGCTGGCGACAGGGTGGGGCCTGTGCGGGCCTGGAGGAGCCGGCAGCAAAACAGCAGGGCTGCGGGGGAGCTGGGATGCACCCGTGACGCACCCTGGGGCAGGAAGGGAGGCCTCTGCCCAGGCCCCGCAGTGAGGGTTACCTGCCATTCAAGTACCAAATAAAGCTTCCCCTTTCATTTTTCTTAAAAGGACATCAGAAAGCTGCCTATTTTGTAACCTCCTCCCCAACTCCCATCTCCCATCTCTGTTGGGAAAGGTGTTTTTTTGTTTGTTTGTTTGTTTTTTGTTTAAAACAAAACAAAACAAAACCCTCCTTCTTACCGATGTACACGTCCACCTGATAATTAATGAAATGCCATTTCATCCCAGTGTCTGTCATTGCACTCTGCTGAGTCCAGACGCTGGGAATCCATGCCAGCCTTATTATTTAGAAAACTGCCCGATGGGGCATCTTGCAGATGACTGACTCCCAGTGACAAGAGGATCTGCATCTAAAACAACATGAGTAGACTGCGGATTGATTCATGGGATCCAGAATTGAGCAGCCCAAACTCCATCCTTCCAAGTTTCATCTCCGAACTCCTGTCAGTCTCAAAATTGATAGAACAGCCTGAGGTCATTAAACAGAGTTATGTCGGCAATCACCTTTCTCATTCTCTCATATGGGTGCCAATACGTCAAGGGGACCCAGGCAAGGGAACAACAGGGTGGCTTTTTTTTTTAGCATTATGACAAGCAAATGCTTGAATACCAAGGAGCACATGAGCTTTAGAGCAGCAGGGAAAAAAGAAAAGAAAAGAAAAAAAAAAAAGCCCCCACAGGGACGCCTGCCTCCAACTCCAGTGGCCCTGCATGGTGCGAAAAGGAGATTGCTAACAAAAAGGTTATTCAGCGCTTCTCCGAATAAACCCAAAGGTAACAAGTATGGACGGAGCAGATGTCAGGAGGCTGAGCGCTACTTTGGAAAACTGCCGAGATATTTAAAAATAGCGCTTTCTTATTAACCCGAGCATAATGCTGAAAGTCCTTTAAAATAAAACTTCCCAGATGCCACCTGCATCTGACATGGCAATAGGATGAATGCCAGTGTGCCCACTGATACTGGAAATGCTCTCAAGAAACAGCCTCGACTGATTGTTCCGGCACAAACAAATCACAAACTAATTTATGTATTCCTGCAGCTGCACCCCAGCCGAGGCGGGGGAGTCGGACCAATTCACAGTTGACTAGTGCTGCCTCATTCTTTGCAGATTTTGGCATTTAACTATAATTAAGATTTATTGTTCACTAGCTTGCAGGTCAGGGCAAGCATGACAATATGGGTGACTTTTCTGTTTACTAGTGAAATGTCTGGTAGGAGGAAGCCTCAAACCTTCCAAGCAGAACTTGACAGAAATAAATAGCGCCTCTTCTCTCCAGGACTAGCACATTACCGATTTTAATCAGATGTGAGGAGTCACTTGAAGGGAGGGCAGGGACAAATCGGAAAGAGCTAGTGAACTGTGCTGTTGCTTTTGCACCAGAAGGGTAATGGCCAGAAGCCAAATCAATTATTGCTGATCTTCTGGATTTGGGAAAGGGATTGTCTGTTTGCTGTGGGAGGGAGGGAGCCCTTGATGGTTCTGCAGAGACTGGGACCTGTAGTTTCTCCTGGCCTCTCCTTGCCATTGAAAGGAGAACCATTCCTCATCTCTTCTCACTCTCAAGGATGCCATTGGACCAGATCGGATGGCCCGAGGAGGAGGGAAGCAGGGTTCAGCAGTCAGCGGCCACTCACCTGCCTTTACCGTCTGTCTGCTGCGGTCCCGGGCAGGTGACCCACGACACAGTGGGTGTGAAGAAACAAATGATCCTGAGCAGACAGATGAAGAAGGGCATCCCATCCCCACTGCTTTATTAGAAGGCAGAAATGCTAACGTGCAATGTGCTTCCATTTTCTAGCATCTATAATTGATTGTATATCACCATTTGGACTCCTTGGGATATTTTTGTCGGTGTCTATATAAAACAGAAAAACATCACTCACAAGGACCAGAGGTTTGAAGCCTGAGCCTGCTCTGTTTCTCTTGTTCCCTGACAGAGGAGGAGGGAAAATCCTTTGCCCTTCTGTAGTGCTGCTAATTACAGAATGTAATTATATATAATAATGTAAAAAATGCCTTTGTATCTCACCTTAAACTGTAAAGGATTCAAAATATGGCTTTCAAATATCTATACAACACTTTAGGAAACAAAGATGAAATAAGTGAGTGAGAAAATTGGGTGATTCCTGCATTCTTCTGTTTCATGCTGCCTGTTAACATTAGCGCTACCAGTTCCTGGAAGCTGAAGTTCCTGGTTTGATTCAGTACTGTATAATGCAGGACTTAATTCCAGCGCATTTGTTTTTCTCTTTATCAGAAAAGGATCTCGAGATTCTGAGAAGTAAAAGGAAACTTTTGTTTTGACATTAGGAGAAGGTTGTAAAAGCAAGCATTTTCCCCAAAGGTAAAAAGAGTGTGAAATTAATTTTAGTCGTGTTTAGATATGAGATCGGAAAAAGGATTTAAAAGAAAACTTTTCATCTATTTTAGCAAGTGAAGATGTTTTATAGTAGCAGATACCAGATTGCTAATGCTGTGGAATTCAGTTCAATTGAAGTGTTACTGACCCATGGAAGAGGAAAATAGAATTGTGGGAGGGTGGATTCTAATATTTAGATTTGGCTATTTGTAGTATTTTTAACCACTTAAAAAGTCAAGTTCTTGGTTGCACTAAAGTCACTATCGTTAGTTTAATTTCCAGATTTTGCCAGTTAAATTAGCAACACTTTATCCTAAGGAAACCTGAGACAGGCATAGAAAGATTCCAGTAAGTCTCCCAGAGAGCAAACCTGACCCTAAATGCAAGCCTGGTTTACCAAGCCATGGAACTTTGAACTTGGTGATGCTCCCTAAGGTCATCTCCTGAGAACGCAAGCAGCCACCACGCCACTCCCGCTTTGCTGATAGAAGCAAATCACATTTATAAACACGGGCATCTGCCACTGTGGACACAAACCGGCACAGAAAAGGACGTGCAGGACACAGCGGCCATTTAGTGGACAGGACGTCGTTGAGCGCACCGCCCCTGGGTACAGACAACGGAAGGGGGAGGGAGGGAGCAGTGTGGCAGGGCCATGCACTCGGAACAGGTGGGAAGCTGGAGGAAAATCACTTTGCTCTCAGCTGGGGAGGGCTTTGTGGAGGAAGCAGGATTTCAGGAGCTGCTAGAATGATTGCAGGAGACAGCTTGACGGGATGGGATGGGGCAGGATTCCAAGCACAGGGACTCCTGCCCAGGAACGAAGGAAATCTTGAAGGAGGGAATATACGGTTAGTTGATGGGGCAGTGGGAAGAATTCCAAGGAAGAAAGAGGAGGAATGGGCCATTTATTAGTAAGGCAACTTGGATGAGCAGGACGCAGACCGTCATCTACTCAAAACACAGTCGCTGTTTTCCCATCATCCCTGAACGCACAATTACTTTGTTACAGTCCTCCACATTTAAGCTTTGTTTTTTCAATAATATGGCACCTAAATTGGTCACCACACTCATAAAGGAATATTAAAAATGAGACATGATTCATCAAGCTGCCTTCAGTAGAGATAAAATGGATCAAACCCAGGAAAATAACCCCATTGTTAGAAAATTTTTCTGAAAAATATGTTTTCTAAATCAGAGAAGAGAGGAGTACCACAGAGTAACTATTATTTCCTGAGACAGTAAGAATTGGGGATTTACTTTTTTTTTTTTTTTTAAGAGATAAGGTCTCACTATGTTGGCCAGGCTGGAAAGCAGTGGCACAATCATAGCTCACTGCCGCCTCAAACTCATGGGTTCAAGTGACCCTCCTGCCTCAGCTTCCCCAAGTAGCTGGGACTACAGTCATGTGCCACCACAGCAGGCGGTCATTCACTTTTAAGAGGAGGAGGGTAAACAATAGTTTTCTATCTTCAAGGAAGAAACAGAGATGTTAGAGATTTCCGGTCCTTGTAACTGATATTGCTGAGTTACCCTGCAAAAATGCTGCAGGAATATTTACTCCTACGAAGTTTGTGAGAGACTGGCTATTTCCCCAAATGCTTCCCAGGAATAGAAGTTATCAGGACTCATGATGTCATAGGACAAGACAAGTATCTTGGCCTAGTAAAACAAAACTAGTATCTTGTTTTACTTTGATCTTCCTTGGGTATGATGGGGAGCATTTACTTAAGTATAAATTTCCATATCTGAATCTATATCTATACCTAATCTCTTTTGACCACTTGCGCCTCTTCTGTGAATTGGCTGTTCAATCCCTTTGGTCATTTTTTCTGTTAGGCTCTTTGCCATTTATTATTTTATCTAATTTATTTGCATATTAGGGATACATATACCATTAGTATAAGACAGTATACATTCTATTGTGCCCTTGCCAGCATTTGGTAAAATTGACACTCTTAAAAAAGACTTTTTTTTTTCTGAGATAGAGTCTCACTCTGTTGTGTAGCCTGGAATGCAGTGCCTCGCCCTCCCAGGCTCAAGCCATTCTCCCACGTCGCCTCCTGAGTAGCTGGGACCACAGGCACATGCCACCACACCAGGCTAATCTTTTAATTTTTTGTAGATACAGGGACTCCCTGTGTTGCTCACGCTGGTCTCGAACTCCTGGGCTCAAGTGATCTACTCGCCTCGGCCTCACAAAGTGCTGGGATTACAGGTATGAGCCACTGTGCCTGGCAAATTGATATGCTTAATTTGCCAATTGAAGAGTCTAAAAAGAGTATTTTGATGTTTTTGTTTATATATACTTGCTTATTGATGAGGTTGAACTTTTTTCATATATTTATTAAATATTTTTATTTCCTTTGCAAATATCCCTTTGCCCGCTTTTGGCAGTTGCCAAGTGTGTTTTTCTCGTTGGTCTGTAGGACCTCTTTATGGGGCATGAACCCAATGTCTCTTACTTGTTATACTTATTTTGTCATGCAAATTTTAGGCACTTTAGGTATCCTATGAGCTATCAGTGACCTTTGCACTTGGTTTGCAGAGACACTGTGGATGGGGTGGGAAAAAGGTGTGTGTTTCAACGCTGGCTTGCGTTCTAAGTTTCTGAAATGAGACATAATTCACTATCTTGAGGATTAACTTCCTGTGGAAAAATACCCCATCTGGTCTATATAAGAAATGGCTTTGAACGTGTACCATACAACACAGCAACCCTGGCCTTCTTGTGCCAAAGGTGCATTTGCTTGATATTATTACCATCGACCTGATGAATTCAAATGCCTCTCCTTGCTCCCTTGACCACAGGAGCTGGGGCTGGGATGGGAATGGGGAGGGAGTAGGGGATCAGTAAATAGACAGCAGAATCACTAAGGTGTAGGAAGGGCAGGGAAAAGACTTGAACCTGGCCCCAAATGTTGTCTACTCTTGCTCCATTCACCTCCGCTTGTTGCTGACTTCTGACTTCCTCTAATTTTCTCCCTTGGTAGGTTGGCCTTCTTCATGCGACAGAAAATATCTTGCACTGTCCTCCCCTGAGAGAGGCAGACTCGGTTGTCTTTTAATTGCATCCTGCAGAAAGCACTCTCTTGAGGGCCCAGTCCAGGTCATGAGTAAGGTTGATAGAAAAAATACAGGAAAACCGGATGCATTAGAATTTCACAGAACCAACTCATCATTTTAAAGTTATACGTATGTTTTAACGGTTGTATGGGATACACTTATACTAAAAAGTTATTCATTGTTTATCTGAAATTCAAATTTAACTGGATGGCCTGTATTTTTATTTGCCAAGTTTGGCAAACCTAGTCTGCTCCTGGACCAATTGACCTAGAGCCAGGGAGCTGAGGTTCTGTCTACCCTCACATCAATTAAAGAGTGGGCCAGATTATGTCCTTACTGTTGCCCGTTTGTTGATGGTGGGGATGAGGGGGTGGTTAATTACACTAAACAGGCAATTCTATGGGTATCCACCATACCTGCTCTACTTAAAGCAGCTGGTCTCTCTGCCCAGAATGGACTTTCCACCAGCTCTCCTGCTCCCAAGCTGGCCTGCCTGCATACTGCTTACTCTCTGGCACAGCCCTCTCAGGTTCCTGTCATTGTTTGTCAACTCTCTGGGTCTTTGTTCTGTGCTATGATGTAAGCTATGTGAGAAGCAGCGCAGCGCCTGGCCGGGGCTTCTGCAGTGCATCCCCACATTTCATACAGGACCCGGCACACGGTTAGGCGGAAGGACACACTCGGTTCGCACCAATTCAGCCAAGAGTCCCCCCCTATCTGTTACGTGCTTTTCCTTCCACGCCTGTCCCGTCACCGCTGCAATGGGAGACCCGACACTTTGATCTGGAGGGACCGTGCATGTGCTTGTCCTTTCTACTTCTTCATAGTTTTCGCTTGTGCAGAAGAAATGACCATAGTCCCAGCTACTGGGGGAAGCTGAGGCAGGAGGGTCTCTTGAACCCACGAGTTTGAGGCTGCAGTGAGCTATAATTGTGCCACTGCATTCCAGCCTGATCAACATAGTGAGACCCTATCTCTTAAAAAGAAGTAAATCCCCATTTCTTACTGTCTCAGGAAATAAGAGTTACTCTGTGGTACTCCTCGCTTCTCTAATTTAGAAAACACGTTAAAAAATTTTTCTGATGATGGGGTTATTTTGCCTGTGCTTTGGCCCATTTTATCGTATTGCAGGCAGCCTGATGCATCATGTCTTTTTTTTTTTTTTTTTTTTTTGAGGTGGAGTCTCGCTCTGTCACCCAGGCTGGAGTGCAATGGCATGGTGTCGGCTCACTGCAACATCCACCTCCTGGGTTCAAGTGATTCCCCTGCCTCAGCCTCTTGAATAGCTGGAATTACAGGTGCCTGCCAACACACTCGGCTAATTTTTGTATTTTTAGTAGAGACAGGGTTTCACTGTGTTGATAAGGCTGGTCTCGAACACCTGACTTCGTGATTCACCCGCCTCGGCATCCCAAAGTGCTGGGATTACAGGCGTGAACCACCGTGCCCAGCCCACGTCTCAGTTTTTAATATTCCATTATGAGTGTGGTGACCAATTTGGGTGCCATGTTATTGTTGAAAAAACAAAGCTTAAATGTAGAAGACTGTAACAAAGTAATTGGGTGTTGGGGAATGATGGGAGAGCAGTGACTGTGTTTGAGTGAGTGGTGATCTGCGTCTGTTTACCTTCAGTGTCTTCCATTCCGGCCTGCCCGGTCACTGCCAAGCCTCACGCCCACGCAGGGGCTCAGCTCTGAGTGGAGAAGGCCAGTGTGTCAAGGCACACCTTTTAGCCAAGGGAGACAGTGCTAGGGCAGATGCTCACCCAGAATCCGCTCACCCAGAATCCGCTCACCCAGGGATGCTGGACCCTGCACATCCTGGGAGGCTTCTTAGCAGATGGCTCTGGAGAGCAAAGATGTCCAGCTTTCCCCTTCCTGTGTTCTTCCCTCCCACTCTTGCATTTCCTCTTCCTCTATCTGGAGTCTTCTCCTCCCCCAGTACCCTTCCCTCTAACTTCCTTCCACCCCGCAATCTGTCCTGACCACATTGCACACCTTCTCGCTTACCCAAGCTCTTTTGCCCTCTCTCTCCTCCCGTTTAAAGAACATTTGCTATATACTGGGCACCTTAGTACCTTACATACTTTTTGTTTTCATTATCTCATTTTTCCCAGTGCTATAGTGTAGCAATATTTATTTCCATTTTGCAAATGAAAAATGGAAACATTAGGAAATGAGAACTGTGAAGGAGATCCAGCCCGAGAGTGATGGAGATGGGCTTTGAACCTGGATCTTCTGACAGCGGAGTCTGCACTTGTGAGTGTAGTGTTTTACTGCCATGTAGCCCTCAGAGGCTGACATTTCAGCGTGCATGACATGTATATGGGTGGAGTGGGGAGGGCCAATGTTTAGGGGTAGGTGTCCTGTGCAGCACTGCGTGAGTCCTTGTCCAGCTTCATCCATGACCCGGTTTGGTGCTGTGCTCCCCTACTCTTTCCATCTGTGCCAGCTCCCACTGCCTCCATCATCACCTGTCTTCACCCCTCTCCTTTGTTTTTCATTCATTACACTGTGGGCTAGCTTCTTCCTCCTCACATCTAGGGAGGCATTATTACTTTGCAAACAAAACATGTCCTGCTTGCCCTAGAAGATGGGTTGTCTGCAGAGATTTCCTGCAGACTGCTGTGCTCATCGTGGCTCAGGATTCTTGTAAACTGCAGTCACAGAGGGTGGCACTTCCTGCCGGAGGGAACCTTGTCCTCTCCCTGACCTCTGCCTTATTATCCCTTGCCGTCCATCTTGGAATCCCTCTCCCATTTGCACTGAGGCCCTCCTGCTACCAACATCAGGACATCCCAGGCAGGGAGAAAACCGTGTCATTTGGAGATGGCAGGGGACAGACAGACATTGCCAAGTGGGCTGTTTTCCTGCCTCGGTCCTTCCTGGCCATTCGGTGGGTCCACATCCCGACCCTCCCCCATAACCACTGGAGGCCAAGACTTGCAATGATCCTGAGCCCCAACACAGCCAATTATGCCACAAATAAATAAAGATGGAGAGAGCAGGGGGCTCCTTCCCAGCCTCCATATAGAGCCTTCTTTGAATGACATGGCTCTGGTCCCCAGCTGTGGCTGAGAATGTGTTTCAGGGCTGTACCTCAGACAATGCTGGCCCAGTCTCCTTCCCCAGCTCCCAGCTGCATTTTGCCTCTGGCCTGGGAGTCTCTGCATCTCTCCCCTCTCATGCTCTCTTTCTCTCTCTCTCGGCCCTTTGGTCATTTTCTTTCCAGATTTTAAAAAGGGGAAGGGACGGGAAAACAAATTCAAACCCTGATTTTTGAGTGGGGTGAAGCCTTCTGCATGAAGAAATAAAAGAACATACATTGATAGCTTGGAAAACAATGGTAATATTTAATTAACCTTTTGAAATGGCTGATCTGCAAATCTGCACGTGTCAGCTCATCTTCAGAACAGAGGCACTGTGTGTGCCGATGCCAAAATCAACATGCTGGTCCATGGATTTCCTCCATGGGGATTTCACAGGGGGAAAAAGTAAGAATATATTCCGTGACCCCTCCTCCCACCATCAGTTGTGTTACTTTTAAAAATTCATGTGATCCAGCTGCCCTCGCCAAGGTTGGACGCAGCCTGTTGTGCTGCACATCTGAGGACCCCGAGCTGAAGCTTGGCTCTTGTCCCTGTCATTGTAGCAGACAGGCCTCGGGCCTCCTGGGGGACTGAGGGTCAGTTCCGATGACAGCAAAAATCAGCTCGATGCACTTGGAGTTCTCCCAACATGGTGCATATCCACAGGACAAAGGGAATTAAACTCATCTGCAAGTGTCAACTCTCTGACTTTTTTAGTGTTTTTTTTTTTTTTTCTTTTTTTTTTTTTTTTCCTTGTAAAGATGGCGTGGTCTCTTAGTTTGAGAAGTCATGTCATCCAGGGAGCATGGAGGTTGGCTCATTAAAATATCACTTGGTTAAAGTAAATCAGTGTTGATGGAACTGTTTAAGGTATTGCCCCTCGTGGAGCTGGTGTGCCACGCTGATCAACTTGTTACTCCCATCACTATGGGCTATGTGGAAACTCCTCCTTTCTACTATGTACCCCATACCTGCTTTAACGAGCATGTCTCCAAATGTAATCGGAAGCCTGAGTTGATGGGTGGTGACTCATACATTTCATTTCCTTTTATCAACGGCAGTAGCAGAAAGAATCAGGGAGGGTGATATTTTGCTCTTTGGGACTTCTAGGAATTAAAGGAGTAAGGGCATCAAGAAAATGAATGTGAAATAGGTGATTTCAACTGTACGTACACATCAATCAAGGAACAACATGCACTTTGAAATGTTTAAAGAAACTACTGTAACTTGTGAGAAGTCTTTGGTTGTTTTTATGTGTTTTGACTGATCAGAGAAAAAAGCATGGGGCTTTTAAGAAATGTGTGGCAAAACTGTAAAGCTTTGAATAAGGAAGATTTAAGGCTTATGAAGACTTGATGAAGGTAGGATGATGCACAGTGAGGTAAATGAGGTCATCATTTGATTGCAAAGGTCACTTTTTCCTAATTGGAAGGACACAGCATAGTTGGGCAAAACAACTGCAAAATAATCTTGTCTCTGTCATTCTGGCAGGCTCAATAGATGTGGGGATCAATAAATGAGGCTGGAAGGTATGAAGCCTTCCTTAAGGTGACCAGGAGAGTTCCTTTCTAGAAGTAGCTCCTCTGTGACGGCCTGACCATCAATGACTGTTCACAGGGCAAGGACAAGAAAGCCAATGACCACAGTGACCCAGAAGTGTTAGCAATACCAATCTGCCAGTGGCAATTGCCAGGCTGAGACCCAAGGTCGTTTTGGTCCCAAAAAGCATGGAAGGTAGCAGGAAATAAGTTTTCCTGGAGGTAGAAAGAATATTTGTGGTTTGGCTGTAAGCCTACACATAGTGACCACTTGCTGTACTTCAAGCTTGTAGTAGGTGCTTTACGTGCCTTATCTCATTTAATCCTCACAACAAACCTATGAGGTATTTACTAGTATTAGCCCCACTTTATAGTTGAGGCAATCGAGGGACAGAGAGGCTAAGTAACTTGTTCAAAGTCACACAGAATATACTGATTCTGAGTAGTAATTGAAGAGTTGAGCTGAAGAGGAAGGTTATCTGTTATATCAAATGGTTTGTATTTGTTAAATGGATTTATCTTGTTTTAATAGTGTTTAGTAGTTGGGCTCAGCTGCTCAATGTGACTTGCACAGTATATAGCAGTGTTCAGAGGGTCCAATGTCAGGCTTTCTTCAGAAGCTGATCCAAACTAGCTCATCCACTCTGAGTCACATGGTCTTTCTTCTGTGACAGCAGCAACAGGACAGATCTTAGATTTCTGGAAGAGCTTCACCATCCCGAACACACGTGGGAGAAAAGTGAGCCAAATTGAAAAAGCAGAGCAGTAGGGTGGGGCAGGGGTTGGACACACAGAAACCATTCCCCTCCCCTACCTTTTGTTCCCTCAAAATGGACCTCTCAGCTTCCGGAGGGAATGAGAATATAAAATGGAATGGCCAACCAAAGGAGAGCTTATTGGTAGAAAAATGTGATGGCTTCCATCCAGCCTTCCACCGCTTCCATCCCAAAGCTTCCAGCCCAAAGCTTCATCTGACCCCTAAGACTGGCCTGAGCATTATTAGACCACCAGAATCAATAAAATATGGTGAGCTGGGTGGTTACTCAATAAGGAAATACAGGTTGAGCATGCCTAATTTGAAAATGCCAAATCTGAAATGCTCCAAAATCCAAAACTTTTGAGTGCCAACATGACATAGTGACACCTTTGCTTTCTGATGGCTCAGTGTACACAAACTTTGTTTCAGGCACAAAATTAGTACAAATATTGTGTAAAATTACCTTCAGGCTATGTGTATAAGATGTATATGAACCATAAAAACATCTTGTGTTTAGACTTGGGTCTCATCCCCAAGGTATCTCATTCTGTATGTGCAAGTATTCCAAAATCCCAAAACCCAGAAATCCAAAGTACTTCTGGTCTCAAGCATTTTGGGTAAGGGATACTCAACCTGTAGCACATGGATGTGATGCTATGGAGGCCCCACGATCCAAAGTGTCTTATGGGTCATAACACAAACGGGCTTAATCCCACTCTTAAGAGGTTTATCTTGGGCGGGGGAGTAGCCCCTTCACCAAGGGTTCTGTCTGACATTATGACTACAGGCCACCAAAAGACAATGTAAATGACAATGTCACTGATGACTACTGACAGTGGGAACATCCACCAAACCTAGGGACTTTACTCTGATGTCTCATGTATTCATGCCTGTCTAATTCCCTGAGCAGCTAAACTATCACTTTCAGTGATTATCACTCTGGCAAAATCTAAGTGGACTCCCAGGGGGTGGGGGAAGAAAACTCCGTGTGCATACATAAGAGTGGAAGCTGCGTAAATGTGTGTGTGCTTGCATTTGTGCATGCAAGTGGTGAGAAGCTGAGGGTCTGAGCAGTTTTCTGAGACTCCCCAGAATACAGAAGGCTTGTGGTGCATATGGGAGAACTGACAAGTATACCAGAAGGTGAGGAAATGGCTGGAAGCAACACTAATGCCACTCCATCTGGAAAGAGGGGTACTGTTTAGTACGTCTGGAAAGCATTATTTCTGCAAATAGCTCAACCTCTATCAACTTTCAGGCAGGGATCCCGATCTGCTGCCAAAATGAGATCTCCCTTACGGCAATGTGGTGGGAGCGGCTGAGCAAATGAACTAATAGCACAAAGCAGGAAATCTGTAGAGATGGCAGCCGGTAAGGTACCACACAGCAAGCACCTGCCTCTCTCCAAAAAGACAGCCGGGGCTTCGCATCACATTAGGCCAGGGCTGCACTGGGGGAGAGCTGAGCCTGGTGGGATTTTTGGGCTCAGCATCCATTTCCAACAATTTCTCACAATTTTTGGGCTCAGAAAAGCCCCAAATAGAGTTAGCCAAATGGCTTTCCTGCATTGATTTTTATACCCGTGGGTATTTTGAAGGAAATTAAATCCATGTGTTTCTGATTCGGTTGCCATTAGCACATGAAAACGCTGTTTTGTGAGAATTATGGTATGCCATGGGTGCCTTCGCACAGTGCTGCTAAATGCCATAAAACCGTCTAGCCAGACACGGAGGTGCAAGAAGCCGGGTGCATTCTGCTATACGCCATTTCCCTGCCTGTCCAGAAGGCAACATGTTTTTGTCATTTGCATCCTTTCCGAATGTAGCACAACATGTTTTCTCGTGCCTGTTAATCATCTATCATTTCCAATTTGAATGAAGCCGTATTAGTGTGGATGATGAGAAATTGCCCTTAACCACTAATAGCTGGACAGGATTCATAGGAAAGCTGCCACAAGGACTGGTGCTGGTCTCCAGGTCCAGGGGCAAAGGGGCCAGCTGAAAAGTATCCCCAGAAAGGCCATGCAGGCTCCAGTCTGCAATCTTTAGAAGCAGGTGAGCATGCACTGGCTGTGAGAGAGGGTGAGGAACCCTGGTCTGAGATCAGGGGTGGGGGGGCTCCTCTGGGCCCCACTACTGATTGCTTCTGAACTTCCTCTGTATTGATCACCTGGTTGAATGCCATCAGTTTAGGGCTCTTTCTGGGCCTGACATTCTATGAATTAAAATCTAGCCCCAATATGTCCTTAGTGATCAACTTCACTGCATGGTTGCGTGTATTGAATCCCTACTGTGTTCAATGTTTTATGCTCAATTTTGAGGGCAGAAAGATGAAAAACCTGTTTTGGCCTTTGGAGGGAAGATGAAAAAAGGAAGGGGAGAGGACCAGTTATTGACTGTGAGTCAGGCAGAGTGTGGGGGCTTTGTTCGTCAATCTCACATCATTGGCAAGAATTTTCTAACGTATGCATTATCACCCCTACTTGATGAATGGAATTTTACTGAGTCAGGAGGGGTGAGTAATTTGCTCTTGGACAAGAGCTTGGAAATGGAGGAGTTGGGATATGGGGTCTCTTTTCTATGACTCCAAATTTCATGTTATTTTCTCTCCTCCTTACTGTTTCTTACAATTTAATGTGATAAGTTTCAAATACACACATATAATCTAATATTTTATATCTAGAATTACAGGGAGGGAGTGCCTAATTCTGCTTTGGGAACATTGGAAGACTTCACTAAGAAAATGACATTTGCTTTGAGTTTTGAAAGATGAGCAGGAGTTGACGCAGTGGAGATGGGAGATGGGTTGGGGCTGGCAGAGGGAAGAGTGTGTGCAAAGACATAGAGTGAAAAGGAGGGCAAAGTGTTTCAGGAACCGAAATCATGCCACTTACCTCATTTCTGTAACACTGATTAATGTATAAACTGCTGAAACATTTCAGGTCACATTTCTCCTATAGACACAATTATATCTTGATCGTACGTTTTCTAGAGCTCCAGTCTAGTCTCATCATTCCATCTACTGGGCTACAGAGGATCATCTTTGAGATCAGGTGGCATCTCAGCAAGTGGCTTGGTTGACTTTGCCTTTGGCAGCCTTGACTAACTCAGTGGAAAAGGGGTTTCCTACATTTACCTCCATTCACGTTATTGTCTACAATGTTTTGCTCCTCACTTGCAATAGAAGAAAGAAAGTTAGTCGAGAGCACAGCTGGTGGCAATTTTGCTCTGAATTCAGAGGTTGTGGAGCAAACAGGAAATTTCATGCTGCAGCCATGGTGGAGGCCAACTGAGCTTTAGTGACTTACATGGTGTGTCCACAACCTGCTTCCCGTGAAATTGCCTATAAGCATGGACAACCTGGGAAGCTGCGGCTGAGCTGCTTCTCTAGAAGCCTCTCTGGATTTCATAACTAGGCTCCTTCTAGCATTTAGTAAAACTGTACTTTCCTATGCCTTAGATTGACTGAACTTGGCCTGTGCCCTATTTTAAAACTCAGCTGGGCTTCTAAAGCACGAGAGTAGGCAGTCCATGGAGAGTCGTCTTCTCCCATCGTAAAGATTCAGGAGATCTCTCAACTCCTGGCAAGGAGTACGCTGTGTTCCTGGTTGAACGAACTCACTTACCTCAGTCTAGAACTTAACCTGAGGCACGCACACCTTTGGTAATGTTTGTGATTCTAATGTTGTCTAAACTGATCCTCCTGGCCTGGTGTCAGCCACTTGTGAGAATCTCACACTCCATTTAGACTCAGGAGACCTACTTCTCATCCAGAATATTTTCCTAAAAAAAATAAACTTCATCCTGTGTCAAATGAAAGGGTCAAACTCAACAATCACTAAGGTCCTATCAGCTCTAGAATGTTCTAATTTATTTTATTCTAGCTTTGCTGGAAGTTGAGACCAGCTGTTTACTCTCATTAAAAGTCTCACTCTCCCATTATCATTCTAGAATGTTTTAAGGTCCCATATCCTCATCTTAGCTTTCTCTCTTTGCTCCACTAAAGCAAATCTCCATTTATTTGGCCTTTTCTCAGAGGGACAATTTTCCCAAACATATCATCATCCATGTGGACATGGAACCTTTTGGGACCCTCTCTAAGGTCTTTACATCATCCTCCAATTGTACCTTCCAAGCAGAACACCAATACAAGCTTAACTGGAGTGGGGTGATGTGGTTGGGTATGGATACAGTCAGATTCTGCCCTTCCAAGCCTTGCTTCTGTGAGAGGTAAACAATTTCAGGGAGCTTGCAGCCCACTGTCATCTGCAGTTGGGTTCATTTAGAGTAGAGGCCACGTTAGCTGTATTATAAACATGGTGGCCAACAATTAATGGCCTGGACTCATTCTCCTCTTGGCTTGTTCAGAGAGAGGCCAGTCAGGTGGCTTAGAGACGTTGTTGGCAGGAACCATCGCTCCCTCTATTTGGGAATGAAGGACCATAAATGGTGGCTGCCTTCCAAACTGCCAATAAATAAGTAAATATAGAGAGTGTTGACATTGGTCTCCCTGCCAAACACCAGTCTGCTTCTATTCTCATTTTGGGGGAAACGAAAGAGAGAAGGGTTATTGAATAGGCTTTTGAGAAGTAGCCTCAGTTCTACTTGGAATCTCTTCCCTTTTTGGAAACATTTCAGTCGGCTTTCTGGCCCTTATTGGAGAGAGGGACAATTCTGTCAAACATGAGATTGTGTTAGCTTATTCATAATAATGATCAGCAAGAGGCTGAAATTGAGCCACTTCTAAGGTTGAACTGTTGTCAACAGATACTTCAGCTATAGTCTGGAATAACAGCTTAGCCCCTGAGAGGGAGGGTGTGAATTTAGCATGCAGCCAACTCCAAGACAGTTTAAGGTGCTGGCCAATCACGTGGCACTTTAGGAATACTCAGCTTTGGGGCTGAACTTCCTCTTAGCCCACAGATTTACCAGGTTTTTAACCCCTGCCTCCTGAGTTAGAAGGTTTTGTGAATTGATTCAGTCTGAAGTTGGACAACATGGCAGCATGTTTCTCAGCATGGAAGGCATTGAGAAGACATAGCTTGCTTACTTTTGCATGCCTGATGCTTAACATGGTGTCTGTCACATCAAAGGCACTTAATATATACTTGTGGAATGAATGAATGAATTTAGAGATGCTTTGCTTCCTCTCTGCTGTTATCGATAATCTCAGACTGTTCCTGTATTTTGAATTACTCCAGAGCCACACTCTAGGATGTCTGAAGTTTAGGATTTGGCTCTTTCACATGCTTCTGTTGCCACCTACCCATGTCCAACTATCTTCTCCTTAACACCTACCCCCCCAGCATGGTGGAGGGCTCTCTATAAAGGCTCTCCTAGCCCATGCTGCACACACTTTTTCCTGTTCTGAAGCATGTTGCTAGAAATTCTACACACTTGCTTCCCCCCTTTAAAAAAATCATTTCACTCCTTTCCTGTTCCTTTTCCCATTTCTCTTGAGAACTTTCAAGAGCCTGCAATATAAACAGCTCTAAATGAGAAAATCTGACTGAGAAACTGAGGAAAGAGAAGGCCAAGGGCTAATGGAGGAGTCGGGTACAATAACTTCTCTTTTCATGAGATTCGGTGGGGTTTTCTCCTTGGATGGCTGGTCTCCTGGGCAGAGCCGCTAGCTTTAAAGGGCCACACACTTTAGAGTTCCACGGTTGTGTTTTGTTTGTTTGTTTGTTTTTGAGACGGAGTCCCGCCCTGTCACCCAGGCTGGAGTGTAATGGCACGATCTCGGCTTACTGCAACCTCCGCCTCGCGGCTTCAAGCGATTCCCTTGCCTCAGCCTCCCATGTAGCTGTGACTATAGGTACACGCTACAATGACTGGCTAATTTTTTTTTTTATTTTTATTTTTAGTGGAGACGGGGTTTCACCATGTTGACCAGGCTGGTCTCAAACTCTTGACCTCAGGTGATCCGCCTGCCTTGGCCTCCCAAAGTGCTGGGATCACCGCATGAGCGCACCCGGCCTCCATGGTTGTTTTGACAGCTGAAGTGCAAAGGAATTAATTTTCTATTTTATGTTATTTTAAAAATAATTTCACCTTTTATTTTAGATTCAGGGGGTACATGTATAGGTTTGTTACATGGGTATATTGCATGATACTGAGTTTTGAGTTACGAATAACCCTATCACCCAAGTAATGAGTATAGTATCCAACAGTTATTATAGTTTTTCAGCTCTTTCCCCTCTTTCTTACTGGCCCCTACCCCCAGTAGTCCCCAGTGTCTACTGTTCCCATCTTTATGGCCATGTGTACCCAATGCTTAGATGCCACTTATAAGTGAGAACATGTGGTATTTTGTTTTCTGTTCCTGTGTTAGAAATTAACCCTTTAAGCCAAAGTCTTCTATAGTTTAGTTACTGCTTTTCTTCAAAGTGTGATTTATTATTCACCACTTAAGGCATGAGCGTCAGAGCACATTCACACGCACACACACACTGGATGCTACTGGGTTTTTTACGAGTTTAGACATGACCGATTTCCCTCACATCCTCACGGCATCTGAATAACCCAATACTTCCTACTAATGGTTTCAAGAGGAGACTTTCAGGTAATTAGGGAGATTCCGTTTTCCAAGAAAAGCGCTTCTTTTCAGAAGTCTGATTCCAAAGAGTTGTAGATGATTGCTTCATTTTGGGAGCTGGTATAGTTTAACGGGCAGCTTATGCCACACCGACCTCTAGCATATTTGTATCGACAAGGAGACACAAGCCTGCATGATTGTGGGTTTTTTCCTAGGTTCCCAATAGACCCTTGTTATTTATATTTTTAATTGTGTGAAAGTACCTGAAAGCTTAGTGGCAAAGAAGACAGTTGTAAAAAATTGAATAAATAAATACTTTTAAAAAAATCCAAGTTACTGATGTCTGACTTCCTCTATTCATGTTATTGCTACTCTTGTTGCTTTTTGGTTTTTGTTTTGCTTCTTGACTGTTGTTGTTTTCCAGGAAAGCTGTCATTTATCGTGAGAACAAGAGCAGCCATGTGTTGATTTTTCTGGATTCTTTTTGGATACTATCCCAGTGCTAATGAAGGCCCTTCCAAAGTGCTAAAGAGCTGGTGCCAAAATCAGTTACGCTGAAAACAATAGACAGTGGTACACAGACAGCATATATATACCCGTATATGTATACGCACGCCTCGATATCTGAATTAATACGTGTGTGTGCACCTCCCTCTGTTTATGCAAATATACACACGCATTTGTGCAAACACATAATGTGTGCGCCTGAGCTACACTGAGGAGAATGTGACGGCTGCATTTTAATAACAAGGACTTCTATAGCTGCTTGCAGAAAATTTTTCTTTGATCAAGGGATGAGCAAAGTTTCTAGATGTTGCAGCGCCCGAATTTGTCAGTTTGGAAGCTACTAAAAATGTACCTTCATCAATTAAAAAATTTAGGGAGGAAAATAAATATTATTATAGATCGTATTTGTTTTACTAGGAGATGAGGATACTACTACAAGAAGCACCTGGAAAGTGCTTAAAATAGGCTTGGTTGCTGTGGTTATATTAACAAATTCTTTAACATCGATCTTTGCGTACTTTAGAGGTAGTTTATTAGCTGAAAGAGGGGACATTTTGTAGCTGAGCTCTCTGTGCTCTCAATAGATTCTCCCTGCCTTTCTCCCAGTGTGTAATTATTCTGTCCTCAATTTGTTTACACAGCTTGGAGACGGGGACAGAGTTCTCTGGCGACCATGCAGCGGCGTGCAATCGCCCTAAAGAGAAACATTTAGAAGCGATAAAACCTAAATGCCCTGCCATGCACCATTACATCCCACAGTTATTCAAATTTAGTAAGTTAAATTAAATAATATCAAATAACTTGATTTCGGGGCTTTAAAAATTCATCTCTATGGTGCCCAGTAGTCAATTTCCTTTATTATTATTGTTCATCAAGTAGGATTTATGTTTTTTATGAATCAGGATCCTCGCCTGCGCCGTCCGCAGCGCTCGTGGCGGGCCCGGTGAGTCGCAGCTCGGAGCGCCATCTACCGGCTGTTTTCTGCACCGCCGCCGGGAGACCGCGCGCCGGCCCCAGGGTAGGGGAGAGGCCCAGGGAGCCCGGACGGCCCGGCGCGCTGGCCCTGAAAACATCAGAGACAGGACAGAGCTCTCAGCCGCTGTGCTCACAGCTTCCTTGGTCTCGGTCACTGGGGGTCCGCCTGAAGTCGCAGGGAGAAGCCGGAGAGACTGGCTGCTGAGGCTGGAGGAGTTTTTCTTCTGCTGCAAAGCTGACACGTGTGGTGGTGTTCCGCGGCTCCCGTTCTTGTTTATAAAAGCCCGGACGTCCAATTGAACTGCTGTGTCCCGACGTATCTGGGAAGCCATTCCTGCATGACTCAAAGCCTTTCTCTGCTCCCACACATTCCTGTTAGACGAGGACACTGGATGTTTAGGCACAGTGGCTGCTGATGCCAAAAAGTCCCCCAGGGAAAGACAATGATAAATTTTGTCATGTGTTATGTTTTTAAAAAGTATTTTACTTCCAGGGAAATCTTTTCCCTTTAACATTTCTGAAAAGCAGTTGAATTCTGGTGTGGTGGGGGCAATGGCAAGCCATTGGTTTTCTTAGTGGCAGGTTTCCATTTACGCTTAATTTGATTGTGGTTTAGCAAATAAACAACCATCAGACAATGGCAGTGTGTGTTGAAGGAAGGAAATCCCTTCAAAGCAAAGTTAAACTATTCCCTAATTCAAACGTCTCTGGCACCTTTGTTTGATCTATCTTGCTTCAGTAAAGTTCCATAAGTGTGGCACTTAGAAGTTTGCTCACATTTTCAAGTAATATCATAATCCGAGCATCCCAACAGGGCATCCAAGAAGTTCCTTTTCTTCTCTAAGCTTCTAAACAGAGTGCTCAGCATGGATATGTGTGTGTCTGAAAGTGCCTTCCAATTGATCAGCTGTCTCCTCTCTCTCGCCCCCCAGTCAAGTGTTTCAACATAGCAACAGATGGTGTTTTAAGCTTTTTGCTGAGTTTAGTATGGTCTTTTTTTTGCTTTCCTGGGAGGACTGTGGTGATAAGTCCACTCTGCCATTAATAAGTTCAGATGAGACGGTACAACTTTCTCTTAGAAATTAAACTGACTTCACTGAGTCCCACGATTTAGTGTTGTTAATGCATTTTTCTTTTTGTTTTTCTTTTCTTTTTCTTTTTTTAGACAGAGACTTGCTGTCACCCAGGCTGGAGTGCAGTGGTGTGATCTCTGCTCACTGCAACCTCTGCTTCCCGGATTCAAGCAATTCTCTTGCCTCAGCCTCCCGAGTAGCTGGGATTAGAGGTACGTGCCATCACGCCCGGCTAATTTTTTGTATTTTTAGTGGAGATGGGGTTTCACCATGTTGGCCAAGCTGGTCTGGAACTCCTGACCTCAGGTGATCCTCCTGCCTCGGCCTCCAAGTGCTGGGATTACAGGCATGAGCCGCCATGCCCGGGCATTAAAGCATTTTTCAAAAGGAGCTCTCCTTCCCTTTCCTTAAAAGTAAACCTCTCTCTCTACCTTATACCATCACTTTATAGTTTCCAGGCATTTTCTTCAGATGTTTGTGCAGAAGAGAAATGTAAGAAAAAAGTTGCCAGACTGGAAGCAAAATCACACAATTTATATTTATTTTGCATGTGTTAGGTTACAAATCTCTGGAGATTTTAAGACCATTCTACTCTTCAAGCATGAGTCAAAACTAAGTAACATCCTCCATTTGACTTAAGAGGAACAGAGTGAATCATGCTGCAGGGTCTTTTTTCTGAGATTGCATTTACCAAAGAAAATCCAATTCTTAAAGGACCTCCAGAGAGCCTTCCTCCTTGTTCAGTGGTGTGAGGAAAGACCAGAGACTCTTTTGCTAGGTTGTTGAAGTTCAAGGTGGAATCATCTTTTCTTCACTTGTTAACTGAAGGCAAACCCTTCGAAATATCCTGGCCTTGTTGTTCATGTTGTTTTCGCATTTTTATCATCAGGGTCGCTTTCATTAAAGATTTGTCATAGTGTGGATCAACCTGCATTCTGTCAGGGTTTGCAAGCCTCCCTGCCAATGTGCTGATCCGGTGCCTGTCCTGGAGTTACCCACTTCATCCTGGTCTGTCTTTCTTAGCACAATGACCTTCTAGGTCTCGCCTAATACAATAATTTGTTTGGTGGTTTAAAGGAGTTGGCCAAGAAACACAGGCAAGAGCTAGCATTCCCAAACTTAATCCTTAATCTGTTTGTCTTATTTGTTTATGGAGAAAACCAGAAACAAAATCAACCTAAGGTTGTGCTATCTGAAACCAAAACACCTCCAGGAAGAGGTTCCAGGCTGAATGTCCCGCCCCCCTTCCCTCCCCCTGCTACCCCTCCAATTCACATGTTGAAGTTCTAATGCCCAGTACCTCAGAATGAGACTGTGTTCGGAGACAGCGTCTTTATAGAGGTACTTAAGTTAGAATAAGGTTATTAGGGTGGGCTTTATCCAATATGGCGAGTGTTCTTATAAGAGGAGGAAATTTAGATACAGACATGAGCAGAGGGAAGACCCTCTTCATGAGAAGACACAGAAAGAAGACGCCATCTAAAGCCAAGGAGAGACGCCTGGAATGGTCTTTCTCTCACAGTTCTCAAAAGGAACCAACCTTGCCTACACCTTGATTTTGGACTTCCAGCCTTCAGAACTGTGAGACAATAAATGTCTGCTGTTTAACTCACACAGTCTGTGACGCTTTGTTATGGCAGCCCCAGCCCTAGCTGAGGTGAGGGAATTAATTCAGTCATCCATATATTTTGATACTCCAAAATAACTTCTATTATTTAGAAGAGCCTGCAGGCAGGGAGATGTGGTGTGCTTTGGGAAGTCCTTGATGGTGCACTAAACGAGGCCCTTGGAAGATTCCAGCCTGGCCCTGCCCGACTTAGCTGCTGAATCCTCTGCAAACGATAAGGTAGTACTGAAGTCTGTGGAGCACTACTGCCATGTGTAAACCATGGCTAATCATAGAAATCACTTGTCTTCTATTTAGCTTCATGTACCTGGACACAAAAAGCACTTTCCTGGTGAGAAGCTAACACTTTAAGAACATAGGGCTTTATGCACCTCTTTTGCAACTCCGTAACATGATTTGGAACAGAGTTAAACTCTGTGGACCTACAAATTTAACTCCAGAGGTATTGCCACACCTGTCTATGCCACCCAGACAGAAGGCTCAGGTGAGAGGTTTCCGCTTGTGCACTTGCGAAGTGAGGCCTCATCAACAAATACTCTTTATGAAACTTGCCTGATTAGTCTTTCCATCGTTGCAGCTGTTTCCATCAATGCAGTGTCCCTTGAAGAACCTGCAAGATTACTAACGGATACAGGTCATGGTGACAGACTTAAGTAAACCTTCAGCGATAAACGATCATGTTGAGTTTTCATATGATTACCATCATCTCATGCCTGT
The DNA here is from genome assembly GCF_009828535.3 of Hylobates moloch. NCBI lineage: Eukaryota > Metazoa > Chordata > Mammalia > Primates > Hylobatidae > Hylobates > Hylobates moloch. Next base: position 39,065,277 of record NW_026652284.1, on the reverse strand, counting down.
CCCAATAGGGCGAAGAACGCATGAAGGAAATGAACATGATGGATCACATACATCATACTGTCATCCCCCAAGAGTGAGACAAACAGGATCTTGAGGAGGCTCACACTGTCTTCCTGATAAAAGCCAACAAGAATGTGCATTAAAATGGATCCTGTATTTTATGATAAACTATTCTCTCCCTGTGTTATATTGTGTTTTACACTTATACACACCCCACCTTTATGGAATAAAAATGAATTCAGTTGACATAAGGCATTTGCTCTGGGGATTGGGGAATTAAATACTGGAGGGCTAGACAATGTCAAAAATTGGAGTGGAATTAATAAAATTAATAAAATGAGCTATCTAATTCAAAATTATATATGTATGTCATCTTTGCTTGGGGTTCATATCTCAAGAACCTGCATAAATTAAGTTCATGGCCTTACCCATTTAAAAATAACTCTCTTTTGCTGTTGAAGTCTTTAAGGTCAAGTTCAAGAAGTGTCAGCACTACAATGATTTACCACTTCATGCTTCCTTACTGAGTGTTATTCTTAGCATTGGTGTGTTTTGTCTCTCCCCCTCCCCATTTGTATCAGAGAACTGATGGGCTGTGTATTTTCAATATCCAGTATCTGGTTAGAAGATGACAAACATCTGCATTATTTTTCATTTTTCACTTGTCATCAGGATATTTGAGGCGATATACCAAATATACTTACATGAAGTCACATGACTTAAAAATATCATTTTCCTCAAGGTAATCTCATTCTAATGTTCTCATTTAGAAACATGATTTTGTTTATTGGTGAATCGACCACTCTGTGATAAGGTGCATTAAGCAATCAAGAGAATATTTTCATGGTCTAATAGAAAAGATCCCGATGTTTTTCCTATCTGAATGGTCCTTGAGATGAATGTGGTGTAAAAATATGATACATTTCCCTGCTTCAGAAGCAGCTCGGAAATCTACAGGTAACGATGGGCTAACAGCTGCAAACACAAGGTGACATCTTTAAAGATAAGGACACTGAGGTATTGATTAGACAAATCTGTTTGGCAAGGCAGCAGTGATGTATAGATAGTGGAAGGGGATGAAGGGAGAAACCTGTGAATGCACGTATTAGAAAATATCTTGCACCGTTCATAAATAATGATGATTATAATAAAGGCTCTGCCAGTGGTTTAAGGATCCGAGTAATATGAATTGATGGTTAACATTTCACTTTAAAGATAGATTAATTAATGCTGAATCATACGGTAATTCTTATGAAAGTACTGTACACATGACATCGAAATTAATACCAAATGAATTCATTACAAGTGAGATAATTACAATGAATACCCAATAAATTAGCCACGACAGGATATTTAGAATTCTAGGCATTAAAGTATTGAGAGTAGAAGCAAATGCCCTGGCCACTGCTGAGGTGTCAGGTCACCTCATACTTAATTGGGTAGGTTCCTGGGCCTTTCAATGTGAGTTTCCTTCTGGTTGGGTATGAGAAGGGCCATGTTGGCTGTGCTGGCTCAGATATGCTGACAGTGGCTATGGTGGTCACTGGGCCCTTCTATGGGGGCGGGTTGTTGCCACAGTCTCCTTAGCAAACTGTTACCAATGAAATGCTGATGAGCCCAAGCAAACCACTAGGACTTGGTGAACAAAGAACTTGCAAAGATTCCCCATCTGAGGCTCTGCTTGGAGCACAGAGAGCCAACTCCTTTGGTTGATCTTCTTATCCTTGCTGTCTGCTGCCATATTTTTACTGTCTGCTGGAGCTTCCTCTGGCCTACAAGGACATTTTGTAAAACTCTCTCATTTTGCATAGGTTTGTGCTGGAATGCAGAGAGGTCAAGGGACTTCCCCAAGAGCACACATCTGTAAATCCCCACCCTGGGGTTCTTGTTTCTAAGCAATCTGACTAGGAGACAACAATACACATAATAGCTAATGTTTATTAAGCAAGTAACACAAGTCAAATGTTGTGCTGACTGTCTTATGTGTGTCTTCATACAACTCCCTGAGGGAGATGGTAATTCTATTTTGCAAACAGTCCACGCAAGTTGAGTAACAAGTGCAAGGTTACCTAGCATGTGAGAGGAGGGTTGAGGCCTCCAACCCAGGTTTATTTGTCACCATCACTTGGCTTTCTGGCAGCCATGAGGTTCCACCTGGTGTCGGTGAGGCATGGTCTCCTGCCAAAGTCTGGTTTACTGTGAGTTCCCTGCAGCCATCCCAGAAAACTGGGTCAACTGTGGGAGAAGAACAGAGGGAGGTGGGGCAGAGATGCAGCTTCCGGGATGTGAGCAGGTGAGTGGGAGAGAGGCTGCCCCTTCTCATCAAGGGTTTGAGAATCAGGCCTTCCTTTTCTGCTTACTTAACCCCTTTCTGCCTGGGGATGGTAGAGCCTCGAGACGAATGGGGCCTTCTAACAGGGAGTCCAGGCGATGGGCTGCTTTCCACATGAGAAACAAATTTCTTTTTTTTTTTAAATTTTTTTATTATACTTTAAGTTATGGGGTACATGTGCAGAAAGTGCAGTTTGTAAGTGTATACCTTGACACAGGTATACAAGTGTCAAGTGTCATGGTGGTTTGCTGCACCCATCAACCCAAGGTCTACGTTAGGTATTTCTCCTAATGCTATCCCTCCCCTAGGAGAAACAAATTTCAATTGTGTTAAGTCACAGAAACATTGGGGCGTATTAGTTCCCTAAACTAAAATAGGAGGTACACAACAAGGATGCAGGTCTAGGGTGGCTTTAATTCCCACTTGGCTCCATCGGGGTGATTTTATAGCTCCTACACATTGCATCAGGATCTGTGACAGTTTTCTGGGAGGAAAGGCTGCCCTACAGCCATCCCTTATGTAGAAAAGTCGAGGTGTGTTGCATCTAAGGCATCCCTGCAGGAGTCCCAGACGCCACTGGAGGCCTCCGTGAAGCTCTGGCCCAGCCGGCCTCTGCACCCCGTGGGCTGACGCTGCCATTTGGCAGCAAGTGGACTAGGCACAGCCCAGTGGGGATGGCCATGTGTTGACCACACAAGCCTCACTGGTAAGTCTCCAGGAATCAGACCAGAACACTCAATAGAAGTGGGACCAGGGCTTTAAAACATTTAATTCAGAAATAATTTTAGTGTTAAGCAGAAGAACTGTTTCTCTCCATGGAGCTTAGATCACTGCAGGAGAGAAGGGAAAGAGAAGGCGGCAGGGGGGTGGGGGGCAAATCCTGAATCAGCTGAATCTATCCAAAAATGTTTGAAAAACAAATCTAGAATTGATGAAGTTATGAACTGGCAAGACTAAATTTTGCAACATTAATGGAGATGGGAGCTAGAGAGATAATTGTTTGGTTATAGGGAAATAAAGGCGACTGTATCTTTGCACACATAGGCATATTCTACACACTCTGTGTTCAGACCCTGCAGGGTAGCACTGGTTAATACTGGGCAAAGCTTGATCTCCTTCAGGCTTCTATTAATAGATGATTGTGACATTGTAACACTGGGACAGGAATCTGCTCAGCAATGCAGTTTGTGCCGAGAAGGTGGCTGTGGACAGGGGTCATTTATTCATCCAACCAGTATTTATTGAGCCCGTATTATGTGCCAGGCATCAGGGTTTCCAAGGTGCTGAGAAAGTCCCTGCCTAAAAGGATGGCTTTTTTACTACCTAAAATTCCTTATATTCCTGAGCAACATTGTTTAAATACTTTGCTGAGGTCAGCCACCACGAGGGAGACAGGCAGAACAGTAGAAAGGTGTAGGTTTGGGAGTCAGGCCACCTGGGACCAAATCACAGCTGAGTTTGTAAATTTGGATGAGTTACGAACTCTCTTAGGGCTTCGCTTTTCTCATTTGTAAAATGAAGATAATAAAAATACCTATTTCGGTGCAGCGTTGTTGTGAGGATTAAGTGAGATAATTTATTGAACCTCCAGAGTACATTAGCTCTGAGTCTATGAAGCTCTGGGCAACTGAATACATTGAAGCTATTATAGTTGATAGAAAAGAATTTTGGTTAGAGGAAGGAAAGGAAGATTCTCCAAGAAGAACAGAACTGAAGAGAATGCCAGGGCCTGGTGCCTGGGCAACCTGTCTCCAGGCTGAAGACGAAAGGCTTGGGAAACGGTGGTTGGGACAGAAGAGTCTCAGGGAAGTAGAGGACACACACCTGCTCTGCCACCCTCAGCACAGCACCTGGCATGGTGCCAGGTCATCAGGAAGCCCACCTGCAGGGTGGTGTTTGCAGAGCCCTTCGTATGGGCTTCTTGGTGCCATCTTCCCCGGAAGCGAACCGTTCCCCACCCAGGAGCTACCCTGCTCCCGTTCCCCACCTCCAGCTCTGTCTGTCTCCACACCAAGACTCAACCAGAGCAAAATGCTAAAAGGGCAATTTCTGTGGCACTGTAGAAGTGAAAAGCACCAGAGTAATTTACAATGCCCCAATTTTCCTCTGCCTTTTAAAAACAGCATCGTTTTATTCCTTTGGGGATCACATTGTTATTCCTTCATTATTCTCTGTTTGGAGTAGTAAATGAACACAGAACTGCACAGCAGAGGAAATAAACAAATTGCAAAGTTCCTGGCCTTCGAAAAACTTGAAGTGTAGCAGCGTGAGTGACATAAATAATAATTCAATACAGAATGGGGACGAGGTGATTAGTGGCTTTTATCAATGATGTCCTCTGTGGACCATGTGGGGTTTCAGGAGCAGCTAAATACAGTGGAAGCAAGAAAACACAAACTGGCATATGTTTTAAATAAAAGGGAAAAATGGGGCGGGGTGGGGGAAGAAGTTACAAAATTAAGATTTTACAATAAAGAAGATAGAGAACTGAGAATTTTCTGGATTGGATAAAAGGACTCAAGGGAAAAAATAAGATAAAATACGGGGGCAATATAGTGGTGGCAGTTTTGGTTTTCAGACAAAGAAACAGGATCTTCATGTAAGTTCAGAGATATTGAGTGTTAAAGAGGTGGCAGTGTGGGAACAGGTTGTACAACCTAGCCAGAAATAGCTGGCCCAGGGGGCAGAGCCTGGGCCTGGGAAGTGTAGCAGCACCAAGGATAACCAAACTCTACTCTTGGAAAGAGCTGCTTCTATCCTGAAAGGAGGGACTGTGCCCTGGGGACAGACAGGGCACCAGGGGTGACAGGAGCAGGAAGGGGCCTGGGGCTTCGGAGCTGAGTCTTGTGTTAAAATATTCCTGTCTCTGTGGTCTTCATGATTGGAGCACCTCCTTCTGCTTTCTCACACCCAGTCTAAGTTACAAGGCAGATAATGGACACGCTAACAAGCTGCCGCTTCACTGTGGTTTTGTTGCCTTGCCTTTGATAATCTCTCAGAGTCCTTTTTGGAAGCAATGCCTATCCTCCTATGTGAGTAATGCATGTAAAGCAGCCCAGCCTTAAAATGGTGCTGGCCGGGGAGCTGATGGCCATCGACAGGGGACCTCTATCACCAGTTAAGCCTTGGGGGCTTCAGGGAATATCCAGGCCTCTAAGCTACAAAGAAAAACAGGATCTTGAATGAAGCCAGAGGACTGCTTCTCTCTCTGCGAAGCGCCTCTTCCATTTAAACATCCAACACATGAGATTCAGGTATGGGAAACCACAGAGGAAGAGCAGGTAATAGGTAAAATAATATTTATTTCTTCTTCCAGTGCTTTCTGGTTTCAAAATTTCTTCTATTCATAGGTAAAGTTGCAATGAAGTTGGTAAAAGTGAGCCCCCATGGGAAAATCCAATAAGAAGTATTAGCAAGCTATTGACTCAAAATACTATCTGTGAAATTTCTCAAAACTCTGGAGTTTGAGACCAGGAGTTTGAGACCAGCTTGGACAACATCGTGAGACCCTGTCTAAAAAAAAAAAGAAAGAAAGAAGGAAAGAAAGAAAGGAAGGAAGGAAGAAAGAAAAATGTAGCCAAGTGTGGTGGTGCACATCTGTGTCTCAAAACAAAAAAAAATAACAACAACAAAACCCCAAAAAACCAATAGCCACTGCTTAGCTCTTCTAAGTCTAAGAACCTGCACTCCAACTGGAAAGGGTTCTGGCCTGGTGTCTTTCCCCTCCTCCTGTGGTAGCAGGGCAGCCTGGCTTGCTCTTCTCCCAAGGATGACAGAAATGCAGAAAAGCAAGCAGTCACAAGTCCTTTGCTTGCATGAAGTCTGCTGTCATCCCATTATGCAGAGCAAGTCACAGGGCTGGGGAGGAACAGGGCAAAGGTCCAGAGAAACAGCCCCTCACACGGAATCTCTTACTGGGTGAGGAGGGAAACCTGTCTCCCTCAGTCAGGGGGGAGTGTGGGTGGGCCCTTCCTCACTCTCCTGCCTCCACGGACTTGTGCCACTCCCGGGGAATTGCCCTCGACTGGCCACAGTCTGGAACAGCCTGGGAGCTTTTGGGCAGAACAGCTCACATGTAACCACCTGGCTGGGGGTCACTTCTGCCTTTAGAGGGGTCTGTGTCCCTGGCCACTGCTCAAGCAAGGAGCTCCCTCAGGCTGCTGAAGGAGAGTCTACGTTTCCTGCTACAAGTCAGGGCTGCACCAACCCTGACAGATGAGTCAAGTCTTAGAACATATGACATTTATATTGAAAAGCAAGAGAGACTGATGTTTGATGTTTAAACTCTGGAGTGGACAATAACACCCTGTGAATAACCATGGTCTTAGAGACTCCGGCTTGGTCATGACATTGAGAAAAGTCCTTTGCCAGCTCTTCTGGCAGCATTGGCTCTGCCAGGTCTGCTTGATCATCCACAAGTTCAGCGGGAGAGGCCAGGGCCAGATCCATCCACGAGTTCAAGGGGAGAGGCTAGGGGCCAGGGTCACATCAATTTTCACCCTGGGCCTGCAGCTCCAGGCCTCAGAAGCCAGCACGTCCTTTCCTAGAGCTTGAGAAGCTGGATGTGACTGTCAACACTTGGACACCCATGAGCCACCAACTAACAGGTTAAGAAGTTTTACCTATTTCATTTATTTATTTATTTTTAATTGACAAATTATAATTGTATATGTTAATGGAAATGTAATGTTATAATATATGTATACAGGGCAGAATGATTAAATCCAGCTAAGTAACATGTCCATCACCTCAAATACTTATCATTTTTTTGTGTTGCAAACTTTGAAATTTACTGTTTTAACTATTTTGAAATAGACAGTATATTATTATCAATAGTTGCCATGCTGTGCAGTGTATCTCAAAAACACTCATTTCTTCTGTCTAGCGGAAACTTTGTATCATTTGACCAACAACTCCCCATCCCTCCCCAAGCCTCTGTAATCACCATTCCCCTCTCTGCTTGTATGCATTCGATTGCTTTACATTCCACATGTAAATGAAATCATGCAGAAGCTTTACCAGTTCTCTCAGGATCTTGCTTATGTCATTTGGTGAACTTCCCCTTCAGCACTATCGCAAAAGCCAAGAACAACTTTGAGGAAAACTCTGAGTGAGATTTTATTTTACTTGCAACGGCGGTGAAAATGGTATCCAGTATTTTCCAAGGGAATGCCAATATAGTGGTTACAAGAAGGAAGCAGAGGGCTTGAAAACAGAGAGAGATTACAGGGATCCAGAAAATCAGGATACATCAGATCAAACTATAATAAACAACTTTCCCGTGTTTCCAGATGTTCTGGATCATAGATATAGTCTCCTTTCTCAGATTCACAACTGGGGCCTAATCCTTTAAGTTTAATCAATACTTCATCAGAAAAGGGTCCTTGAGGGTGAAGAAAAACATTGAGTACATTACTTGAATATTTGTATTATTCAAAAATTAGCTTATCATATGTTTTTTGATATCCTGAAATTTGTGTTTAGGGTTTAAAATAGAGGTGCAAATTGTATCAAGCAAAATAAAATTCTTGAGATTGCTGCTCTTTCATTTTTCTTTCTTGCTTTTCTTTTTTTTTATTGAGATCTGCAGCTTCTAGTTTTCTACTCAATACAATTATGGGGAGGGTTTGAGGGGAGAGTCTGAAATTTCTCATTCACTAAAGCTACATCATTCCTGAGAGCTCAAAAATCATTTTCCAGTCTGATGTTCTATGTTATTTTCTTTTTGTTTTTGTTTTCACAAAATTGACTGGTAAAATGATGACAAGACACCAAAGAGTAACTTTAGGATTTTGCAGCCTCAAAGGCTGAGAGACATTGCCAGCAATTTACATCTGATCCTAAAGAGTAGATGTGCAATGGGCTGGGCTCTTGTGGCCGGCCCCGGGCGTCTGACCTGTCTCACCGTTACAGAGAGCAGGTCTGCATTGTCCGGGCATGGCCAGGATTCAGAGAGGGGAAAAAGGAAGCTCTGTTTAGTGTAATCTAAACACCAGCACAAAGCTGCAGGTGTCTGCCCAGAGAAACACAAGTGCCATTTCTCTTAGGCACAGGAAGTCTTCTTCAGACTTGTTTAAAGAAGAAAGACCAGGCAGACACCTCAACAATGATGATACATTATGTCTTAAAGGGAGTAAAATGCTAGTGAACATAGATCTTCCCCTCCTCAAATCCTTTCTTTTTCCTCTTCAAATTGCTGTTTCTAAACATTATCCTGACATACAAACTGGTTTAACTTGACATCCTTAATAAAAACATATTTATATGAATAAATTTCAAATCAATGACACTTTTGCGTGCACCTGATGCGTTTTGCTGTGGGTAGGTTGATATTGTTCAGGCACAGCCTCCACGGGCTTTCTTTCCTAAAGCTTCTTTCTCCACTTCCCTCCTCATTTCCCACCCCTGCCACCACGGCCTCCACCACAATCTACACCACACTTACATTCTGGCTTTGCTCCTGTAGCATTAAAGCATTTGTATTGGCATTGTGGATTGTCTTACCACTTTAAATGTAAAGGAGATGGTGAACTAGAGCAAAGGAGAATGGGAGAGTTGATTTCGTTCCCCTACCTACCAAGGAAAGGGAAAGAATAGGCAGAGGAAATGAGGTCTTCTGAAACTCAAAAATGGGATTCGAGAACAATGCAGCCTTCTGGAAACTGTGGAGTGTTAAGGGAAGTTATGCTCTGTCACAGGAAGGGTGAGTGAGGCACTGTGCCTTGTGAGACCTCTGGCCAAGCTCTGTGGCAGCTGCAGGTGGGGCAGCAACCTGGGAAACAAGAGGTGACTTCACTTGGTAGCACTCAGACTTGGATTGAGGAAGATCGGAGGCCCACCACTGAGTTGTTTATATTAAAAGGTGTGCATTAAAGGGGGCCAAATCGTTGACTATGGCTTGACTTTTAAATTTTAAGAAGCTGAACTTGAAGCTTATTGTCCTCTCCTCCCCCTCCTCTTCCGTCTCCCTCCTTCCTTCCAGAGAACTAGTAGAGTTTATTGGTTAAGAACATGAGATCTGGTTTTCACGCCTATGCTGACAAGTCCTAGCTATGTGCTTTTAAGCAAGACATGGATCCCTCTGTGTCTCAATTATCTTTCCTGTAAAATGTGGGCAATAGTAGTAGCCACCTTGCAAACGTTTGCCATTAAGATTATGATATGACTTTTTAATCTTTGGGAATGAAACTCTTCTTTCAGAAGTACAAGATACAAGAATTTAACACAGCTTATCATTCTGCCTTTCTTCTTGAGTGTTCTCCAGCCATCCATTCAAGGAATATTTCTAAACACCCATCATGGGTGAGACGTGGGGTGATATGATGGGCCTCTCTGACCAGAAAAGGAAATATGAAAGCTCCACTAAATTACAGCTAGAATACAAAACTTTCATTTAATATGTGACTCACATTTTCAGTATTTCTACATCAATGTTTATACATGTACTGCCATGAAACTAAAAACATTCATTTGCGTGGTAATTAACACTTAACATTATTAAATTTTATTATAAAAATTGTGCCAAAATAGACATGAAATTTACCATCTTAACCATTGTAAGTGTTCAGCTCAGCTCAGCTCAATGGTCTAAAGTTCACTTACATTTTTGCACAATTATCGCCACCATCCATCTCCAGAATGCTTTCGTCATCCCAAACTGAAACTCTGTACCCATTAAACAACAACTCCTCACTCCCTCCTCCCCACAGCTCCTGGGGACTGCCATTCTTACTTTCTATCTTTATCAATTTGACCGCTCCAGGTACCTGGAATCAGTGGAATCATACATTACTCATCATTTGTGACTGGCTTATTTTGCTTAGCATAATGTCCTCAAGGTTCAGCCATGTTGCAGGAAGTGACTGGATTTCCTTCCATTTTAAGGCCGCATAATATCCCCTTGTATTTTTGTGCCACATTTTAAAGATCCACTCATCCATTGATGGACACGCGTGTTGTTTCCACCATTCAGCTATTGTGAATAGTGCTGCCATGAACGTGGGTCTACGTAAGCACTTAGGATTTTGATAATGACAATCTCTTCAAATTTGATAGCAGAACACCTGCTTAATAGTAGGTAACAAGATTTCAATTTTATAAAGAGACCCCCTTTACTATTTCAACAAACACTCACTATCTCCGAGTGCCAGGTGCTGGTGTCCAGGGCAAACCCCAGAGCTGTCAGAGAACTTCAGTCACCAGGGAGGCAAATAGGAAACAGGCAAACACACCAGTCGGCATTTATCATTATTCATGGCAGCCAGTGCTGTGAAGGAAACAGCAGGACGCACTGAGAGAGCCCTGGCTGGGTGACCTGGCTCTGGCAGGGGGGTCAGGGAGGGGCTTTCTCACAAGGGGATCTTTGTGCTGAGGCCTGAGGATGAGAAGAAACCAGGGCAGTGCAGAGTGGGAGGTAAGAACTTTCTGAGTGAGGGCACAGCACAGGTGAGTTCTGGGTAACACACCTGGACTGTCCCCCAACTCTGTAGATCAGTTCTGACTGTGCTTCTAGTTGCTGAGTGTGACTTGAGCTCCTGACGTTCCTGCAGCTCAGTCTTGGTTTATGAATCAAGCATAAAGTTGCCTGCTATTGACACATGCTTCGTAACCTTGGAACTGAAGCATCTCAGGAGTGGATAGAAGCATGAATATCCTTCTGCTTCGGTGGCTCCCAACCCAGCCCTGTTTTAGGGTCTGGGTCCCCAGTGAGTTCATAACAAAAAATCCTTGCTGGTGTTTCCCATATGAGAGGAAGGAGGGTGCTGTTTCAATATGGAGCGTCACTCAGACAGAGCCCTTCCTTGGTGAAATGTGCTCTAAAGCTTACACATTTCCTCCTGTCATATATATATATGTCATATATATGTCATATATATGACACATATATACATATATATTTCTCACTCTGGGACAAGTATGTGTGTGTGTATATATCTATATCTATATCTATATCTATACCTATATCTATATCTATATCTATATCTATATCTATATCTATATCTATATCTATCTATATCTATATCTAATCTATATCTATATCTATATATCTATCTATATCTCACTGTGTCCCAAATATGTATTTATTTGTCCCAGAATGGAATAAGTCTTGTCAGGCAATTTTATATTGTGGAATGGACTGCTAACGAAAAGATTCTGGATTTCCAGGAAGCCAACACAAATAGCGAACTACAATGATGTAAAGTGGGAACAAAAAATGACATCAGTTTTGGAAACTTCTATCGCAAGCCCATGTCAGCCTCCCCGGTCCTCATTGTGAACGTGCGTGTGTCTTCTCAGGACTTTTCATCAAAGCCATTTCCTCAGACCCACTTTATAGAGAAATGAGTGCTCAGTGCACGTGAACCGAAGGTCCTTTTGTGATATGAAGTGACTCCGGACACTCACAAACACCTGTCTGTACTAGATGTCCCTGAGATAGGATGAACCTATTTCACTGAAAACTTAAATAGGTTAAGCTCTTTGCTGTTACTGTTGCTGATGTAATGTCACCCACATTATTTTTTTATTAATATGATCCCTTAGGATGTGAAAATATTTATATTAGTCTCAGATAGCCAAGGAACACACTTTTGTTTTAGTCATTCAATTTTTTCTCACATAATGCTAACTCGGTGCCGACTTTGCCTCTTGATCTGAGGCTGGCCTATTTTGTTTATTGTTGTTAGTGTATCTTTATATGTGTTGTATGCAGTCCTTTTTGAGGACTAGGACAGTAAGAAATATATTTTACTTCATCTGAATTAACAAATTTTCACAAAACAACATTTATTACTTACTCCAAGAGACTTATTCTAGTATCTTCTATTCTATAATATTCTCTTTATGTTCTATTTCATTTTTAAAAATGCTAGCCCAAACCTACTAAAGTGTGATGATTCACTAATGGATTGAGCCCTGCAATTTGAAACACACTGTACAATCAAGCTATGGGGCCTTCTGTGGCTCACTACCTGTCCAGAGCACACAAGCTCCTTCAGGTAGCATGGTGGTTTCTTTCTGAAGGCTCAGTACATGGCAAGGGTTTCCACTGGATAATTGTTGAATCAAGTGACTTAATTTCTTTTTTTCTTTTTAATAATTTGAACTTTTTTTTTTTTTTCAGAGGCAGGGTCTTGGTCTGCCACCCAGGCTGGAGTGCAGTAGCGTGATCACAGCTCACTGCAGCCTCCACCTCCTGCTCAAGTGATCCTCCTGCCTCAGCCTCCTGAGTAGCCGGAACCACAGGCGTGCACCACCACGCCTGTCTAATTTTTTATTTTTTGTGGAGACAGGGTCCCCCTATGTTGCCCAGGCTGATCTTGAATTCCTGGGCTGAAGCCATCCGTCACCTGGGCCTCCCAAAGTACTGAGATTACAGGCATGAACCACTGAGCCCAGCCTAATTTTGACTTTTATTTTAGATTCAGGGGGTACATGTACAGGTTTGTTACATGGGTATATTGCATAATCCTGAGGTTTCGGGTACAAATGATCCCATCACTCAGGTAATGAGCATAATATCCGATAGGTGGTTTTTCAGCCCTTGACCCTCTCCCCCTCACTCCTTCTAGTAGTCCTCAGTGTCAGCTGGTCCCCTTTTTGTGTCCACATGTACCCAATGTTTAGCTCCCACTTATAAGTGAGAACATGCAGTACTTGGTTTTCCATGCCTACATTGATTTTCTTAGCACGATGACCTCCAGCTACATCCATATTTCTGCAAAGGACATAATTTCATTCTTTTTAATGTCTGTGTAGTATTCCATAGTGTATATGTACCACGTTTTCTTTATTCAGTTCACCATGGATGTGCACCTGGATTGATTGCATGTCTTTGCAATTGTGAATAGTGTTGTGATGAACATATTAATGCATGTGTAGAACAATTTATTTTCCTTTGGGCATATACCCAGTAATGGGATTACTGGGTTGAATGGTAGTTCTGTTTTTAGTTCTTTGAGAAATCTCCAAACTGCTTTCCACAGTGGCTGAACTAATTTACATCCCCACAAACAGTGTTATAAGCACTCGCTTTTCTTTGCAGTATTGCCAGCATCTGTTATTTTTTATCATTTCAGTAATAGCCATTCTGACTGTTGTGAGATGTTATCTCATTGTGGCTTTGATTTGCATTTCTCTGACAATTAGTGATGATGAGCATTTTTTTCATATGTTTGTTGGCCTCTTGTATGTCTTCTTTTTTTTTTTTTTTTTTTTTTTTTTTTTTTTTTGAGACGGAGTCTCGCTCTGTCGCCCAGGCTGGAGTGCAGTGGCGCAATCTCGGCTCACTGCAAGCTCTGTCTCCTGGGTTCACGCCATTCTCCTGCCTCAGCCTCTCCGAGTAGCTGGGACCACAGGCGCCCGCCACCACGCCCGGCTAATTTTTTTGTATTTTTAGTAGAGACGGGGTTTCACCATGGTCTCGATCTCCTGACCTCGTGATCCACCCGCCTCGGCCTCCCAAAGTGCTGGGATTACAAGCGTGAGCCACCGCGCCCAGCCGTATGTCTTCTTTTGAGAAGTGTTGGCTCGTGTCCTTTGCTTACTTTTCAGTGGGGTTATCTTGTTGAGTTGTTTTAAGTTCCACACAGATTGTGGATATTAGACCTTTGTTGCATGCAGAGTTTGCAAATATTTTCTCCCATTCTCTGGGTTATCTGCTTACTCTGTCGATAGTTTCTTTCACTGTGCAAAAGCTGTTTAGTTTAATTAAGTCCCACTTGTCAATATTTTTTGTTGTTGTTGCACTTGCTCTTGAGGACTTAGTCATAAATTCTTTGCCAAAGCTGACATCCAGAATGGTATTTCCTAGTTTTTTTTTCTATGGTTTTTGTAATTTGAGGTCTTAAATTTAAATCTTTAATCCATCTTGAGTTAAGTTTTGTATATGGTGAAAGGTTGGGGTTCAGTTTCATTCTTTTGCGTATGGCTAGCCAGCTATCTCAGCACTATTTATTGAATACGGAGTCCTTTTCTTATTGCTTATTTTTGTCAACTTTGTTAAAGATCATTTGGTGTAGGTGTATGACTTTATTTTTGGGTTATCTATTTTGTTCCATTGGTCTATATGTCTGTTTTTGTACCGGTACCATGCTGTTTTGGTTATTGTAGCCTTATAGTATAATTTCAAGTCAGACAATGTAATGTCTCCAGCTATGTTGCTTAGGATTGCCTTAGTTATTCAGGCTTTTTTTTTTGGTTCCAAATGAATATTAGAATAGTTTCTTTTCTAATACTGTGAAAAACGGTGTTGGTATCTTGATAGGAATAATGTTGAATCTATACATTGTTTTGAGCAGTAGGACCATTTTAATGATATTAATTCTTCCAATCCATGAGCATGGAATGTTTTCCCATTTGTTTATGTCATCGCTGATTTCTTTCAGCAGTGTTTTGTAGTTCTCCTTGAAGAGATCTTTTACCTCCTTGGTTAGCTGTATTCCTGGATATTTTATTTTTGTGTGTGGCTATTTTAAGTGGGATTGCATTCCTGATTTGGCTCTCTGCTTGAATGTTATTAGTGTATAGAAATGCTACTCTGTGCTCACTTCGGCAGCACGTATACTAGAAATGCTGCCCATTTTTGTGCATTGATTTTATATCCTGACACTTTACTGAAGTCATTTATCAGGTCTAGGAGCATTTTGGCAGAGTCTTTAGGGTTTTCTAGGTAGAGAATCATATCATTAGTGAAGAGAGATCATTTGACTTCTTTTTCTATTTGCATACCTTGTATTTCTTTCTCTTGCCTGGATAGGACTTCCTGTTTTTTTTGTTTTTTGAGAGAAGGTCTGACTCTGTCATCCAGACTGGGCTGCAGAGACTTAATCTCTTGAGTTTTGAACTCCCTGTCATTGAATTATACGAGAAAAAAATTTTTTTGATGGGTACTCTGCAAATTAAGAGTTTTGTTAACTTGGACCTCCTCTGGTCAAAGCTCCAACCAGCTTGAATCCCTTTCTTGCTGTTGATTGCTTCCTAATTTTTTTGGTCATAAATAACCTTAAGGAGGCAATTCAAACTTTGGCCACTTCTCCAAGAATGAGTTTTCTCATCCACAAAATGAGAACTCTTTCATAAGGTCATGAGGATTAAATAAAATAATTTGGGTAATGCATTTAGAATACGTGGTAATTCCTCAATATTAACCATTATTATTGTTGTCAATTTTGCTTTCAAATATGTTAGCCCCTGAGAATCCACAATATTCTCTATCTTCATATTCTTGTATTTCAGCCTGTGATGTTAAGAGGAAGGCATCAGAGAAGATCTTCTTAGTCCATTCAGGCTGTGAAAAGAAATTATTAGGAACTAGGTGGCTTATAAACAATGTATGTGAAATTTGTTTCTCACAATTTTGGAGCCCAGGAAGTTCAAGATCAAGGCAGATTTGGTATCTGGTGAGGGCCCACTCTTCGGTTAATAGACAGTGTCTTTTCACTCTGTTATTATTTGGTGGAAGGTAGATAGTTAGCTTTCAGTAATTTCTTTTAAAAGAGCATGAATTCCATTCATGAGGGCTCTGCCCTCCCAATGTAATCATCTCCTTAAAGCCCACCTCCCAATACTATCACATTGGGGGATTTCACCATATGAATTCTGGGGAGATAGAAATATTCAGATCATAATAAGATGGCAGAAAAAGTTTTCAGGAGGTCAGGGACTGTATCTTTTTCATCCTTATAGCTATAGCAGCCATTATAGGTTATTACTTTAAATATGGCATTGGAAGGGAACAAGAATGAAGAAGAGAATAGAAGGAAAAGTCCCAGTGGAAACTCGTGACCTGTTGCCTAAATTCCAAACATGAGCCAGTTCTCAGACACAGAGCCCATTAGTTGAGGGTCAAGTCCCAGTAAGGAAGGATTCTGCAACACTGAGACAAATGTATACTGTAGGGATTCCTCAGTTCTCCTTTAAAGGCACATATGGGTGTTTACTTGGGTAACCCTTGGGAATAGATTATGTCCAGCTTGTTCAAAAGCTGTTGGTTATAGGTCTGAGTTGATGTTGATTCCTCCCAACCCAAAGCACCATCATCATGTCCCTGTTACAGGAGGGCTTTATGGGCAGGTAATCAATGGAGCCATGGCCCTGAGCCATCGTGAGATGATGGGTCTCCCAGGTCCACAGACCAACAGATGGTCACTTCCCAAATTCCTGAATACATACTAGGTAAGAACATACTTATCTTGGCAGAATCCTCATATTTCTTCCTTGACCTTGGAGTAAAAGCTATTGTCATAGGAAAAGCCAAATGGAGGCTCCTGAAACTGCCTTCCCATATCAGGGTGGTTAATCAAAAGCAGCATGGTATCCTGGAAAGAATGGCAGAGGCTAAGTGCTACACTAACTGACACATGACACAGAGGTACTGGTTTTCATCCTAATCATCAGTCTGGTTCTTTTTTTTTTTTTTTTTTTGAGATGGAGTCTCGCTCTGTCGCCCAGGCTGCAGTGCAGTGGCGCAATCTCGGCTCACTGCAAGCTCCGCCTCCCGGGGTCACGCCATTCTCCTGCCTCAGCCTCTCTGGTAGCTGAGACTACAGGCGCCCGCCACCACGCCCAGCTAATTTTTTGTATTTTTAGTAGAGACGGGGTTTCAGCGTGGTCTCAATCTCCTGACCTCGTGATCTGCCAGCCTCGGCCTCCCAAAATGCTGGGATTACAAGCGTGAGCCACTGTGCCTGGCCCATCAGTCTGGTTCTTACAAAACCAGATGGATCACGGCAGATGACAATGAACTATTACAAACAACCGAGTAATGGCTCTAATTACAGCTGCTTTGTCAGATGTGCTCTCTTTACTAGGGCAGATTATCACAGCCTCAAGTATGAGGGATGCAGTTATTGATCTGGCAAATGCATTCTTTCCCATAAGGTAGGAAGAACAGAAGAAATTAGCATTTAACTGGGATGGACAACAGCACACAGTAATGATCTAGTCCCAGGTATATGTTGATTCTCCTGCACTCTGTCACAAGATAGCCTGAAAGGACCTGGATTGACTGGGCATTCTGCAGAACATTGATCCACTAATGATAGGTACTCTAGATGCCTTAGTAAGATAAATTCTTTAGAGAGTGGGAAGTAAACTTGCCAAAAATTCAGGGGTCTGCTACATTAGTGAAGGTTAAAGGTGGTCCAGGGGTCTGGGGCATGTCAGCAGGCCCTCTAAAGTAAGTAACAAGTACCTTATTAGTAAGGAAGAAAGTAAGGAATAAATGAATACTTTGCAGCCACTTCTACTCAGGAAGAAGCACAATTGTTAGATCTTTTTGGGTTTTGAAGGCACTATATTCTGTACTTGAGAATATTTCTGATTCATTTATCAAGTGACATGGAAGGATGCTACTTTGGAGTTGGACCTGAAGCAAGAAAATTCCTTATATTACAGGTATTCCTGCTGTTTAAACTATATGATTCAGCAGACGCCATGGTCCTAGAGGTATCTGGGTAGAATGGGATGTTGAGTAACAGCTCTGGAAAGCCCCCAAAGGAGTTACAGCACAGAACCTGTGGTTCTGGGACAGGGTCATACTATCTGCGGCAGAGTGCTGTATGCCTCGTGAAAAATATTTCTTGACATGCTATTGGGCACTTGTAGAGACAGAATGTTCAAACATGGAATATCAATTGACCACATGCCAATCATGAACTGGGTATAATCAGCCCCACCAAGATATGAGGTCAGGCAGGCCCAGCAACAATCTGTTGTAAAATGAAAGTGGCACATCCTGGATTGCGCTTGAGCAGGTCCAGAGGATAGAAATAAGCTATGTGAACGGGTGGCCCAGACCTCCACATGATCTACTACTTTGCACTGATGTCTTTCCCTCAACTCACACCTATTGCCACATAGGGGACTTCTTATGAGACCAGCTGAAGGTGGAGAAAAACTAAGCTTGGCACACAATAGCTGAGCATATTGACATGAGCTGAAAATGGACTATTGCTGCACTATAGCCTCTCTTGTGGTCTTGAAAGACATTGGGGTGCAAAATCCTTCAATCAGTAGAGCCTCACACCAGTACTGCCTCTGGCCATCAACTTTGTATAGAAAGAGAAGAGGATTAGGTAAGAATATATATGGGTTCTGGGGAAGTGACTCAACTCATTTTTAAGGGGCATAGAAAAAGAGGAACAAAAAATTTTGGAGAAGAGATATGTGGACAGACCTATGTGAGTGGTCCTAAAGTGTGATCTTTGGATTGCATGTAAATGCACACCAAGAGCCACTGCAGCAAAAGTACAAACAACCAAACAGATGGGATGGATTGGCCAGTGGATGCCGGCCTGTGTCCTTGGCTTCCCCAGGGCATGATCAATGGGCTCATGAGTGGCGCCATCATGAAGGCAGAAACAGAGGCTGTGCATGAGCCCAGCAGCAAGAACTTCCTCTCACCAGGGCTGGTTAAACTACTGCTGCTGCTAAACGTCCGATTTGTAAGCTCAAAAAAGCTAAGATCCTGAAGCTGATCAGCAAGATGTGTGCGGAAAATTTATTCCAGAATCCTCTTCTCACCCTGGTTAGAACAGTGATTCAGTCACTGAGACTGAGACATATTCTGGATATGGCTTTATCTTTCCTGCCCATAAAACCTTGACCATCTCACTATCCAAGAGCCCACAGAGTGTCTGCTTCACTGACAAGGGATCACCTATAACATCTCTTTGGACTGAAGACAAACTTTATGGCAAAGGAAGTGTGCCAGTGTGCAGACAACCATGGGATCTACCTATTCTACCCCATGCCACACCATTTAGAAGTTGCCAACCTGAACGAATAGTGGAAAAGCCTCCTAAAGAAGCAGTTGAGTCACCTTCTTGAATACGGCACCCCAAGTGGATGAGGGACTACTTTACAATGCAGTAAACTTTTAGAACTAATGCTGTTGTAGCTAATATACCTAGAGGTAGAAAACATGGTTCCAGGAATCAGAAGTGGCTTTGTTCATCATTTCCATCATCATGACTGACTGAGGAAATTCATATATTCCACCCACACAATTTTAGGTAACCTGGTTCTTGGAGGTGGCTGCTTCCACAAAAGAACATAGTCACGGTCCTAGGGAACGTAAAGACATCGCTGTGCCTCTGGCCACTTTGGCCTTTTTATGCTAATAGACAACCAGGCATAGAAAAATGTACTATATTAGAGGAACAATTGATCCTGATCATCATGAGGCAATTGGACTGCTGCTACACACAGGAACAGGGAGGCATGTGTTTGGTGTTTTGATGCACCTCTGTGGTGGTTCTTGGTGCTCCTAGGCTCAGTTTAAATTGCAGTTGGACAAGTACAGTAAACATAGCTGGTCAGGAAAGGTAACAAGGGCTCAGATCCTGCACAAAAGTCACCTAGAACTACAGAGGTGCTGACCAAGAGTGAGAGGAATCTAGAATGTGTGGCAGAGCAGGGCATGGTAACTATCAGTGATGGCCTTGGACCAACTGCAGCAGGGGAGCTGAAGTTCATCTCATTGACGGTGCTCTTGTAAGCTCCTTAAGAATCATGACACAGAATTCCGCAGAAGCCATGCCTGCATGGAGTGAACTCGGTGTGAGGAGAAAGTGGAAATTAACAGGCAAAGGGTGGGTTGCAGCACGTACTACTTGAATCCACTTTCCTGGGCTGAATGCCCCAGATGCTGTGTGTGCCAGTAGCTAACAGCTAGCAAGTCTTTCCTTCTCCCCCAAATTTCCCTCAGCTGATGGGAGCAGCTTTGCCCAGCAAATTCAAGCTGCCTCTCCAGGTTAGGAGGGTCCAGAGGCAATGACCGACTGATACAGGGGTATAGAAGGCAGGACCTCTTGCATCAAGTGGTGGTGGTAGTGGTGGAGAAGATCACTCTGCAGTTCTGTTTATGCTATGGAGCTCCCCCAAACTCCCACCATGGACCAGGACAAGGCTAGACTCTACCTGAGACAGCAGCCTTGCCCTGCTCTCTCCCCTCCCCTGCCATCCTTCCCTCTTCCCCTCCCTCACTGTTTTTTTCTGTAAGGCACTCCCTCCATCAATCCTATGCACCTGAATCTTTGACTGAGGCTCTGATATCCTTCCTTTGGTCCTCTGTCCTGGAGAGTAGGCATTCTTTAAGTTATCCCATAAAAAATTAAATACCCTGGTAAATGGAGCCACCAGAAGGCTCCAGAATTTTGAGGACTGAAGGGCTCCTTAGAGGACAAAATTTATTCGGGGACACCTCTTACTTTTGCACATTTTATTTAAGCATAATGCATACACAGAAAGTAAACTGTAATGTATAGCCTGCTGAATTTTCACAAGGACATTATAGGAAGGGAAGAGATGGGGTTACAGCGGCACACACTTTTCTACAACACAGTCCAGAAACAATCATGGCCCTCTCACTGCCATTTCACAGGCTGGAGCTTGTCACGTGGCCCACCCACAAGAAGAGGGGAGAACTGGACATGGGCAAGATTAGGGATCTCTATAGCAATAAACACAAGTCTGGCCAAATCATTTTTTTCTCCATTCAATTTTCTTGCATATATCAATTTATCTCCCTTTCTCCAGTTTTGGTGGCCAGTTCAAACCGTCCAACCAATATACAGAGAGAATGCATTTAGGGTGTTTGTTCCAATGATAAATTATGAAGAACTTGATTGATTTGATTTGGCTAAATTTAGTATATCATTAAATGATAGGAAAGTCACATTTACCACAATTTAAGGTCCAATTGGAAACAAAATGGTAGTCAAAAAAACTTTCTACTGGGACTATCTTCTGCAATTTTTAAGTTTGCAGTGAAATTTTGCACATAGATAGAGGCCGCAAGGACACATGATTACACCAAGAAAGGTCTACAATTTAAAGGATCACTGATGATACTAGGAAAAATGTAAAAATAATTATAGATCCTTTGGTTTTAATGCACATTCTCATAATGAACGCCATTACTGGCTTTGGGGCCACATTCCATAATGACTCTTTTTTTTAGCACTTGGTGTTGCATAGAAGCGGCGCTGAAACTGTGTTTCTATTAATGAATGTATAGTTCTAAGCTGCAACAATGGCAATCCTGTATTATTCTGTGAACAAAATTCTGCTGAATTCACAGACAGGTGACATTGTGTGGGCACTAATGTACATGGTGCTCTCTGTTGTAATAAGGCTGCTATTATCTTTAACACAATACTGCTGAGTGTGCGCTGGACTTACAGCAGGTGCTGTTAGCTAAGACTGGACTTAACTCTTTGGAGTCTGATTTAAGCACCCTCTTACAGCCTCATCAGTGGCTTCCAATCTCAAATATTCCCATTCGTGTCTTTAATTTAATTTTTTTTACTGTGTTCATCCTCCCTTTCCCTACCTCCTTGTATGTTTTTATAGTGACGCCATTTGCATCCAAATTCTTTGATATGTGGAAATGCATATTTTGCCTGCTTGTCTGAGGAGGTTGTTGACTCATCTCTTCATTCTTTCTGTCTGGGGGAGATGCACCCTTGTGCTTTGCTTGTGTTTCCCACTCTGTCCCCCAGTCTACGAGGACTCTATGTGGTAGTATCATTTCTCTCAAACACTGCATTCTCTAGCAGCAGTGAGTGCTCTGGGCTGAAAAAGAACATTAAACATCACCAATGATTTGACTAGGACACAGTGTGCTGGGCCAACAGAGGGTCACACAAGGCAGGAAGAAAGCCCTGGCTCTTGTCTCTGGTCCCTTGGCCACCAACAGCCCAGGGCCCATGCGCACACGTATCAGGCAGTCTCCATGCATAGAGAGGGCTGACCTGGGCACACAGAGGGTCCTCAGGGATATTTCACTCTTCCCTTTTATCTGCCTACAGATGATCCACTTTTGAGATTACCTGGGAGAGGGCAGCAGCCGCTCGTCCATCTGGCCTTAGCTTCGTCATTGGTTTCTTTCCTCGCCTTTGGCACCTGTCTGTGGCCTGCAGCCCAGCGGTGGCAGGGAGAGAATTGGGAAGGAGAGCCACCGTATCCCTGGGCAGCTATTTCTGTCAACTGAAAAGGCCATTTAAGCAAAACACTTAATTACCTTTCCTCTTCCCTGCCACCCCTGGGAAAGTATGAGCCAGTCAGATAATGAGCTTAGAGCGAGTGAGCAGCTTGGGAGGGCAGAGATTTCCATCCGACTGAGGAGTGACCTCCTCTGATCCCATCATGAAATGGGGAGCACAGACAAGAGCAAGGGGTGAAATAAACAGGCTCCTCTGCAGCATAGCTTCATTATCTCACCTGTCACGTTGCAGATTCCTAGAACATTAGAGAGCTCTAATTCACAGGTAAAGCACCCAGGCCTGGTCTGTGATGAGCCAACTCTGAAATGGAAGCTACTTCCACAGCACGGTGCTGTGCAAAGAGCTCTAAGCTGAGCATCTACCCTGCATGGCTGTTGCCAGCTGGGAGGTTTGGGCAACTCACTCAACCCTCTGGGCCTCAGGTTTCTGACAGATAAAAGGAGGACATTGGACTTGAGGGTTGCTAAGGCACCTCTAAATTTTGTAAAGCTAGAAAAATTGCTTTGGGTGGAGGAGAGTTGGGAAAATAGGGTCCCCTCCAAGCTGGGAGCCTGGCTGTAACTGGGGGAGGCACTGTGGCTGCATTCTGCACCAGGTTCCCCTTGGAGATGTGTGTCAGGCCAGGGGAGGATGCCCTCCTGGGTTTGTCAGAACCAGTTGTTGGGGTCCCACCCGCAGAGACACAGCCTGCCAAATGAAAGGCATGGAGAGCCACTGGCCTGCAGGGAGAGCCCCACATCCACAAAGAGCTCACGCCAGCCCTGTCTGGAAGGGGCAGCAGTTTGCCTGCCTCTGTGGCTGAGCTCACTGGGTGTCTTTCTTGGTTCCCATCCATTTTGACCTCAGTGAGTCTCATGTTTTCTGTTCCCTCATTTGCCCTGCTTGGACCTGGCATCTGGCCGTGCTGACCCAACAGAGGACAGTGGCCATGGAGTGCTCCCAACTGCAGCTGCCAGGCTATCCCCACTGCTGGGCCCCATCCCACCCCTGGAATGTGACATCCCACCCACATTTTCCCTGTTGCCCAGGCCTCCTGTCCACCCTCTGGAGTCTGGCCTCACCTTTGCTGGCTGGACCGTGCCATCCGGCCATGGCCTTGGCCTGGGCTGTGACCTTGTGTTGCCTCCTGGTCCCTGCCTGGGGAACCATCAGTGAGGGGGACTCAGAGGCTGGGACGGGCAAGGGGGATTGAGGCCACTGCACCCTGTGGGAGACAGATTGGAGGACTGAGAAAGCCACTCCGTTTAATTCATTCATCAGTCATTGCCAGCTATCCTTAGGTGTGGAGGTTATAGCATTGAACACACAACAACTCCACCTGCCGCGGTGGCGCCTAGTGCTGGGGAAATAGAAGAGGACCAAAATAAATAAGCCAAAACATTTTGAAAACCTAACAAACTAAATAAGTAAAACGATGTTTAAAATAAAATGAATATGTGTAGTAGAAAGTACCCACTAGGATGGGAAAAAATAAAACCATGAAGGGTGACAGAAATCCCCAGAGTGAGGATGGGGTTTGCAGGGTTAGACAGGGAGATCGGAGGGGTCCTCACTGAAAGGGAAATTTCAGTGAAAATCTGAAAGACCCAGGGAGGGAGTCATGCTGAGATCTGGGAAAAGAGGACTCTAGGCAGAGGGAATGGCACATGCAGAGGCCCTGAGGTATAATCGTGCTGGTGAGCAAGAGGGCTGGCCAGGAAGCCCGTGCGACCTGAGCCAAGGGAGGGGCAGGCTAGGAGATCACTCTGGAGAGATAATGGGGATGTGTGGCGGAGAGCAGGTGGCCTGGGTCTCTGCAGGCTGCTGTGAGAGTTTCCCTCTGAGTGAGTTGAGGGCCATTTCAGGGCTTTGACAAGAGGAAGTCATTCTCTGGCCACGCTCACAGGTTCACTCTGACTGTTGACACGAGAGAACACCAAAGGAGGACCAGGGCCCTGATGGATGCCTGGCTGGGAGGCGGCTGTGATCACACAGATGAGGCATTACACGACTTGGCCCAGGTTGGTGATGGCGGAGGGGGTAAGAAATGGCTGGACTCTAGATGTAAAGGTGGATCGACATGATTTACTGATGGCCTGGATGTGGCATGTCAGAGAAAGAGTGGAGACAAGTATGTTTTTGAGATTCTTGGCCTGAGCAACTGCAGGAAAGGAGCTATGGTTAATGGCAAGGAGTGGGGTCGACCAGGAGCTCAGGGCTGAATGTGCTCGTTTCAGACGCCTGTAGGTCATGAAATGGAGGGGTGCGGTCTGCAGTGCATGAGAGGACAGTATAATTTGGGTGCCCACAGCAAGTAGATGGTATTTAAGGTTGCAGGATGCAATGAGATCACCACTGGAGTGCAGGTAGAGGCTAGAAGAGAGAAAGGTCAAAGGCTGAGCACTGGGGCCTTCAGCATGAGGAGGTTGGAGTGACGAAGATGAGAGAAAGCTGGGAACGAAAGGCCCAGATAAGAGGAAAACCAATGCTGTGTGCTGCAAGGTAGATGTAGTGTTTCAAGGAGGAGGGAGTGGTTATCCATGTCAACTAAGATAAGGTCTAAAATGACAATTGGGTATAGCAAAGTGGGGGCTATTGTTGAGCCCCATTTTCTGCATGGAAAATTCATTTATTGGACTGAGGATCCTGGCCCCTAGCTTTAGCAACAGGGATGAGCATGTGGCCCAGGTCTGGCTTACAGGGAGCTCCTGCCCGGTCACAGAGATTGGTTCAGAGATGGGACATGTGGCTCAAGCTGGGCCAATTAGAGTTCTCTCTGGACACAGTGATTGGTTTAGAGATAAGCATGTGGCCCAGGCTGGGCCAATTAGGGTTCTCTTTGAACATTCTATCCTGGAGCTGTCAGGAAATATTGGCTCCTTTCTCTGGAGTTGCTAAGTGTTAGGATGCAAATCTTGGCCACTAGCAGACATCCTACATGTCGGGTGGGCGCGCCATTCCTAAGACGGAGAGAGAAAGATCCCTGACAATAACATTTGAGGCTATTCTGGCTCCAGTCCTGCCCAAGGCCTGCTGCTCTCTTGGACTTCCATATTTCATTTCCCAGACAATAAATTCTCTACTTGAAGCTGGTTTGAATCAGTCTCCTCTCTCTTGCTTCCAAAATGTCCTAGCCAATTGAAGGAGATTTCTCTGAAGCCAGCTGCTCAATAGTGGGAGGCGCTTCCTCAATAGTTGGAGTGCAGCCTCCTACATGAAACCTTATGGAGCAACCCCTGGATTCAGGACTATTTTTAGCTGCCGCAATTGCCTGGGGAAAGCCGCCGCCCCGGGCACGACCAAACAGGGTCAGCTCCCTATCTCCTCCTGCAGCAGCCTCTGACGCAGGCCTGGAATCTGGGGCAAGGTAGGGTTGCGACCAGAGAGGCTGGGTGAGGGTATCAGATACCACCCGTGATCCAAGAGGTGGCATCCTGTGGGCTGCCAGGGATCAGTACTGGGAGTTCCCCAGGACCTCATGACAGCCAAGCAGGGAACTGCTGCAGGCTTAGAGGGTGACAGGGTCAGCATCTGGGGAAAGCAGACCAAGTAATGGGAGACCAGGGTAGGGGAAGCTGTTGCTAAAACAAACTGACTAATCCTGCCAGATGATGTTTCTCTGGCCTGGAGCTGTTATTTAAAGGGCCAGCCACACACAAATGGCAGCGTCTTAAAGATACCTGGTGCACAGGCCCATTCATGCTGGCTTTTGGCTTTAGAAATCCAGTCTGCCACCTTTGGGTGTCTTCCCGGTGGGTTAAAAAGGAAAGCACTTGGTTTGTACTATTTGGGTCCACATGCAGATAAACAGGTTATTCAGCCTGCCTCATCTCTCTCCTATACCTGGGCAAATAAATGCATGAGTCACCCATGGGAAGAGCTCTGAGCTTCTCACCCTGCACACTGATAAGGATGAATTATGCTCCAGTGATCATTTCTAGCCACCTACACTCAATAAACCAATCAAGGCCTCATAGAGCCTTGGAATATCTGTGCACCAAAGGACTTGGTGTAAATCCCTTTTGTCCAAAATCATTACCTCATTGCTTGCTTCTATTTCAGGGTTTCTTTTGTTCTTGGAGAAGACATATGTTTCACACCAACCCTTTCATTATCTAACTGTGGTTGAGACTTCCTTCCAATCATATAGTTTACTCTCATCATGGAATAGAAATGATACCAACTCAAAAAACCTCATTAAATGAAGTGCCACACAGTTGGAATTTGTAGCATTTGACAGATGCTAAAACGAAATTTACTTGTTGCTCAGATAATTACATATAGTGCATATTACTAGACTAAACATATTTGTAGGAAGGGTGAATTTAAAGTGTTTAAGAGAAAAACTGTCTTAAACACCCTCAAGCACTTTAAAATGTCACGTTGCACCCAAATAAGCCAGGTACACATCAATCTTCTATAGTTACAAAAGCAGGTCTTCCAAGATTTCTGGCAGGCAGTGGTTGTTTAGCCTATTTTTAATTTACTGCAATAAAACTACATAAAAACTGTATCATTCACCCTTTTTGCTAATTTACTTCAGTCTTCCCCACAATCAGTCTGAAAAGCAATATTCTACTTCATGACTTTACCCTTCAGTGAGGTGTATTCTTGGTGCCATAATTGAATTCTCCTTTCTAAATCACATAAAGCAAATGTTTCCCAAACCCTTTCTATACTTTCTGTAGATGGGACACAAATTGCAAGAGAGAAATACTGTGGAGACTTGGAAGCAGACAGGCCTTCCCTTCTGATGAGAGTGGTTTTGTTCTTCTGGCTGTTGTGTTTTTAGACTCATGATCTCTATGAAGTGAGCAGAACCAAGCCTCTGGTATATTGGTCAAGGGAGTGTGAGCTACTACAATAGGAAAGTCCTCACATCCTAGCAGCTTTCATACTAAAAGCATGTATCCTGCCCGTGTAACTCTCCAAGGCCAGTCATTCTGGCTGGGCAGCTCTCCTCCATGATGTGGTTCAGAGGCCTGGACTCCTTACGTGCGTGGCTCCACCAGGCTTAACATGTGGCTCCCAGCACAGTTCCAGGAGTCTCTTTCTGGTTGGCTGGGGGGAGAAAAGCCCATGGAGGACTACACAGGGCTTTACGGTGCAGACTTGGGATTGGTGCAGACTGATCAGCTCTGCTCATTTCACTGACTGAGTGAAATGACTGAGTAGGACTGACGTTGGACAATGGGCACACCTCCCTGTAAGGGAGGTTGGGAAGTATCACTTGGCCGTGTGCCCAGGGTCTGGGTAAAGAGGCAGTAGTTTCTGCCTCCTGTGGCCATAGTCAAGAGGCTTTTGACTCCAACAGTGGCCAAGTTCTTACACCAAAGGTATTTAAAAGTACTAATTGGGGTAGGTCCCAAAAAACTGAGTAAATTTGGTTAATTTCCCTTTTTTTGTTATTCAGTTTTGATTCTCTATTTTTATGTCATTGATTTCTAGAATGGAATTAAACATCTTAACATCTTGGTCTCCAATAATATCTCAGAAAAGCTACATGGAATCTATAGCAAAAGAAGTCTATTTGACCCTGTTTTCTTGTAAATCTTCGGAAAGTGACAGGCTTCACAGCAAAATATTCTAGTGGTCTGAGGCAAACAGGATCATGATTGGTCTCTTTCTTTCTCACTCTCTCTAAGACCTGAATATCAGCGAGTGCCTGACTCATAATTCAGGACATTAGACTTCACATAGGCCACCCTGCTCTCTCCACACCTGTGAATCACCTCCTTTCCTTGGGCTGATGTGGACACAAATCTCAAGCCCACCACGTTGCAGCTGTGAAGTTCTGGCAACTTATTTAACCTTCCTCAGGTTAAATTATTCCTTAAATTATTCTCCTTGATCCCTTAATCTGTGCAAAATCAGATTAACACTTCTCATTTCTTGGGATCTTGAAGGGTTAAGTCAGATATTGAAGGAGAAATCACAGATCATGGTGCCTGACATCACCTAGACAAGCAATCCCTACCGGCTTCCTTCCTGCTTTGCTCCACTCAGGGAAAGGTAAAGCGCCAGGGTCTTTGTCGGAATAGTGGTGCCTCTGCTAGTGGAGCTACTCTCCTCCCCCACACCACAGACTCTATGAAGACCCAACTGCAGCAACAGTTCTTTCCATTCAGGCAGAAATCAGAGAGTCTGAGGGTGAGGAGGGAGTAGGAGCCAGACAAAGGCACAATTACCCCCACATGACTGCCTACTAAGAATTCTGGCTGCAGAAAAGGCTCTTCGGCAGTTTGTTTTTGCTAGTTCTGCTCCAAGAACCCAAGAGGTAAGGCCTTCAGTCAAGAGGACAGCCCACGTCTCATTGTTCCAGTGTAAGTCAACTTAGCTAACCTCTGGCATTTTCTATGCTTCACCTCTTCTCTCGTGTATTTTCTTCATTCATAAACAGCTATCTACTCCAGTTAGCACAATTTCTATTGATTGAGCCTGGCTAAGCTTAGCACACTTCACACACACACACACACACACACACACACACACCCCATCCAAGGAAAATCTGGCCTCTAAATGAAGGGTGGGTTTGTACTCTCTGTTTCTTAGGCCATGCCTGAGTACATGTTGGAGGAACATGAAAATCACTTCCACCAGTTCTCCTGAGCTAAGTTTATGAGAATCAATTATAATCCTTAAATCTTCTCATTCTTATATAGGCTTATTTCATACTTAGTTCTGGTATCCCACTCTGAGCCAGTCAGAAGAAAAAAAAAAACCTTTGCATTTGTGATACTGCACAACTGTGCAGCAACCAGGATGGTATTCTGGGATAAATCAGCAAAAGCCTTGGCTGTTTCAGTCGTAATCCTAAAGATCAACAGAAGAAATTGCTTGAAGTGGGTGGATAAAATTCTTAGAATAATCCTGCTCAAGCCCTCTAGAGTTCTTTTATGATACCTTTATATATTTCAGCCTTTCACCTAGAAAGATTCCAAAGCATCACCCAACCTCATGGGCTGTGCTGTAAGGAAGGAGCATGACCGCAGCAAAAGGGCTTAGACTCGAAAACGTCTTTTGAAGGCGTGTTGGGAGAAAAGGTCCCATTGAGGCTAATGATAAGTCTGGGGAGGCGCTTTAAGAAAGTTTCTATGGAAAACAGACACAGTAACTTTTCTCTGTTGAGAATGTCAGTCAAAGTGTATGACCTAGCTAGACATACAGTATATGACCAAAGCGTCGACCTAGCTAGAAACTGTTCAGCAGGCTGAACTGCAGTGGGGCATCCTGCTGGTGAGCTTATGACAGGTGCATTTTGGCAGGCAGGGCTGAGGCTGGTGTGCAAAGTCATTGGCAGTTGGCAGTGTAAATTATTGAGGGGGTTTGATGGGATTGTGCAGGACAGGATGTGTATATTGCATGGATCAAGACCAGAGATGGAGACGTGGCTGGTGTTTCAGAGGCACAGGAGCCAGAAGCTGGGGCTACAGCTACAGATCATGCTATTTCTTGACAGGAACCTTTCTTTTACGGTCTCTCTTTTTCTGGTCCAGAATTTCACAAAAAATATCAAAAAGATACCATATGTGGAAGTTACTTCTGATTGACCACCGAAATCTGTTCTCCCCATTATCCATAAAAATGGAGGGCATGTACTTTTTAAATTGAGGTGGAATTGACATGCAATACACCACAAATGTGGAAAGTGTACAGTTTTCTAATTTTGACATATGCCATACTACCATGAAATCATCACTGCTGTCAAGATAGTGAATATATTCATCATTTCAAAAAGTTTTCTCCGGCACCACCCTGATCCCCTTTGCTTCTGTCTCTCCTTGCCTTGTCCCTTCTTTGATCTGTTTTCTGTTATAATAGCTGCATTTTCTAGAATTTGATATAAATGGAATTATATAGTGTATATTCTTTTTTTGTCCTGGCTTCTTTCGCTTGGTGTAATTATTCTGAGATTCATCCGTGTTCTTGGTGTGTTTCGAAAGTTCATTCCTTTTAATGAATGAGTCATATTTTATCATATAGATATTATACAGTTTATCTGCTCATCTTTCAATGGACATTTGGCTATTTCTGGGCTTTTAATATTACAAATAGAGCTTCAATGAACATTCATGTCTGAGACTTTGTGTGGGCATATGCTTTCTTTTTTGTTGGGTAGATATCTAGGGGTAGAAAGCCTAGGTCATACAGCAGCTGTACATTTAACTTTTTGAGAAACTGAACACTGTTTTCTATTTGATTGTGCCATTTTTCATTCATACATTAGCAACACATGAGAGTTCTAGTTCCTCCGTACCTTAACCAAAAATTGATGTGACCAGTCTTTGTAATTTCAGTCATTCTAATAGATGTGCTGTAGTAGCTTGCATTTACAAAATGACTAATGATGAATGATGCTGAGTGTCTTTTCACATGCTTATTTGTTATCTATCTGTCTTTCTTGGTGTAAGTTCAAATCTGTCCACTGTTTTTGAATGTTTGGTTTTTTTTATTCCTGAGTGTTGAGAGTTCTTTATACATTCTGGATGCAAGACCTATATAATATATATATATATATATCTTGAAAATAGCATGAGGCTTGTCCTTAATTCCCTTAATAATGAATGTGTCCCAGCACTTTGGGAGGCCAAGGCAAGTGGATCGCCTGAGGTAAGGAGTTTGAGACCAGCCTGGCCAATGTGGTGAAACCCCATGTCTACTAAAAATAGAAAAAATTAGCCAGGTATGGTGGCGGGTGCCTCTAATCCCAGCTGCTCGTGAGGCTGAGGCAGGAGACTCACTGGAACCTGGGAGGCGGAAGTTGCAGTGAGCCGAGATGAAGCCACGGCACTCCAGCCAGGGCAACAGAGCGGAACTCCATCTCAAAAAAAAAAAAAAAAAAAAAATAGTGAATGTATATTTATTCTTCAGCCTCCCTTGCCAAGCAGTATGGCCATGTGACCAAGTTCTTACTCACAGAATGTGAGTAGAAGGGCAGATGTGAAGTATGCTACTTCTGGCTTCAGTCCTTGAAATAGTGTGTGTGCTTCTCCAACCTCTCTTTCATGCCCTCAAGTGGATGATACAGCTTTGATCATGCTGGTGAGGACAGTGCCCTGACAATTCCAGAATGACCTTGGCAGTAGGATCACTCACCTTTGGGCTGTAGCATGATAGAGGAATAAACCTCTATCTTTTAAAAAAATCACTGAATTTTGGAGTGTCTTGTTTGTCCTTAGCAGCTTAGTCCTTACCCTAACTAATAACAACGAGAAAGACATTCCTTCTTCCTCCTTCCTTCCTACTTTGAGCACTTTCCAGCAGGACTTTAGGTGGGCCTGAGGAGGAATTCATTTTTCTATAGAATAGAATAAACATTTCTTGAACACCCAATCAGGTACTGTGCTATGTAATCAGCCTGCAAAGAGGAAAAATGATGGTCCAGTGAAAATCTTTGGATTTTGGTTCATATCTAGCCAGCCTGAAATTATAGAGCTGATCATTCAGCAGTGTAGGGATTTTGTTGAGCTTAGAGGAACCTGAAAAAAATGCAGAAATTTGGCTTTAAATTGGTATTTTTCCCTTAATGTTCTGCAGAAAATCACATTAACATGAACTGCACTTTAACCCCTCAACCTGTGAACTGAGAACAAGTGTCAATGTCTAAGTGTCCACAGCGCCCCTTCTCACCCCTTATATTC
This sequence comes from Hylobates moloch, assembly GCF_009828535.3. Taxonomy (NCBI): domain Eukaryota; kingdom Metazoa; phylum Chordata; class Mammalia; order Primates; family Hylobatidae; genus Hylobates; species Hylobates moloch. The sequence goes on along the minus strand of NW_026652284.1, from coordinate 39,033,316 downwards.
AGTACTAGTCTTTCCAGGTTAAGTGGTATCATGTAGTTCCCATTTATTTGAGTTATTATCCAGGCATGGACTCTACCAGACTTAATATAGTTCAACTAACTTACTTCTCTCAAGAAATAAATCGAGGTTTACAGATGAGAAAGCTGATCCAGAGAGGTTAACAAGCGTGCCCGAGGCCACAGAGCCCGCTAGAGATGGAAGCAGGGTTTGAAACCAGGCCTGACAACAAAATCTGAGCCCCATTCCTACAAACTCTGCTGCCTTTCATGGAAGCAGCTTTAGACTTGGACTATTCAGAGTATTGCTTTAGGAGTTTTCTTTTCATGGGAGAAATAACTTCACAGACTCTGGTCGTGTTTTTATAGCCTCCTCAGCTGCAGACTTGATGACCAGACTCTGTTATTCAGAGGAAACTGTGTCACTCCCTGCCTCTTTATATTCAAGCATCAACATGTTTGGCTTTTGTTTTCAATTTTATAAAACAGAACTCCAGCTTCACAATGATCACAAAGTGACAGTTGATCACTGGCAAACAATTTAGAACCCAGTTCCTGACTTTTACACAAGCTGAAGTCACGGTTTCTTATTGGATTCCTCCAATGCCAGCTTGACACCTTGGTAACAGGTTTCAGCCATATCAAACCAGGGGTAAAGGAAAGAGGCTCTTTCTTTTTCTTGCTGTTCCAGATCAGATAACATTGCCTGATTAGTTCCCCTGCCATGAATTTGCACCGCACATACCCATATGCCAGTCCTTTGCTACCAGGCCATCAGCTGTATTGCTTCCTGCACAATCATTCATATTTTGCCTCATGCTTTCCCTTCTCCACCTCTGTTTCCGGCTCCTCCCCACGAAGTAGCACAAATGTTTGAAAAGAAAATGTGACAACAGGTAAAATTTATAGGAGTTTCCTGGCCCACACAGAAATAAGAACCACAGGCATCCCCAAAGGAGGGATTTCCTTACCCAGACACTGAGCCTCTCGAGTATGCCCTGATTCGCTCACACGGGAGTACTCTAGAGAAACCGGTTATCTTTTTTATGGAATCAGAATGTGGAGCTCCTGTTTGGGAAGGGTGGCTTTCATAAATGCCAGGGGGATTATCTAGTTGCAGTTACAGAAAAACCAACCCAAACTGGCTTAGTCAAAAAAGGAATTTGTTGACTCACAGAAAGTGAAAAGAGGAGGGCGAGCTTGAGGCATAGCTCCATTCAGGGCTCCAGCATATCTGTAGCACCTGGGCATTTTAATCTTTATTTCTTTGTTTTGCCTTCTATTATGTTGATTTCATCCCTGAGTTTTATGGAAACTAGAAGGGTCTCTGTGAACCCATTCATTATCTTACGTTTTAGGTCATAGTTTCTTCTTCAGAAGATGCAGTGAAAAATGTCATTGTGCCTCATTGCTTCTGACTAGGTCAGGTATGAACTATGAACATCGGTGGACAGGGAAATGAGACTTGCTGATGGCTTAAACCTGGGTCAAAACTCCACCCCTGGAATGCCACTCCATGGAGTCAGCTTAATGTGACTGCATGAAAATCCTGTACAGTTACAAGGAGGATACTGGGAATGTTCACTGCAGTGGGTTTTGCCTTCTAAGAAATAATGAGTATGTGTCTACTGCACAAGCCAGCTGCACACCTTGAAATAACCAGTGCCTGCTCACATAAAATAAGAATTTACACCCAAAGCCAGGCGTAGCGACAGGGTTACTTACTGATTTAATCTCTAGGAGCAAAGGCAGTTTGCCAAAATGTTGATGTAACTACATCAGTATAGAAAACTTACTCCCGAGTTTCTCTAAAGTCAATAGGAAGACCCCCCTACATTCCTTAAAACAGGAAGATCCTCCACTGGTTTGGTCTTGAAGCCTTTTGCAATAAGCCTTTCTCACCTGTTTTCATCGAGAGCTTGCTTTTGTTTTTATTTTCTGAGAGGACTATGGTATTGAGTGATAAGGAACTCCATGGCAGGATCTGGCTGGTTCTGGATGGAGTAGAGTTTATGGCAGAAACTGAAACTTGTGGAGTTTCTAGAAGCATTTTGACTGCATTCGTCCACAGGCCAAAAGAAGTGCCCTTATGTTGTTCTTTCTTCCAGTCATTCAGCTTCTCCACATGTCTTTCTAAATACATGTCTGCGATTAAGTTATTCATTCTTCTTACAAACACCTGACTTTAAATGTTCAACCCTCTAACCACTGAACAATTGTTAGTTACTACGAAATTACTCAACACTATGTTATTATGTGATTGCTATGCATTTCCTTTCTTCAAATATTTTATTGTTTATTGTGTATCAGACTCTCTGCTAAAGCACTTTATGTGCATTATGTCGTTTATTCCTCATAACTATGGCATCAAAACTATTATTATTCCCATTGTTTGAAAGATAAAACTTAGGCCTAAAAAAGGTTAAATATCTTGCTCAAGGTCACACAACTAGAGCTAGAGCCAGAGATCTTAAAACCATGCTAGGTAAGTAAGACAAAGGCTTTGCTCTTGCTCCCCTGGTGCAGAACAGGAAGACAGACCTATAAATAAATGAGTGCATTGAATGTTATATTAGCCATGATAATGATCTACACAGGAGAAAGTGAGGAAGCGAGAGAAAGAGAGAGAGAGAACAGCCATTTTCCTGGCGGGGGGTGAGGGGTGAAATGGCTGTTGGTAAAATTTCTCTGGAGGAGGCTAAGCTGAGTTGCATGAGAAGGTATTTTTCAGCTGGAGGGTGGTGTTGAGAATAGCATTACAGAGACAGGGACCTGTGCACGTCAAGCACAGAGACAACTAGAAGCAACACAGGACAGTAACATTGCAAGCTGTTTGGCCTGGCTGGGGCGCAGGGTTCAAGAAGGATGGACACAGGAGAAAACGGCAGGACCCAGTCCAGGTAAAGCCTAGTGGGGGTGAGGAATTTGATCTGAGAAAATGGAGGCATTAAAGGGTTTGAAGGAGAAAGGCGGCATTCATTCCAACATTCATAACCAGTAATTTAAAAACATACCCAAGCTTTATTTTTTGAGCTTTTTAATTGTATAAGATACATAACATAAAATTACCATTTTAACCATTTGACGTCTATAACTCAGTGGCATTAGGTATATTCACAATGTTGCACAATCATCCCCCCATCTGTTTTCAGAACTTTTTCATCGTCACTAGTAGGAACTCTGTACCCATTAACCAATAACACCTCATTTTTCCATTCCGCAGCCTCTGGTATCCTCTCTTCTACTTTCTGTCTCTATGAATTTGCCTATTCTAGGTATCTCATATAAGAGGATTTATACAATATTTGTCCTTTTGTGTCTGGCTAGTTTAACTTAACATAATGTCTTCAGGTTTCACCATGTTGTAGCATGTGTCAGAATTTCATTCCTTTTTAAGGTGCATGATATTCTATTCTATGGATATAACACATTTTGCTTACCCATCCATCTCTTGGTAGACATTTGGGTTGTTTCTGCCTTTTGATTACTGGGACCAATGCTGCTATGAATAATGGTGTACAAGTATCTTTTTGAGTGTCTGCTTTCAATTTCTTTGGGTATATACCTAGGAGTGGAATTGCTGGATCATATAGTAATTCTACATTTAACTTTTTGAGCAACAGCCAAACTGTTTTTCACAGAGGCTGCGCCATTTTACACTTCAATAATGAAGTATGAGGCTTCCAGTTTCTTCACGACTTTGCCTACAGATTTTGATTCTAGTTGCCCTAGTGGTGTGATGTAGCATTTCATTGAGGTTTTGATTTGCGTTTTCCTAATGACTAGTGCTGTTGAGCATCTTTCCATGTACTTCTCAGCTATCTGAGTATCTTCTTTGAAGAAATATCTATTCAAGTTCTTTGCTCATTTTTTTTTTTTTTTTTTGAGACAGAGATTCAGTCTTGTTGCCCAGGCTGGAGTGCAGGGGCACAATCTCAGTTTACCCCAACTTCTGCCTGCTGGGTTCAAACAATTCTTCTGCTTCAGCCTCCTGAGTAGCTGGGATTACAGGTGCCTGCCACCACGTCCAGCTAATTTTTTTTTTTGAGATGGAGTCTTACTCTGTCACCCAGGCTGGAGTACAGTGGCGCAATCTTGGCTCACTGCAAGCTCCGCCTCCCGGGTTCACACCATTCTCCTGCCTCAGCCTCCTGAGTAGCTGGGACTACAGGTGCCTGCCACCATGCCTGGCTAATTTTTTGTATTTTTAGTAGAGACAGGGTTTCACCAAGTTGGCCAGGCTGGTCTCGAACTCCTGACCTCAGGTGATCCACACGCCTCGGCCTCCCAAAGTGCTGGGATTACAGGCATGAGCCACTGTGCCCAGCCATAACTAACATTTTTTAAAGGACTGATATGTTCCAGCCACCAGGCTGATCAGATTTGTAGTTTAGAAATACAGTTGTCCCTCAGTATCTGTGGGCAATTGGTTCCGGGACACCCGCACGGGTACTAAAATCCACAGATGCTCAAGTCCCTTATGTAAATGATGTGATATTTGCATTTAACCTATGCACATCCTCCCGTATGCTTTAAATTACTTCCAGATTCCTTATAATACCTAACACAATGTATTAGATAATGTAAATAGTTGTTATATTGTATTTTCTGGGGAACAATGACGAGAAAAAAGTCTGTGTATGTTCAGTACAGATACAATCATCTTTTTTTTTTTCCCCTGAATTTTGTGATGCTTGCTTGGTTGAATCCATGTGAGTAGTACCTATGGATACAGAGGGCAGACTGTACTGCTCTGGATGTATTTGAGAGGGGCACAAATAAAGGTTTTTGCTGTAACCCATATAAAAGGTGAAGGGAGACTGAATTGAGTCAGGAGCAGTAGGAGTTGAAACCAAGGAGCAGATGCATTTTCAGTTCTATATAGTAAGAGACATCACTGAATCACTGATCCTATTACGTTGCTCCCATTTTTTTAATCTCTTGAACAAAATGAGTTAAGAAAATTTGTTTTTTGTCTTATTTTAACCACAGTGTATTTTATTTTGCAGGTGCAAGAATCAATAGGCAAGCTTTCTCAGAAAGCTAAGTAAGGGTATAATACATGGAGTGAATTCTTTGGTGTGGAACACGTTGCAAATAAGGTAGTCTAGTTAGATTGGCATCTTTAGGTGAAAAATTTGGGGTTGTGTATTGGAAAGCTTTTTTGTTGGTAAAATTGGAGATGACTTAAACATTCATGAATATAAAAATGATTAATAGATTATGAAATACTGGGCAGTAGATCAATACACATGGCATGTTGTGACATGGAATAATCCTCAAAATACATTGTTAAGTAAAAAGTGAGACCTAGAACATAACATACAGCATGATCACATTTATGATAAAAACAGTCTTTTTTATGTGGACATATTTCTAAACATATGGATGAAGATTAGGAGTGTATTTACACATTGGGAAGGACGTAAGGGGGTAAAAGTGGAGGGTAACTTTGTGTTGTATCATCTGTATTGTTTTCAGAGTTTACCAAGAGAGTATGTTCATGTGTTCACTATATTTTTTAAAAAGTGTTAGTGCCAGTCATGATGGCTCACACCTGTAATCCCAACACTTTGGGAGACCAAGGCAGGTGGATTGCTTGAGCCCAGCAGTTTGAGACCAGCCTGGGCAACATGGTGAAACCCTGTCTCTACAAAAATAATTTTAGAATTAGCCAGGTGTGATGGTGTGTGCCTGTAGTCCCAGCTACTTGGAAGGCTGAGGTGGGAGGATTGCTTGAGCCTGGAGAGGTTGAGGCTACAGTGAGCTATGATTGTACCACTGCACTCCGGCCTGAGCGACAGGGCAATACCCTGTCTCAAGAAAAAAAGAAACAGTGCTAGTTCCTAGATCGATGGCTATAAAATGCCTTTTCCATTTGCTCCTCTACCTGTGCCCTTCTCTATCCCACCTCCTCCCAAGACATTTCTACTCCACAGTCCCTGGGGCATGAGCATCATTCTCCAGAATGCCCCTGTGGATCAACGGAGGTTGCCCTGGAAAACAAGGGGAAGCAAGTGTACACATTCTCAATGTACAGTAATGTGAAGAACATCACAATTTGTGCTTTTTAAAAATGAAAAATGCCAATGACACACAACATTTCAGGGGAAAGTGTCCACGCAGTGGTATTTGTGTGTTGTTCCTGCCAAATTAGCCAGAAAGTTGGGAGTGTTCCATTATTTCCATACATGTCCATCTGTAGTTTTTCTGCAAAAGCCAGGCTGGTGCCACACATGGCTGTCATAACTAACACGGCTGATGAGCATTCCGTGACTCCAGTCTAGTCATCAAACACACACTGAGCACATGCTGTGTGCACAGTCCTGAGTCAGGAGCCATAAACGGGGGGGTGGGCAATGATGTTCAACCTTGAAAGGAATGGGTCACGAGAAGGACATTAACACATTGATCTGTGACATGAGGGGGGACGAAATAATTTCTCCCGCACCCTGACCTGTATTGACTGCACTTTCTCATTGATTTTTGTAGCACTAATTCTATTGTAATTTTACATTAGTTTGAATATCTTTTTGTATTAATTATCAGACTGTTCATTCCATAATGGCAGACACTTCATCTACTTTTGTCTCTTCAGTCTCTGACATAGTTCTTGGCACATGGAGTGTGCTCAACAAATATATATTAAATAAATGGCTCCTAAATTATATATGTGTGTGTATATATAATGTGTGTGTACATATATAATTATATTATATAATTATATATGTGAGTATATATACTTATAATGATATATTGTATATTAGTTGATATATTATTATAATGATCATTATTATAATGATATATTAATAATATATCATTATAAGTACAAGCCATAGCTATGAGAGCATAAGCAAAAAATCCACAATAGTTCAAACTATTTTTTAAAAAGCTACCACTTCAGGGCCTGGCACAGAGGTTCATGCCTTGTAATCCCAGTGCTTTGGGAGGCCAAGGTGGGAGGATTGCCTGAGGCCAGGAGTTCGAGATCAGCCTGGACAACATAGAGAGACCATATCCTAAGTGAATTAATGCAGGAACAGAAAACCAAATACTACATGTTCTCTCTTATAAGTGGAAGCTAAACTTTGGGTACTTATAGGCATAAAGATAGCAGCAATAGACACTAGGGACTGCTAGAAGGGGGAGGGAAAGAGGGGGGTCAAGGGCTATAAAACTAACTATTGGGTACTATGTTCACTACCTGGGTGATGGGATCAACCATACCCCAAACCTCAGCATCACACATATACCCTGGGAACAAACCTGCACATGTACCCCCTAAATCTAAAATGAAACTTGATATTGAGAGAGAGAGAGAGAGACCTTATCTCTACACAAAATTTAAAAAAAAAATGAGCTAGTGTGGTGGCTAGCTCCTAGGGAGGCTGATGTGGGAGGATTACTTGAGCCCAGAAGATCGAGGCTGCAGTGAGCCCTGATTGCACCACTGCACTCTAGCTTGGGTGACAGAGCAAGACTCTGTCTCCAATTAAAAGAGTGTATATAATATACATATATATATGTGTGTGTGTGTATATATACACACATATCAAAAAGCTACCACTTCAGAATCAATAGCTTCTTCAAGGCCTTAATACAGTTTCACTATGGCTAAGACTCCAGGGTGGGAGAGCTGTGTGAGTTAGGTCCACTAATCATATCTCCTCAAGAAGGAGAGACACACACAGCAGCCGGCACTGTGCTGGGTGCGTGGGAACCTCTAACTGGTGACCCTCAAACTTGCAGGGTATTCAGACAGAGTCGCATACATACCCCTTAGGGCTGATGAATTAGGAGATATTTATAGCCTCCCCCGACTCCTCTCAAGACCCATTCTCAATTCCTGCTCCCTTCACTCTCAGCAGATACCCTCATCTCATGAGTCACTGGGGACGCTGAGGTCATCAGTGTGCTTTCTGGTAATTTCCCAGTCTTCTACAATTTATACCCATGTCCCTCCTCCAAGCCAGGCCTCCAGCCAGGGGAGTTAAGGTGGCCTCCTTGCCACACTTTCTGGCCCTCCCAGAGTTTGCATCCTCTTGTCCTGTGCCCCTTCCTTCATCTGCTCCCCACACCCACACCTCCCGGTGTCTCTCGAATTATTCCTTCTGTTCCTACTGATGCCCCCTCTGCCTAGGAAGGGTATCCCACTAATGATCCTTTTCTAGATTTCTACTCCAGCCTGAGACTCTGTCTTTCGTTTCCATTTGTCCCTCTTCCACAGTGCAGACTGAGGAATTCTTTTTTTTTTAGATGGAGTTTCATTCTTGTTGTCCAGGCTGGAGTGCAGTGGCACGATCTCAGCTCACTGCAACTTATGCTTTCTGAGTTCAAGTGATTCTCCTGCCTCGGCCTCCCAAGTAGTTGGAATTGTAGGTGTGCGCCATCATGCTTGGCTAATTTTGTATTTTTTTAGTAGAGACTGGCTTTCACCATGTTGGTCAGCCTGCTCTCGAACTCCTGACCTCAAGTGATCCACCTGCCTTGGCCTCCCAAAGTGCTGGGATTATAGGCATGAGCCACCGCACCCAACCAGAATTCTTTTTACAATGTAGGTCATAGGCCATCCCCAGTGCACCAGCTCTGACTTCGCTTTCCAACATTTTGAGAAATCACATCAGACTGTGAGTAAGAGTGACACTAAATCCTTCTACTTTTTCCTTTCCTTCTTTCTCTCTCTATTCCTTCCTTCCTTCCTTCCTTCCTTCCTTCCTTCCTTCCTTCCTTCCTCCTTCCTTCCTTCCTTCCTTCCTTCCTTCCTTCCTTCCTTCCTTCCTCTGTTTTCCCTTCCTTCCTTTTGAAAGTAAATTATTTGCATACTTGAGTATTTATCAGCAGTCACACTTTCTTTGGTGCATCTTATAGCAGATAGGACACATCAGTGCTTGAGACATCTTGACCCTGTGGCTGGGCTTGTGTCTTCCTCTGCATCTCATGCACCTTGCCTTGTGTTTCTGCTTCCTCTCACCTAGTTCACTTCTTGTTCTCAGTTCTGCTCCCAACACTATACCCTCATTACCACTGTCAACATCTGCCCTATCCTTATCTGTTTCTTCTCCCAGTGTTGCTCTTGCAAGTCCTCTGACTTCCCCACCACATTCTCGAGGCTTTCCTTTTTTCTTTCTTTTTATTTTATTTATTTATTTATTTATTTATTTATTTATTTATTTATTTATTTATTTTTGAGACAGAGTCTCGCTCTATCTCCCAGGCTGGAGTGCAGTGGCGCGATCTTGGCTCACTCCAGCCTCTGCCTCCTGGGTGATTCTCCTCAAGTGATTCTCCTCCAGTGATTCTCATGCCTCAGCCTCTCAAGTAGCTACAGGCATGCACCACCATGCCTGGCTAATTTTTGTATTTTTAGTAGAGACAGGGTTTTGCCATGTTGGCCAGGTTGGTCTCGAACTCCTGACTTCTCGTGATCCACCCGCCTCGGCCTCCCAAAGTGCTGGGATTCCAGGCGTGAGCCACCGTGCCTGGCCTCTTCAGGTTTTTCTTGAATGACTCCTTTTCTCTCTCCTTGGCTGCCTCGTGTTCTGCCTGCCCCTGAGGCCCTGTCCTCAGGGTTCTGCCTTCTGCCTATGGCTTACTTTCCTATCTCTGCAAGCTTCCTATGGGATATTTTCTGTGTTTTGTGTGCATCTCTCATATCACATGCACTCCTCTTATTTTAGTGTTATCCTCTGGGCCTTCTAGAACATTGGCCCACCACTGAGGCTTGCTTGCTGGGCTACAGTCATGATTCCGAGGAGGATTATATTGTGATTTTATGAAAGTTATCCTTTTTGTTTTATTGTCAATACTGTTCCTAAGGGCAACCAGCATTTTGATGACATTTTTCAATAAAGCAGCAGTCTTCAAGAATTTCCCATTGTTTTCCCATCTTCCACCCCTCTTCTTGCTGATGTGAGGAAATGCTCCTCAATTCAGAGGCCTGGCAGGGTGTGGTGGCTCACGCCTGTAATCCCAGTACTGTGGGAGGCCAAGGCAGGAGGATCACTTGAGCCCAGGAATTCAAAATTAGCCTGGGGAACACTGGGAGACCCCATCTCTACACAGAATTAAAAAATTATCCAGACATAGTGGTGTACATCTGTAGTCCCAGTTACTGAGGAGGCTGAGGTGGGAGGGTTGCTTGAGCCCAAGAGTTCAAGGCTACAGTGAGCCATGATTGCACCACTACCACACTCCATTCTGGGTGACAGAGTGAGACCCTGTGTCTCTAACTTAAAAAAGAAATAGAGATTTGAAGGAGCACCTGTGAGTCTCAAATAGTGTTCTCTGGTTGGGGCCCTTCCTCTTTGATCTATGTAGACAGCTTCTGTAGGTGCACCCTCTTCTCTCTTGCCCACCTTCATTAAGCCTCTTTCAAACCTTCCTGCTCCTGTCCACAGAACCAACATCCCGCTCTTGACCTGTAACTAAGTACATTTTGGGCAGATTCTGTGAGCCCAGTTCTATGCAGTGGAGGTAGCAGTAAAAAGAGAAAGGCCTACCCTGGAGGAAAGTCCATTTATGAGGCCAATGTATCTTTACCAGAGAAAAGCATGCAACTGTGTGTTTTGTTACAAATGGAGATATTTTTCCAAAGTGCGTTCATTTCTTGTTGCCGCTGTAAGAAAGTATCTGACAGGTCTGAAGCCAGAAGTCTGAAAACATTTTTACTGGGTGCCGAAATCAAGGTGTCAGCAATGCTGGTGCCTTCTGGAGGCTGTAGGGCAGAATCAGTTTCCCTGACTTTTGTAGCTACTGGAAGCCACCAGCATTCCTAGGCTTGTGGCCCCTTCCTGGCATCACGTTAACCTCTTACTTCCATAATCATGTCTCCTACTTCCTCCTATGCAGTCAGCTCTCCCTTGGCCTCTCTCTTGTAAGGACATCATAATAACATTTAGGGTCTACCTAGATAGTTCACGATAATCTCCCCAGCTCAAGTTCCTGAATTTAATCACATCTGCAGAGTCCCTTTGGCATATAAAGTGACACACACAACTTCTGTGGATGAGCATATGGATACCTTTGGTTGTGGGGGGACATTCTTTAGCATACCATGGTATCTTACACCAAATTTCACCTGCCCTTTACCTACCCAGTCACATATCTTTGTAACACTTTCTTGAGTTTTATTCTGACTGTAGACTGCTAGGTAATAAGACATTTTCCTTTAAATACATGCAAACACACATACAAGTTGACTTTGAAAGTCAGCTTTCAAGGTGTACTGACACATCTTTAAGAAAGAAAACCAATTTAGAGGGTGTGGTTTCTGTTGTCAGTGCTTTTGTTTAATTTCACGCACACACACACAAATCACACCCTGCCACTCTTATTTCCTCGTTCAGCCTGTTGAAAGAGAGCCCCTGTGAGGGCACATCAAGGTGTCAAGGGAGGTGTCCAAGTCGTGGAAAGACATTGCGCTGGCTTGCTCAGATGCGGGTGAATGGCCACCTCTTTCTAGTCTCTGAAGCCCCAAAGCCCAGAGTGACCGATGCTTTTCCCCGTGTGATCTGTCGGCTGCACGTCCCGGTTCATCTCCGGCTTTCCTGGCTCCTCCTTTGCTTTCCTCAGCTTCACCCGCTGCCTTCAACACCCAGCTGGAGAGATTTTCATGAGGCCTCTGTCCTCTGTCCACTTCCCCACTCTGTAGCATTTTTCTTTGTTAATCTTATCCCCTTATAGAGCTTCAACACTCATCCATGAAGATGCATTCTAGACCCACGTTTCTAGTGTAAAATATGAAAAGTAAATATTCTTTTGACAGTTTCCTAAGACCCTCTCTTATTTCTCTTGGTTGAAGATGTTTGAAGGATGACACTTTGATTTATAGACCTTATATATTTTAATGGCTCATCTTGGTTGAATATTTGGCATGGTAATTCTCTTATTCCAAGCATGCATCCAAAACAAATCTTACTTAAAAGAAAAGCTACGAAAGATGCATTCTAAACAGATGCATTTGTTAGTCAGCAAATTACACTAACAAAAATTTGATTTACAGCATTAAAGTTTAGAAAACCAATGTAAACACAGCTAATGGGTCCATTCATTGCTTCTCACTTATAACACCAATGGGGGTTTGATTATGGTGCTCATGTAATGAATGAAATCCCACTTCCCAGCTCACGCTCTCACATAAAATAAAATAACACCATGAACCATAAGTATATGTTTGCTAGAGAACAAACCATTTTCCAAATAGAATTGCCTAGTTATTGCTTTTAGGTCAAATATCTCAAGTCTCTGGGAAAATCTAGCCCAGTGAAATGGAATAATAAATTCCAAGTGAAATGAGAAGGCTTTCCTCCATTGAAGTCTATAATTTTTTTCGTGTGCAGCTATCCTCTGTTCATCATATTATATATTACCAGTAGTTTTAGCACTTTCTCTGGGTTGAGTTCTTTTTGTCTGATTTTTACACTTATTATATTTATTATAAGGAATGGGAGCAGTATAGTATTGGGTTTCAATTCTGAAGTAAAAGTTTCTTACTACACTCCTTCTAAGTTCCAGTTCATTTGCTAATTAAACGCTTGTCAAGTTTAGGAGGAATCAGATACATATCTTCTGCTTCTAAATCTCTTCAGAAAAAAAAATTACAATCTACTTGGATACTAGAACAATTATCTATATTGCTTGTTCTTACCATAATTTCTTTGCCTTGTGGAAATTATTGTATTCAGTGGTGTAAAATGTTCGTAGTTTTAGGCCTCTATAAACCATACGCTGTCAGATTTCCTTTCATTGGCTTTTTCTAATAGCTTCTAAAACCATGACTACATTTTAAACACATGGAGATATGTTGTCATGAAGATATGTTTGTAAGCACACCAACAAAGCCACAGAGGAGACTTGTCTCTTTGAAAGTAGGCAGTGATTCTTCGTAGAATCTGTTTGTTCATTCACTTATTCCTTCCCCATTTGCATACCTGTTCATCGCCCACTTACTGAGTGTTTAGTGGGCAGTACCCTTTGCTTTGCTATAATAATAATATAATTTATTATAACTTAAATAATATCTATCATATCTAATGATAGATATTACTAAGCATAGAGTTTGCTTTTCATGAGCCCATAGTCTAATACAGTACTGTTATAAAAAATTATAACTAAAAATAAATGTGCAAGGCCAGGCATGGTGGCTCACACCTGTAATCTGAGCACTTTGGGAGGCCAAGGCAGAAGCATGGCTTGAGCCCAGGAGTTTGAGACCAGCCTGCACAACATAGCTAAATCTTGTCTCTGCAAAAAATACAAAAATTAGCTGCGTGTGGTGGTGCATGCCTGTAGTCCCAGCTACTTGGGAGGCTGAGGTGAGAGGACTGATTGAGCCAGGGAGGTAGAAGCTACAGTGAACCATGATCCCATCACTGCATTCCAGCATGGTCAACAGAGCGAGACCCTGTCTCAAATTTAAATATGTGTGTGTGTGTGTGTGTATATATATATGTATATATAAGTATATGTATATATGCAAATAAAATCTCTCTGTTCATTAGACCATGAGACCTGTGAGGCAGAAAGCTCAACCTATGTCTTTGCTTTTGTAGATGAGTAAGATCTGTGGTCTGATCTTGACCTGGATTTGAGCCTGGATACTTTGTGTACTAGCAGCATGGTCATTACCAAGTTACTTATCCCGTTTTGCCTCAGCTTTCCCCATCCTAAAATGATGATTGTGGGAGTGAGTGGATGGTGGGGGCAGTGCAGATAATAATATTACCTTGCAGGGTTGTTTGTAAAAACAAAGATGAATATAAAGTGCCTGACACTTAGTAGGCATTTCACAAATGTTAAATGAATACATACCCTTGGAATTAACAGAAATGAAAGACTACTCCCAGCTTGGCTGAACAGGGAGGGCTTCTAAATGTTTTATCTGATCTCAGAGAATCTGGAGGGAAGCACACTTTTGAAATAGAAAATCATCCTCCCCCCCTTTTAAATGCTTTCTGATTTCTTTTTCCTGTTGTTCAGGCGGGCATACACAGTTTCTATGATCCTGCTCTAATCTTTACTTACACCTCTTCCGAAGGCAGCATGCCATCCGTGACCCAGGCTGAAGGGAAAGAATTTCCAGCAGCCTCAATGCTTGAGGAATGGGGGGCACTGTGGATTGCTCAAGGGGAAGGGGCTGGCGGGATGCTAGACGGTGGCAGGTGGCTATTTTCACGTAGCAGTCAGCAGCAAATGAAAGAGGTGTGTGTAGATCATTCTCCCTAGAGGCCGTTCATTTCTCTACAGCTGAAAGAGCAATGGGTTGATCCAAAACAGGACCAAAAGTTCAAAAGGATTATGACAGATCAGTCAAGCACCCCCAAGTTTATCTGGACAAAAAAGCATAAGCACCCTCCAGTGTTGACAAAGCTCCAACATCTGCAAAGGCTGAAAGGGGAGGATCTGAGCTGTGCTAAGAGGGCTGTTACATTTCCCTAAATGCATGAAATGGATCCAAATTAAAATGAAGTACCTTTTACATTGGTGACACCTTTCTAACCTTAAACTAAGATGGAAACTACTCTAGGCATGATGCAAGTAAAAGTATTTCCTGAATTATAAGCACCTAATTATGATTGTCCCATAAATATGAATGGCTGGTTGGGCACTGGTTTCCCTCAGATCTCTTACACCCTTTTTCACCTTCCCCCTTTTACGTTTCCTCCTCTGTCTTGGCCCATCAGTGCCCTGATTGCCCGTGCAGTGTGGCTGATACAAGGCTGGTACCACTGCGCTGCCTTTGCGTCCTCCCTTTCACTGCTCTATTAGTTCAAGCTGAGACTTTTTCTCACACATCCTATCCAGCCTCCTTCCTTCTTCCCTTACATCTTGCATCTCCTGTCCAGTTAGATTAGAAAAATTGATATTAGTTTTTCTACCAAGAGTTGATGCTGTGGAATGAAATAAGGAATACAGAGTCCCTGCCTTTACTGAGTTTAAAATCTAAATTAGAAAATAATTTATCTCTACCTGTGTCTATCTATGTATAAACTCACCATGAAATGAAGCAAGGTGTGTAACCTGGCATGACTCAAATAAAGTTACCCATTTGTTACAATACTGTAGCAAAAGTCAGTTTTACAAATTTGTCTCTTCTTTCATTTATTTATTCTTTCTCTCTCCCTCCCTCCTTCTCTGTCTCTCTTCCTTTCCTCCTCTCTCTCCCTTTTAAAAGAACCATTTTGTAGCATTTGGTCTGTTGTATGCTTTTCCCCTATTTACAGTTTATGATTATGTTTATTTTTCAGTTACACATTGGTGTGGAAAAAAAATGCATGCATGCTGGGTGGAGACCTCTTTGTCTCTCCTTAGCCTTTTCCTTTTCCCTGTGAAATCAGATATTCACAAGAAAGGGCTAAGATCACAGCACGTGTTAGCAAATGTACTGAGTAGCCTGTAATCTCTCTCTCCTTCTGTGCTTCCATTTCCTGACTATCTAACATATCAGGGAGTGTTTTTCTGCAGTGCTGGCAGGATCAAAAGTCAGGCAAAGACGATTCGGGTTCCATTTCTATTATGATATAATTGTCCTATCTGCATGATAATACACACATATATTCCTGCTAAATTATCTACAGCCTAAGCATTCATTCATGCCCCAGAGAAGATGATGAATGTGCCAGATGCTTACATTTGTGGTAAGATCACCAGGATGGGTGGAGCAGGGCAGCTTGCCAACTGTTTGGGTGGCTATTTGTCAGGAGAACGAGTCATCTCTGCAGCTCCTGCTGCACCACCCCTGATATTGGTTTTAATGTGCTCCACTGGAAGAAGGCCAGAGCCCCTACACCAAAATTTAGGCCCATTTAATGCAATGGTATATTTCCCATATTACCCTTTTCCTCCCTGCACGTCCCCGGCTCAGGCATTCTGTGCCTGTTGCGGATGATCTGCATTTCCCTGAGGCATGGTCTGAGGCTTTGTTCTGAGAATGGGACTCCTGTTTTATATTTTACATTTGGTCCTTGAAATATTCACCATAGCGCGTTCGTTACTGGGCTTGGGTCAGGACTTAGCTTAGAAACTGTATGATCTAATTTTCTTTATCTTTTTTTTTTTTTTTTTTTTGACGGAGTCTTGCTCTGTCTCCCAGACTGCAGTGCAGTGGTGCAATCTCGGCTCACTGCAAGCTCCGCCTCCAGGGTTCACACCATTCTCCTGCCTCAGCCTCCCAAGTAGCTGGGACTACAGGCGCCCGCCACCACGCCTGGCTAATTTTTTGTATTTTTAGTAGAGACAGGGTTTCATCGTGTTAGCCAGGATGGTCTGGATCTCCTGACCTCGTGATCCACCCGCCTCGGCCTCCCAAAGTGCTGGGATTACAGGCTTGAGCCGCTGCGCCCAGCCGATCTAATTTTCTTGAAAGTGATATCATTCAACTATTCCTGAGCTCTTAAAGTTAAGGGACCCTCTAAAATTATCATTATTATTATTATTATTATTATTATTATTATTATTATTATTATTATTGAGACGGAGTCTCCCTCTGTCACCCAGGCTGGAGCGCAGTGGCACGATCTCGGCTCACCACAACCTCCGCTTCCCGGGTTCAAGTGATTCTCTTGCCTCAGCCTCCCAAGTAGCTGGGATTACAAGCGTGCACTACTATGCTTGGCTAATTTTTGTATTTTTATCAGAGACGAGGTTTCACTGTGTTGGTCAAATGAAATACTCAAAAAGCTTGTGCCAGCAGACCAGGATTTGAAATTGGTGCTTGAAGGAGAAGAGAAAGACAGGAAATGCTCTGCTCCCTCCCAGCACTGGGAGGAGCACAGGGCTGCCCATGAGTGGGCCCAAGGCCATGCCGGAGCCATCTGCGAGGATTTTGGTGGGGGCCCGCTGCTCTGCAAGCCTCGTGATGTGTGAGCTGCTGCGTTGCCATGCAGTGGGCAGGAAGGGGGCTCCGGCTCCTCCTCGGGTGGCTTTTGTGTTCTTGAGATAGACTGAGCCGGCTTGACTTGGGATCAGACCTCCCCTGCTGTCCTATTGTCTTAGCAAGTAGTACTGGGGCGGAGGAAGCCGAGGGGAGCGCTGATCTGAAGTTTTAAATAGAGCCCCAGTGCAGGCTTCCCTGGGTCAGGATCCGAGGCAGGCCTGTCTGCCTGCTAGGGCTGCGTGTCTCCGGGGCGCATGAGGCAGCTGATAAAAGAAGCTGTGTGGTATGGGCTGTGGGAAGGAGAGAGCTTTATTTGTTCTGCATTCTGCAGTGTGATTATGTTAACCTGTCTGTGTGACCTTGACATACACAGCGGAATTGCCCGCTTGTGTGATGTGACGAGGGCCAGGTGATTACTTTTATTTGCTAAATTGGGACTGATTTGGACGGGGACACCTGGCTACTTAGAGTATGTGTTTGTTTATCTGCCAAGTTCAACAATCAATCCAGGGTGGGAGGCCAGGCATGGTGACATTTCAATGTCTCGGTCAGAAGTGTGGAAATTCTACTTGCAGCTTACATCTATTTTCATGGCCATCTTGATTTGTGTTGCTGTTGGGTTTTCTGTGAGCCTGGAATGCCTGCAAACCTAAGATTCAATGTGAAATCTCAGAAGCCTTCATCTAATTCATTCTGAAACTGATTGGATTTTTACTCTAATAATAAATCTAACAAGTTTGGGGGACACTTTTGAGTTCACTAGTTTTCCTTCTCTTATTTTTTTGGGGTGTTAGTCAACAAAATCCACCAGTGTGGAAGCCTCAAGGCTTTCTTCTGTATCTTGAGTGACTCCTTTTGAGTTTGCCAATTAGCTATCCAGGGCTAAAGATGTTTCCCTAATCATTTTCAAAGAATTAGATATCATTGCAACAATGAAGTTATATAAATTCATTTTTAAATTAAATTCCAGTGTTTACAAACTATTACCTTATTGTGTAATGTTCAATGTTAAAATGGTTAGCTGAAAAGTCAAATTAGCCCAGTGAGAGTACATTTATTTGTAGAATTTTCCAAAAACAACATTTGTGAAGGTTGAGAAAAAAAATAGGTAGAAGTAATTTAAGATCAAAAGTACGCCAAAGACCAAAACATCAAAACGTCTTTCTTTGAAAGACGTTATTGGGGGAAAACTCAAAAAACATCTGGTTTAGATATAAAATATAAGAGTAAAAAGAGTAGTGGTGTTTGAGACATCAGCTTTATACTTCTGGAATTTTATAATTGCACTGTCTTTCTTTCTTTAAAAACAAAGCAAAACAAAACCTTTTGTTTTTACTATTTATATTTTATTCCCTTATCGGGGTAGGGGTGGCTTGGTGAGGCTGAAGGGATATGTCACATATGATATTAAGGGAGGCCCGTGTGATTTCTTTCTTTATTTTTCATATCTCAATTCCCTGGCCGTTCAATTTAGTTCCAGAGGTGCTGACAGCTGGTAATATGTTAAACCGCAATCCACTTTTTGGAAGTTATTGATATTTCCTAACTGAGGTTTAATGGTGTGAGTTGGCTTAGGTGAAAATGTGCCAAGGTCTTGGGTCTCCTGTGCCTCATTCAGGTTTGTTGGAGTGCCAGGAACATACTGCCAGGAGCTAGAAACCATGTTGCTGCCTGGTCCTCCCAAGTCAAATGAATCTCAATTACCTACGACTTTCAGCGTGCTCTGCATAGACCAACAGAGGGACCAGACTGTGATGCTTTTTGAGGGCTGTTTATTTGTTTGAGTTACAAAAGCTGTTGAAGGTCAGAGATTTAAAACATCTACTTCTTCAAAATTAATAGCTGCTTACATTTTAGAAAGTAGTCCCAATTTATTTTAGCAAAAAGCCATTAGGAAAAAAAAAACACGTCAATAGATCTGGAACTAGACAGCAGTGATGGTTGCACAGTATCATGAATGTACTAAATGTTACTAATGGTAAATTTTGTGTAATGTGTATTTCATCACAATAAAAAGAAGTCAGTAGAAAAAATTTACCTTACCCTAGTGGCTAAGAATGTCGATGCTGATTATTATTGTAGCTGTGTTGTTTCTAAAGAGGTGGAGGAAGAAATGAATGGATGCATGGGGGTAATACTTCAAACTCAGAATAATTTATTTTGGGCACTAAATTTTATCTATGGAAAGTAGCAAATATTGTGAATATTCTTCTTAATATAGTATTTTCTATTAACAGTAAGGACTTAACATTTGTGGTAGTCACTATTTGTAACAAAACAAAACAAAAATGGCTTAAGTTGCATAATTTACAGTAATTAGTCATTTTGGAACGATAAAAAAACAGTATATATTACAAGTCTACTTGGCCACCAGTAGCTCCCCTGGTTATGTATTGCCAACATATGTATAATAATATTCATGAGGTGATACAAACTTTGCTTCTTTGGGTAAAACAGTCATCACTTAAAAGATAAAAGTTAAAGAAAGATAGAAAATAATGTAGTTTACATGTGGAGAGTTGGTAAACACATAGATATTGACAGAATCCCCCTTTAACAATAAAGGGGGATTTTAAAACAACTATGAAAATCTCTGAGTTCTAGCACTTGGGATTCATTTATTTCCTTTGTGAATGTCAAGGATATACTGTAATCTACTTTATTCAATACATCAAAACCATAATGAATGGGCTAAAACCCATGGATTGCCTTCTTAAAATAACTTGCTTTTGGTTACATTAAAGATGTATTTGTTGAGTAACTATTGTTTTCAAAGCATTGTGCTGATTGTTTTGGAAGAATATGGAGATTAGTAGGGTACAGACTCTGCCCTTACAGAGCTAGAAATATCATAGGTAGAAAAGATAGATGCCCAAAAGACAACAACCCCTTAATAAAATATTGATAAATGCTGGAAGTGAAAGTGGCCTGGAAGTACACAAAGGAGAGAGGAAGTGAGCCAGCAAGAGTTAGCTCTTGGCTGTAAGGATGAGAAAAGATTCATAAAAGAGGTGGTGTTTGAAGAATAGATAAGAATTCAGCAACTGAGAAAGCATTTTAGGTGGCGGAACTGAAATGATAACACAAACGTATGGAATAAGAAATGGCTAAGTGTTCAGAGAATGTCTACAATCTTAGCTTGGTTGGGAGTAGCTTGTTTGTAGGAGATCAATGAGAATTAAGATTAAAAACTGGTCTTAACTGTTAGGACTAGGAATGTTGTATTTAATTTGGAAAGCATTGGGAAGACACTGAAGGTTTCTGAGGAGGCACTGAAATGATCCAAGTTGTGCTTTGCTGCTAGGACTGGGCTGAGTTGCTTGGGAAGAGATCTGCATAGAGCTGATAGAGTGTCTTGTGAAGAAGAGAGAGCAGAAGGAATGAGGGCCTGGGCTGGGCTGGTGGCAGTAAGAAAAAGAGGCAGAATGTACCTGATTTGGCAATCAATTGGGTGCAATTGGATTAAGAAAGTTCTTGGGAGATGGTAACATAAGTGTGTCCAAGCTTCCCCCAAGCCCATACCCCTCTCCTGAGCCGAAGCTTGCTGAGGCCAACAAGCATGTTAAGAGCTACAGGGGGTAAGGATGGCCCCACCTCTGACTGATTCAGTTAGGGAAGATTGCTGCAGGATTTTTCTCTTGGGACCTTTATGAGAACCTGGAGTTAGTGAGAAGAGCCTTGGTGAGAAAAATAAAATAAATTGTATCCTGGTCTCCAGAGATGGGCATGTTGGTGATGATGTTATAAACAGAATAAAGAACTTCTGGCTTCCAGTCTGGTACATAAGAAAATTAGAAGTCATCCCTTCCACAGTCAGAGCAAGAAAAAACTTAACAAACTGAAAATCAACAACTCTTTCTAGATCCATGAGAGAGTTGGGTCATAGGACAAACCATTTTTCCCCAAATTAGAGAGACAGACAGGAAGTTACAGACAATCACAGCTCACTGAAGCAGAAACCCAGGAGCAGAAACCTCTACGAGAACCAGTATTGGGTTCCTTTTAACCAGTACATCCCATTCAGCTTTCAATAAAAAATTACAAGGCATACTAAACGACAAAAGCACAGTTTCAAAAGACAAAGCAAGCATTAGAACCAGACTCATATATGGCAGAGATGTTGGAATTATCACAGTGGAAATTCAAGACAATTAATATGGTAAGGGCTCTAATTGAAAAAGTGAAAAACATGCAAGAATGGATGGGTAAGGTAAGCATAGAGATGGAAACTCTAAGAATCAAATGGAAATACTAGCAATAAAAAAAAAATTCAACAGAAATAATGTGTTTGATGAGCTTCAATACACTGGACATGGCCAAGGAAAAAAGTCAGTGAGCTTGAAGAAATGTCAATAGAAACTTGCAAAACCATGCAAAGAGAAAAAGATGTAAAAATGCACAGTATATGTAGGAGTTGTAGGATAATTACAAAAGATGTAATACATAATGGAAATATTAGAAAGAAAAGAAGAAGAAAAAGGAAGAGAAAAAATATTTGAGGGAATAATGACTGAGAATTTTCTAAAATTAATGATAGTTGCCAAATCACAGATCCAGGAAGCTCAGAGAGCATGAATCAGGAAAAATGCCAAAACAAACAAACAAACAAACAAACAACAACAACAACAAAAACTGTGCCTTGGTAGATTATATTTAAACTGCAGAAAATCAAAGACAAACAGAAAAATCTTGAAAAAAGCTGGTGGCAGGAGGGTGGGGAAATACCTTACCTAGAGAAGATAAGAATCACATCATAGTTCTTCTCTTCAGAACCCATGTATGCGAGAGTGGAGTGAAATATTTAAAGTATTGAAAGAAAAGACACACTAACCTAGAATTCTGTGTCTGGAGAGATTA
Source organism: Hylobates moloch (assembly GCF_009828535.3). Classification (NCBI taxonomy): domain Eukaryota; kingdom Metazoa; phylum Chordata; class Mammalia; order Primates; family Hylobatidae; genus Hylobates; species Hylobates moloch. The sequence goes on along the minus strand of NW_026652284.1, from coordinate 39,011,590 downwards.
TCCTTCAAAAGGAAGGGAGAGGCCAGGTGCAGTTGCTCATGCCTGTAATCCCAGCACTTTGGGAGGCTGAGGTGGGAGGATTGCTTGAGCTCAGGAGTTCAAGAGCAGCCTGGATAACATGATGAAACCCCATCTCTACAAGAAATTAGCCTGGCATGGTGGCACATGCCTGTAGTCCCAGCTACTAAGGAGGGTGAGATGAGATGCTTGAGCCTCTGGGCGACAGAGAAAGACCCTGTCTTAAACAACAACAACAACAAAAACAAACAAACAAAAAAGAAGAAATAAAGATGTTCTCAGACAAACAAACATTAAGGAGATTTGTCACCAGTCAACCTGTCTTTCAAGAAGTGTGAAAATAAATTCTTCAGAAAGAAGGAAAATGTTATAGGTAGGAAAATGGAATCTATGTAAAGAAAGGGAGATCATTTGAGAAGGAATAAATGAAGGGAAAATAAACAAAAGGGAGAGAGTAACATTGGACTCGGTAACTATATGTGCCACTCTCCTCTGCCTCCCAAGGTCCATGGTGGTCCTTAATAAAGTGGTTCCCACTTTCTCTACTTTTAGGCTGGATGAGTGTGAGAAGGCCAGAGAGCAGAGAGGCATCATCTTGGTGCCTTGCCAGGGTCCTAGCAGCCACTGGGCCGCCTGGGAAGATATGACTGCATCTTCCACCATTCAAGGAGTTCCAGGAGTTGAACCTGAGGGCCAGTGTACAAAGGAGAAGAGCAGCCCAACTGAGGGGGTTTGGGAGTCAGAAGCAGGGAGAACACAAAGACTGAGACCTGGACCCTAATGAAACTGAGCAACTGGAGAAGACAGGCATCAATGTGAACAGAATAGGAGCCTTGGGGAGATTCAAGTACAGTACCGAAAACATTTTTTGGGATAAAAAACCCAGGATGTTATTTAACGTTGGAAAATTGGTAGGTAAATTAAAGGAGAAAAGGGCTATTATTGAGTAGCAAGTAGCGAAAAAACAGAGTATATAGATCTATGAAACCTGATACATGGACTAAAGAAATTTCAGAAGAAGAAAAAAGATGGAGATGGAGGAAAGACAATAATTGAGTACATGGTAGAAGAAAATTTTCCTGAGCTGAAGAAATTTATGAGTCTGCAGTTTGAGAGAATTAAATGAATTCCTGGTGAGATTGATTGGGTGTGGCGAAATAAAGATGTACATTTACTATATTCTGGTAAATTTCCTGACCCCTAATGATAAAAATAATATCTTATAAGTTCCCAGCGGGGTAGAACAAACTACTAAGAAAGGGACACAATCAGATTAGACTAAATTTTTTTAAATGTATTCCCTTTTATGCTAGAAAATGGGGTAAATAATAACATCCTTAGGCTACTGAGAAGACAGGACTAAGATTGAGAATTCAATACCAGACAAGATAACACTTATCTGGCAGAATAAAAGATATTGGTGAATTTTCAAGGATTGAAGACTATATCATCCATTAAAATTTGTTCTGGTTTTCCTATTATTTTATCTATTTTAGCACTGAAAATTCTACCTCCTGGAGAACCATTTAGTCACAGGCAAACCAGGACCACTAGTCGACTTATAATATAACCCACCTGAAGAAAACCAACATCAGGTGGAAAAAGAATAAAGACTTTAAGGTGGGGAGTTCTCAACCAGGGGTGATTTTGCCCTCCCCTGCCATGTTGTCCTCTTTCCCCTTCAGAATTTGGCAATATTTTTGATTGTCACAGTTGGAGCAATGGGGGAAAGAGTTCTACTACTAGCTAGTGAGTAGGAGCCAGAGATGCTGCCAAACATCCTGCAAGGCACAGGATAGCCCCTCACAACAAAGATTTATTTTGTCCAAAAGGTCAATAGTGCCAAGGTTGGGAAACTCTGAGATGGGGGAAGATAATGAGAAGTGGAAAGAGTAGTAAGCTACAAACCTTACGTATATATTTAGATATATGAAATTTAAATGTAAGTGGATAATGAAAGATCGTCTTGGGATGTGTAATGTAAAAACCTGTGAAAATTTCTTGAAATAGAAGAGACAAGCTGCAGAGAAATCCCAATACTGATTTAAAAGTTTGAAACTGTCTCCCCAAAAGCTCGTCATTGTGGATAGAGATAGAAGAGGCTGATGAAACAGGTGAGGCATTCAAGTATTTTCCAGGGTTTCAATTTATTGGAATGGGAATGAAGCTAGTCAGGGTGTAAGATGTCTTAGAGTAGAAAATCATAGATATCTTGTTTTCACATAATAGTAAAAAAATTGGTATGTCAATAGTAGGAAAATGTTTTGCCAGGAAAGGGAATTAGTGAAATGAAAAAATACATCAGAACTGCTATATTAGCAAAAGGTTGAAAGGGATTGAGCAGCAACTTGAAGAAACCTGGGAGAATATGAGAAATGATGCAGGTATTTGGAAGGGAGCAATGTCCTGCCAGCCAGTTTTGCCAACCACGATTCTAAGAGGGTTGAATAATGTCACTGTTTTATTTCTGTATACTATCCAGAGGCTGAAAATCCATAGCCTTGTAATAAATATGTGTGGTTTATTTCAAAGTTCTTAATGAAATAGTACAACAACAATTATTACTTTTCCGCTGTCCCAAAACATGTAAGTAGCTCTATGGCATGGCATTATTGGTTAATACTTGTCTCCTTCGCTAGACCCCGATCTTCACGAGGGTAGAAATCATGTCTCTTCTCTCTCATCATTGCATCCCCAACAACCTATCAATGTTTATTAAACAAACGAATCAATAACAGCCTCTCAATCAATGATTAGAAGACTAGATATAAGGAGAAAAAAAGCCCCAAGCAAAAGTTCAGGCAGTTGCACATCTTACTGAGATTCGTGAAAAAGAAACAAAGGAGAATGTAACAATGAAATGTCATGCCTGTAATTCTAGATTTGGAGGCCGAGGCAGGTGGCTCATTGAGGTCAGGAGACCAGATGGCCAAAATGGGAAATCTGTCCCTAAAGACTGGGCACAGTGGCTCACACCTGTAATCCCAGCACTTTGGGAGGACGAGGCGGGCGGATTACGAGGTCAGGAGATTGAGACCATCCTGGCTAACACGGTGAAACCCCACCTCTACTAAAAATACAAAAAACTTAGCTGGGTATGGTGGCGGGTGCGGTGGCGGGAGCGGTGGCGGGAGCCTGTAGTCTCAGCTCCTCGGGAGGCTGAGGCAGGAGAATGGCGTGAACCGTGGAGGCGGAGCTTGCAGTGAGCCGAGATGGCGCCACTGCACTCCAGCCTGGGTGACAGAGCGAGACTCCCTGCACTGCAAGCTCCGCCTCCCGGGTTCACCCCATTCTCCTGCCTCAGCCTCCCAAGTAACTGGGACTACAGGCGCCCGCCACTACACCTGGCCAAATTTTTTGTATTTTTGGTAGAGACGGGGTTTCACCATGTTAGCCAGGATGGTCTCGATCTCCTGACCTCATGATCTGCCCGCCTCGTCCTCCCAATGTGCTGGATTACAGGCGTGAGCCACCGCGCCTGGCCTAGACTTTTAAAATATTTGCCAATCTAGCAGGTTTAACATGATATCTCATTGTGGTTTTAACTTGCATTTTTTTGTAATGGCTAATAACTCTATTTTTCATTGCTCTAAATTAATCAATTTCTATAATTTAACCAAATTGGAATTGCAGAAATCAGATGGAAAGGCAGATAGATGGAACACTCTGTCTCTAATTTATACTCCAAATAACAAATGATTTACCAAAATGTATGACGAAATTATTCTAGAACAAAGTCGACCTGAATTAGGGTTTGGCCGAAAATGGTGCTGTAGGTTCTGGGACATATGTGGTCCCATAATGTGACTCTTCCTGCTAGAGCAGACCTCTGGTACCCTGCTGACCACACATGCTGGAGTCTCTACCTGGTTTATTATTTTTTTCCTGTAGCTGGGTCAGTGGATGGGAAGTGAAATGATGGTTTGATTACTGCTTCTTTAGTGTTCAACTTGCCAACAACGAGAACTCTAACTCAGGAAGTAACGTCCTTGGAGTTATCACTTTCAAAAGAAGTTATGAAGAATCTACCAGGCTGGGCATGGAGGTTCACACCTGTAATCCCAGGGCTTTGGGGGCTGAGGAAGGAGAAATGTTTGAGGCCAGTGGTATGAGACTAGCCTGGGCAACATAGCAAGACTCTATCTCTACAAAAAATAAAAAAGATTAGCTGGGCATGGGGGCATGCACCTGCAGTCCTAGCTAGTTTGGGAGGCTGAGGCAGGAGGGTTGCTCGAGCCCAGGAATCCAAAGCTCAGGTGAGCTGATTTTGCCACTGCACTCAAGCCTGGGTGACAGAGTGAGACCATGTTTTGTTTTGTTTGTTTATTGTTAAAAAAAGTCTCCCAGGAAGCAGGTTCCATGACTTCATTTACCATCTAATACTAATTTGGTTGCCTATGAAAAAGTTCTCCCTAATACCTCCTGCTGTTATTTGAGCAGCCCCCCCTCCTTTCTTTGATTATTCTTTAGTAGTCCTCAGCATCCTCTGGGCACCACAGTTTTACTTTTTAGTACTCATTCAACTTTTTCCTGTAAGGAGATATATCACAGTTGAAAGGTCTTTCAGATAATATCATGTCCTAGCATGTAACTTGAGATTTAGAGACCTGACGTAGCTTAAACACACATTTGAGAACTTTGAATGATTGTGTTCTGTGTCCATAGTGCTTTATAACAGAGTCAAGTCCATCCTTCAGAAGTCACATGGACTTCCCTTTATTAATTATCCTGTCCATGCTGTCTGTGTCAGGCTGAATAATGGCCCACAAGGTTTTTGAGAATGTTATACCAGCAGAAGCACAGCCTGCTTGCACTGAACAGGACGAGAGAGGATAGAAGGAAAGAAGCCTGTTGGAGTCCCAAAATTCGATAGGCAGAAAACAGGCTGACAAAATGACTCAGCTGCAAACATGTGCTACCCTTTAAAAAAAAAAAAAGGGTGATTCCAAGGGTGGGTCCGTGAGCCAAGGGCCACAGAAAATCATTCCCAGGCCCTGAAATGCAATGGAGTTTGCCTGGTTGCATTTGGAAGTCAGTGGGGACCAGAGACTCCTTTTTTCTTTTCATTTTCACCTGTTTTGAACAGCAATGTCTATAACAATTTTGCTATGCCTATCCCACTATTGTGTTTTTGGAGCATAAAACTTGTTTCCTAATTTCACAGGTCCAGAGACAGAGAAGAATTTTCCCCTAGGATGGATTATATTCAGATTCATCTGTACCCGATTTAGATGATAAGATTTGGGACATTTGAGCTGATGAGAAGACTGAGATTTTGGACTTGAAGCTGTAATGAGTTAAGACATTGGGGGACCTTGAAGTGGGGAATGTGCGTGAATCTTTAAGGATCGGAGGGTGGACTGTGGTAGACTGAATAATGACCCATGCCCCCCACCAATACATTTGCACCCTAATCCCCAGAACCTGGGCCCGTTACCTCACATGGCAAAAGGGACTTTGCAGACGTGATTAAATTAAGGATCTTGCCATGGGAGATTAGCCTGGGTTATCGAGGTGGGCCTGAGGTAATCACAATGGTCCTTACAGGAGGGATGCAGGAGGAGTGAAACACAGAGGAGAACGCCATGCAAAGCAGAGATCTGAGCGATGTGGCCAGGAGCCAAGGCATGTCAGCAGCCTCTAGAAGGTGAAAGAGACAAGGAACAGATTTCCCCCAGGGCCTTCAGAAATAACCAGTCTTGTGACACCTTGATTTTAGCCATAGAAGACTCATTTTGCTCTTCTGACCTCTAAAACTCTAAGACAACATGTTTTGTTGTTTTAAAACACTAAGTTTGTGGGAATTTGTCATAGCAACAATAGGAAATGAATACACATTCTCTGTTGGACCAGGGTCCTGACATGCTTTTTTATATTCAAAAACTTTAGCTAGAGTCATTGTGTGAAAATAAATGAGGGAGCAGATTTCTTTTTCCTAGGTGGACTATTTCATTATAACTGGTGAATCTATCTTTTTCTCAAACAAAATAATATTTTTAAACAAACTACATAAAAGAACTTGAGTTATCGAAAGCCCTTTATAAAACAAATGTTCTCTAATTTAGCAGATATTACCTGGAGTATAATACTTCAGCTTTTACTAAATATCTAACTCTACTAAATAAAAAACCTCTCTCTGGAAGACCTAAGGCCTTTTTAGGAAAAAAACTAATAATGACACATAAAATTACCTTTGCCAAAATGTCAGGAAGGTCACATTATTAATATTCTTATAAAATCCTGATAGGAAAAAAGTGCCATGGTTAAAACTTGTGAGGTGTGTCTTTGATGGGGCTGGTTATTCAGGACAAGTTTGGGCAGACCTGGCAAGACACAAGAAAAATGTGTGAGCTTTCAATTTTAGGGAGTTAAGAAATTTTTTGGTCTTCATCCTCGTGTTTACTTTCTTCTTTTGATTGATCAGAGATGCCAGTGGGTGGCATTTAACTCATTTACACTTAAATGTATGGATGTGAATTATTTAATTAGAAAATAATTGTTAATGATTTCCATTTGAAAATTATGTTTAGACACGGTAATATCTATGTTGTGAAGCCAACTAACTTATAAGCTAGCTTTTTTCCCCTTAGCATTTGAACTTTTTCCATTAATTACCAGTTTGCGTTTATGTCCCTGTATCAGTAAGAGTGCAGTCAGGAAATCAGGCATGTAGGTTATACATGTGACGGACAACCTGTAGGCAGTCAAGGACAGTGGGGAGACTTCTACAGATTGGCAACAGCAGGACTCTGCTTCCACACTCAGTGCTTGAAGACTCATAGGAAGAGGTGGAGCGTTCACATCTCCCGCTGCTGTAAAGTCACCATAAATGCAGTGGCTTATAACAACACAAATTCACTGTCTTATAGCTCTGGAGGTCAGAAGTCCAAAATGGGTTTCCCCGGGCTAAAATCCAGGTGTTTGCAAAGTTTCCTTCTTCTCTGGAAGCTTTAGCAGATAATCTGTTTTCTTTCCTTTTCCAGCCTTGAGTGGTTGCCTTGGCTCATGGCCCCTTCTCCATTTCCAGGGCCAGGATTCACAGGTTAACTGTGCTTCATATCACATCACTCAGAGACGGACTCTTCTGACTCCTCTTCTACATTTAAAGACCTTTGCGATTACTTGAATAATCCATGATGATTTTTCTATTTTGACATCAGCCGATGAGCAACCCTAATTCCATCTGCAATCTTAATTCCCCTTTCCCATGTGTCATAACATATTCACAGTTTTCAGGGACTAGGACTTGAACATATTGGGAGGCCATTATTCTGCTTCCCAAGTGGTATCACTGGGATTGGAAGCTGGGCCATGGCAGGGATTATAGCCATGGATAGAGCAGTGCATAGACGAGACACATCCCAGACAATATGGTGGAGGAAAGAAAGAAGCACCTTAGCTCCTCACCGCAAAATGGGAAGGGCTCAGTAGGTAAACTCCTGGTTCTAAAACATCTGACTCTTTCCTTTTCTTTCTTCTTGTGTATTCTCAAAAGCTTGTTATTAGGTGGTAGGGAATATATTTTCTTCTGCTTATACCTTACTGTGTATATGACAGTTATATACGTCTTTATGATGTATACCAATATAATGGAAAAAGGACTGACTCAATCAAAATAAACATACCAAGCCACCCAAAACTCTGTCCCCTATATACCTTGAGTTGTTTGTGTGGGAAAAATCATGTGATTAGAGCCATTCTCCTTAAGCATTTTTCATAACAATGGCTAATGCAACGATTTGTAATGCAGCCTCTATGGCTGTAGCATTCTTCCTGGACTCAGGCCAAGTGAGGTGAGTGTGGGGGTCCAAAAACTGTGTGGGTCATTCAGGTTCTTCCCAAATACTGGAAAAAGATAGCTCATTATAATGTGCTTACAAAAAAAAAAAGTCATTTTCCTGTCATTCTGCAAAAATTTACAGCAAATGGGATTCAGAGGATTACTGCATGAAGGAAATGTCAGTGTTAAATCTATAGACAGTCCCTTCAGTGCTGCATGTCATAAATTAAAAGCAAGCACTAGTGAAAAGGCTTGGTGAAGGGGAAAATAGTGAGGCACTAAGCTGATCTTCGTTTACTTTTCTTTCTGGAACACACATGCTTAGCTGCTTTTTCTCGGACCCCTCCCCCCAGCAAGAAATCACTGCATTTATGTGTGCGTCCAGCTCTCTTCAACTACCTTAGCAATGCTGTTTCAGCAGCTCGCTGCAATGCCAGCATCAGGTGTCACAACCACTGTGGTGACTGGGTTAATGGCTGTGCTGTTTTCCCTGGAGAAGCAGGGACAGACAGGCCAGTCTTTGTCTCTGCCAGGAGAGGTCTGAATTTAAAACTTCATCCCAGACAATGTGCCTGGGAGCCATGGGGTTTTTGGCCATTTGGCCTGGCTTATTCTCTGCTCCATCACCAGCTCCGTGAGCCTCGGGCTCACTGTGCACAGCCGGGCGCTTGTTTGAGGGGAAAATGCATCTCTCTTTTCTTCCCTTTATTCTGAGCCCAAGTTTGGTTCAAGTTTTTGAAGTCAGACCTGTGAAGGGACTCTCCTCTGCTGGACTCACCTGTGGCCCCAGCAATTCCCGCTCTGAGTTACCAGCGCGTGGGAAGCGGGAGGTGGGTGGGGAAATCATGTTTTCATCTCTCTTATTTCTCTTGTCCTCCCACCACTATGGTTCTAATGCAAGGACTCGGGGCACTGACGCTGGGGGTGCTCACGTGTACTGTCTTCTGAATACTGCCTCACTGATGATGACGAAGACCACAGCTAGGAATCCCTGAGCTCTATACAGTGCTGAGTGCTTCATGACATTGTATCAGTTTATCCTTAGAAAAACTCCAAGGCTATTAATATTATCTTCTCCTTTTTATGCATGGGCAAATTGAGGCTCATGAGGTTGGGTAACTGTTATGTGCTGAATTGTGTCTCCCTCACCAAATTCACATGTTGAAGGCCAAAACCCCAGTACCTTAAAGTGTGACTGTATTTAAAGACAGTCTTTAAGGAGGTAATCCAGGTAAAAATGAAGTTGTATGAGTGAGCTCTAATCCAACTTGACTGGCGTCCTTGTATGAAGAGTAGATTAGGACACAGACACACAAACCAAGGGAAGTTCTGCTGAGAGCACAGGAAAAAAACATTCATCTCCAAGCCAAGGAGAGAGGCCTCAGATAAACGAAACCTGCTGACACCTTGATCTTGGACTTCCAGCCTCCAGAACTGTGAGGAAATAAACTCCTGTTCTTACCCACCCAATCAGTGGTACTTGGTCTTGGCAGCCCTGACAGACTAACACAGTAACTTTCCCAAAGCTACACCTTTGGGCAACCTGACTATAGAAGCCATGTTTTCAGTGTAAACCCCATAATTATTCTTTGTTATGTATATTCAGGCATTAGTTAATATTTTGTAATATTTAGCATTTAGTAATATATTTAGGCACTAGTTAATATTTTGGAAGGATGTGTTTTTAAATACTGATTAAGTCTCTATCTCCTTTCATATTCATAACATATTTACTGCCAAATTTTGAAAGAAGCCACTCTGAGAACTGAACTCGCCCTACCTAGTTATCTCTAGGTGAGCTGTGAATTTTTCAAAACAAAACTTAGTCAACTTTTCTTCAATTAAAGAAGAAAAACCAACTATGCAAAATAGCTCTTGGTTTTTTAGGGGCAGGAGGTAGGTTTCAGGAACTCAAACAAACAATAAGGTTTGGAAATCCCCTATGAGTGGGGCTTTCTGACCCCGGAGCAGGGGCAGGGGCTGGCAGTCTCTCAAAGAAGTGGAGCATTTCTTATTTTTCCAAACGTTGAGACCATAGGTGAGAGGTGAAAGGTGAGGGACTGGGGCAGGAAAGTCCGCACAGGGCGCCTCTAGGAGATGCTGGGCAGGCAGTGTCCCATGGAAACCCAACTGAGCGGGAAGGGTCCCTGCAGCCCTTCTTGGCCATCCCCAGATAGGCCAGCGGCCTACTGGTTGATCCTGATCCACTGGTTGAGAAAGCTTGCCCGAAAGGATCTTACACAACTATGTATTTAGTTTTCCAGAAGACTTGCTCTCACTCTGTTCTCTGGTCTATGGTAGGGTTTCACATCAACACATCAAAACAGAGACCCCAAGCATAGGGATCGGGATGTTTGGTGTTTCAAGGCACGCTGGGATTTTTATTTTTAATGCCTTAAGATGTTTATCCCATTAGTCAGATATCTTTTTTTATGTAGTTCATGAAAAAGCAACATCAGCCCAGTTTCCTGATTTCAGCTGCAGATACAGTTCATAGCATTAGCTACTTCTTCATCAATTTCTTTCTAAAAACTACCCGGGAAACAAAAAAGAATAGTAAACAACAGTTTTTATTGCAACCATGTAGATTTCAACAGAGGAAACAGAGAAGAGTCAATGTCTGCAGGAGGTAAGGAAATGTGATCGTGCTGGCAAGTCTTGATTGGCTATGACCTTGAGTATAATCAATAGGCCACTTCCCCTTTTGTCAGGCAGAACTGAATTCCACGTATTTTTTTTTCTAGCAAAGGCACTTACCTAATGATATTAAAATTTTAATTGATTATGCTCGATGTTCTGAAAATTGAAACAGCTCAACTCAAACTCACTCAACCCGCTCGCCCTCCAGCCGCCATTGACTTGTGGATACGACAGCTATAAATAAATGCTGCCACCTACAGGAGAGAGTGGGTTTGCGCAAGGCCAACTGCATCCTCGTCCTCTGCCTTCTGTCTTATTTTCTGCCTGGAACTCACATTTTACTGCTTTTCTTTCCTACCCTCTTCTCCATATGATTCAAAAGATCAGGATACGTATTTGTTTGAATTTCTTGATTTTGTTTTGCAATACAAAAAGAAAATCCCATAATCTGTAGGAAAAATGATTCTTTATAGTGAATCTCCAGATTCGCTAAGACTCGTATAGTAAATATTAAAATAGGATGTAAATATTTAAAGCAGAGCTTAGAGAAAGTAATTTGCGGGACTCAGTGTCTGAACTAGTAATGCGAACACTTCACACTTCTATTCAGTTTTTCCCCCCTCTTATACCAGAACGTGAGTCAATAAGGCTTCTCACTCTAAAATGTGACGTAACACAACTTACGTCATGCTCAGTAGCTCTGCTTGAGTTTAGGAAGTGGACAGTGGCCAGCCCACTCCATCTTGGGCTGGCACTATTAGCAAGTATGCCCTTCCAACCAGCCCAAATGCCCATTGATCAATGAGTGGATAAAGAAAATGTGGTGTATATATACCATGGAATACTACTCAGTCATAAAAAGGAATGAAATAACGGCATTTGCAGCAACCTGGATGGAATTGAAGACCATTATTCTAAGTGAAGTAACTCAGGAATGGAAAACCAAACATCGTATGTTTTCACTCATAAGTGAGACCTGAGCTATGAGGATGCAAAGGCATAAAAATGATGCAATGGACCTTGGGGACTTGGGGGGAAAGGGTGGGAGCGGGGTGAGGGATAAAAGACTATACATTGGGTATAGGGTACAGTGCTTGGGTGACAGATGCACCAAAATGTCAGGAATCAGCACTAAAGAACTTATTCATGTAATCAAACACAACTGTTCCCCTAAAACCTATAGAATTTTTTTTTTTTTTTTAAAGAAGAAAGCGTTCCCTTCCAGTGGATTAAAATGTGTCCGTGCATTGGGCATTGAGCCTGGATCTGTGTTTTGGAATGGTGAAGAGAAAGCAGATTCCCTCTCTCATAGGACAGCATTTCACATTTATGAAGACGGTCATCATAGCTCCCAGGGTTTGGCCCTTTAGCCTGCTTCCTTTGCCTCACCTCACAGACATGATTCCTACCCCTCACCCCAACTAACTGGCCACTTGCTTCTCTGGATGTGACAATTCACTGTCCTCCTCTCCTCTAGCATCGTGTTGTTTTTCAGCGTCTGTAGCAGAAATGCATGGATCCTGCAGGATTCTGTGAACCCTGCGTTCTATTCTTTCCACCCTCAGACATCAACTTGAGTAGCAAAAAAAGCACTGTACACAGTTAAAGTCTCTAAGCCCACTACTAAAAACACAGCATAGGCCGGGCATGGTGGCTCATGCCTGTAATCCCAGCAATTTGAGAGGCTGATGCAGAAGGATCACTGAGGCCAGGAGTTTGAGATCAGCCTGGGCAATATAGGGAGATCCCACCTCTATTAAAAATAAATAACCCAGGAGGTGGAGCTTGCAGTGAGCTGAGATCGCGGTTAACTCACACCACTGCTCTCCAGCCTGGGTGACAGAGCGAGACTCCGTCTCATAAATAAATAAATAAATAATTTAAAAATAAATAATAAATAAAAACTCAGTGTATGTGGTCATTTGGGAGAAGTATGGTGAGTGAGCATGATGCCATTTGATGAGTTCTCACAGTACTGTGGCTTTTTGCCCTCAGAAACTAGCAAAGACAGCACAGGTTGCTGTTTCACTCGTGAGAGTTTCTAGGACGTGTTGCTTGTGCATTTCTCTAGAGTGGTGTGAGCACAGGCTATTTTGTGGTGGAAGAAGAGAGAGTTCTCTACTTTGCAGACTGTGGTACATGTGAAATTGTGAAGGAGGCTGTGTCTGGCTTTGGGATTTGAGTCTTTCATCTTGGCACTAAGTCCCTCTTGTTTTGGAAAACCTAATCTCCACTATTAACTTCAAGGTACCTGTGGTGGGTAGAGGGTGGGATCTACTATTATCTATGTTGGTGTAGACTTAATTCGCAGGCTAAAGACTCTGCTTTACCACCCTGAGCAGCATTTGTGCTTTAGCTCTTCTCTGTAATTTGAAAAGGGTTTGGTTTCTATTAAGGGAACTTCAATAATCTACAATCATGTGGAAGAATGGCTTGGGGGCAGCGGATCTTTTTGATATCCCTAAAAGTTCTTCCAGAAAGGCTATTTTAAAAGAGCTCACATTGTGCCAGTCTGGGCAACATTGTGATACCCTGTCTCCACAAAAAAGTTTTAAAAAATTTATCCAGGTATGATGTCGTACACCTGTAAGTCCTAGCTATTTGGGAAGTTGAGGCAGAAGGATTGCTTGATCCCAGGAGTTTGAGGCTGCAGTGAGCTGTGATCGCACCACTGCACTCCAGCCTCGGTGACAGAGCGAGACTCTGTCTCTCTAAAAGAGACAGAGAGAAAGAGAGCGAGCAAGGCAGAGAGAGCGCAGAGAAACAGTTCACATTGTGGTAGGTGAGGAGCACCCTCATAGTTTACATAAACCCTGGGTTGGGACAATACTCATCACCTCAGGGTGATAATGGAACTATGCATTTACTCACAGTGATTAGGGGGGCTCTGCTCAGGAAACAGGTTTATTTAGGGGAAACATGAGATCAGATTAAAATTCCCTTTTAGGGAAACTGATATATATATATATTTGCATACTGGTTCTCTGCTATATCTGAGTTCTGATTGTTGTGGCATTTGGGGTTAACTCAGAGCAATATTTCTGCTAGAGCTTTTAATTATGCATAATAACCATCATACTTTGTTCTTAGGTATCACTTTCATCCAAAGCTCAAAGTGCTCTTCAAGCATTATTAGCTCATTAATCCTTGCAACACTCCTGGGAGGTGGATTGGAGGCAAGGTGATTAACCCATTTACCAGACAGGGACATAGAGGCACAGAGGATTTCAGCAACTTCCTTAGGGTTGTATGAGTCAGAGTTGGGTAGAGAACAGGGCCTACTCATATCCACCCCCAGTCTGCCTCTCTGAACCTTCCCTCCTCCTAGGAGCAAAACCTAGTAACATTTGGGTGTTAGGAATTGTCTCTACCTGTTTTCTGAATGTCAGTGTGCTGCAATATACTGAACATTTTGCCAAAAATGAAGCAAAAGAAGTTTTTTATTGAAATGTAAAGCCTATGCTCTTTAAGGGGAAAGAGATTTGTATATTGGTCCTAAAATAAAATAGGGTAATCACTTAGAGCCTTCATATCCTCAGCATCTTTTAATATAGACCCTTAAACTTCTCTTACACGAATCAGGAAATTCCATTTGGCCAAGCAGAAATGAAACTTGAATTTCGTAAGTGTTAGGATTCAGTTTGTAACTGAGAAGAGCTAACATCTGTCTTTTAAGTTTGACAAACAACGTTTTCTCCTTGGTTTCACCTGAATGCAGGCTAGTTTCACATGGACGTCATTGTTGTTTTAGTGGCGTTAGAGGAGGGGAGGGGCCATGGTGTGAGCTGGTTGGCATCCAAAAGGAGAGTTACTGTTTGTGGAGCCACTGAAGGCCGGGGACGGGGTCAAAGGGCTCCCGAGAGCGGCTGGAGAGGTAAAGTAGCAAATTCAATGGGAAGCCAGGACTCTCCTTGGACTTTTGTCTTTTTTTTTAATAATTCATCTATTTATTTAACAAACATTTTTCAAGTATTTATTTTGTGCCAGTCATTGGCTGGATTTAAGTAATTGTAAGGTGAATAAAACATAATACTCATCTTGCCGGAGTATAAACAAGGGAACAAATATTATATACAGTCATGAGTGATTGTGGAGATATTTACAAAGTGTAGTCAGGGCGAATTTGCTTGAATGACTGAGAGAAATCTTTCTGAAAGTATCTCTGAAAGACTACATAGAGGGAGGGAGGGTCCAAAGAATGAGAGAGTTTGGCAAGCAGGTCTGTGGGACCAAACTTTCAAGGGTTATCTGTTGAAAGTTTATTGTGATTGACATCATCATTTACAGCAGCAGCAAGTATTTACTGAACTTCTAATGTGGGCAAGCTAATATTCAGGCTACTGGGGATATAAACACACGTCAGAAATGCTTCCAATCCTCAGGCAAATTGTAATCTGTTTAGAAATACAGAATATACTTAAAAATACAAGTAGCAATACAATCGGATATATAGTTACAGCTATTTCGGAACACAGACAATATGCACAATAGAAATCCAAAGAAAAGAGAGTGATAAATTAGAATGCTAGAATTAGGGACATTTATGAAACATGGGAAACACCATCTTCCACCTCCCTTTTCACTCTCCAAAGGTGTTAATGCCATTGAATTCCACTGCATATGTGTGGATGACTGATGATTAATCTATTTTATCCATGACCAAAGGTTCCTTTCAAGGTATTTTCGTAGGGTAACAGAATTTAACTAAGAAGATGAACTTAGTATTTTTATTAGGCAGGACAACTTGCATGATTAGGACAATGGGTACCAATGACAATGATCATGACATTCAATGCATTATGAGGCATTGACCCTTTGAGCTGTTAATCACTATTTTATTAATCACTATTTTATAGCATAGACAAAAATAATACAAATAAAGCTAGTGAGTGGTCTAAATTAGTGAGTAAGTCCCAGCACTAGAAATTATGTTAGAACTTCAAATAATGCCCAGACATTTTTTGGATACTCTTTGAAGCTTCTTTGTCTTCCCCACAAAAGCTTTGAAGGAACACAACTTTCAAGTCATAATTTGCCTTGAATATGACTTTCAAGACTTTTAAAAATTGTTCTTCCCTTCTTTTTTCAAAAACAGTTTAATTGAGATATAATTCACATAATCAATTCACCCATTTAAGTATATAATCAATGGCTTTTAGTATATTCACAGATTTGTGTAATCATTCACCACAATCAATTTTAGAACATTTTCATCACCCCAGGAGGAAACTTCATAGTCCTTAGCCATCGTTCCCAATCCACTAGGTGCTGTTCCCACCTAGCACCCTCTCCCACAACCCTAGGGAACCACAATTCTATTTTCTGTCTCTGTGGATTTGCCTATTTTGGACATTTAATATGGATAGATGGTCCTTTTGACTGGGCTTCCTTTACTTAACATAATATTTTGAAGGTTGATCCATGGTGTAGCATGTATCAGTACTTCATTTTTTTGGTATTGTTGAATAATACTCTACTGTATGGCGATAATACATTCTGTTTATCCATTTATCAGTTGACAGACACATTGGTTGTTTTCATTTTTTACTATTATGAATAATCCTGATATGGACACTTGTGTTCACATATTTTTATGTACAAATATTTCATTTTTCTTGGTATTTACCTAAGAAGTGGAATTGCTGGATCATATGGTAACATGACCATATGTTTAAATATACATTTAAACATTTGAAGAACTGCAAGACTTTCTCTAAACTGACTGCACTATTTTATATTCTCACCAGTAGAATATGAGGATTTTAATTTATCCACATCCTCACCAATACTTTTTGATTCTAGCCATCCTCGTGGGTGTAAAGTGGTATCTCATTGTCGTTTTAGTTTGCATTTCTTTGATGGTTAATGATGTTGAGCATCTTTTTATGTGCTTATTGTGTTTGTATATCTTCTCTGTATAGATGCTTGTATGTCTTATATGTGTTCGTATATCTTCTCTGGAAAAATGTCTATTCAGATTCCTTGCTCATTTAAAAAAATTTAGTTTGTCTTATTATTATTGAGTTTTAATGTTCTTTATATGTATTTGTGATACAAATTCCTCATCAGATACCTTATTTGCAAAAATTTTTATCCCATTCTGTGGGTTGTCTTTTCACTTTCTATGTGGTGCTTTTGAAATGCAAAAGTTTTTAACTTTGATGATGTCTGGTTTATTTATTTATTTATTTATTTATTTATTTGATTTTGGTGTCATTTTAAGAAACCATTGGCTAGTGCAAGGCACAAATATTTACCCTTAGGTTTTATCTATAAGTTTTATATGTTTTTAAGCTCTACATTTATATTATTATTACATTTTGAGTTAACTTTTTAAATATGGTGTGAGTAGGAGTCCAAGTTTTTTTTTTTTCATGTAGATATTCAGTTGTTCCAGCACTGCTTATTGAAAGACTATTCTTTTATCATTTAGTCTTGAGGCCCTTGTGAAAAATCAAGTATCATAAATGTTAGGGCTTATTTCAAGACTCTCGATATATTTCATTGATCAATATGTACAACAGTACCACACTGTTTTGATTACTGTAGCTTTGTAATAAGTTTTGAAATTGGGAAATGTGAGTTTTCTAACTTGGTTTTTTCTTTTCAAGACAGTTTTGACTATTGTGAGTCCCTTGAATTTTCATATAAATTTTTGGATTGGCTTGTCAAATTTCTTTAAAGAAGCCAGATGGGATTTTGAGCTGGAGATTGCATTAAATCTGTAGATCAGCTGAAGGAGTGTTGCTATCTTAACAATAGTCTTTGTCTTCCAATTCATGAATATGGGATGCCTTTTCATTTATTTAGTTCTTTCATAATTTACGTCAACAATGTTTTATAGTTTTCACAGTATAAGTTTTACCCTTATTTTGTTAACTTTATTTCTAAGTATTTTATTATTGTTTATGCAATTGTAAAAAAAATTGTTTTCTTAATTTAATTTTGGTTGGTTCATTGCTACTGTATAGAAATACAATTGATTTTTGTATATTTATCTTGCATCCTGCAACCTTGTTGAACTAATTTATTGGTTCTAATAGTTCTAAAAATGGCTTTCTTAGGGATTTCTATGTACCAGGTCATATCATCTGTGAATAGAGATGGTCTGACTTCCTCATTTTCAATCTGGATGCCTATTATTTTGTGTCCTTGCCTAGTTGCCCTGGCTGAAAATTATAACTTCTTGAGAGGGTACTATAGACCATAGTAAAAAGCTCCATGACCCTCACAAGTTCTTCACTCCTAAATGCTATCATGGGGCTGAGGTATCATGCTGGGATCTACTGCCAGGCCATAAGGGGCAAAACTTATGAATATAGGAAAAAGGAAAAGAGACAGGGAAAAGAAACAGATGTGAGAGGAAAGAGAAAGAGGAAATAGAAAGAGGAAAGAGCAGTTGGAGGAGGAGGAGAAGGAAAAGAATAGAGAAAACAAAAAGGTAGCTCTCAGGCTGAAGGCAACCTCCCTGAGCTCTATGAAGGCAGTAGTGACAGAAGTGAAGCTGTTAGTTTTTACGGGTGATCTTCTTGCCACTGGGAAAGGTAGGCAATGATAGTAGATCATAGTGAAGGCTTTCATTTTGTTTATGGAAGGTAGAAGAACATCAAATTTTTTTTTATGTAAGGCAGACAGCTTTAAAGAAAATAGCACCAGGTTGGCAAATGATGTAACACAAGGTCCCATGTAGAAAGCATCAATACTTTTCTTTGCTAGTGGGCCTGAAATGACTTTGAGCCAGGACTGGGAGGGTGAAGCACTGTTTGAGTTGCTGCTCTTCTTTGGCCACTGGTGAAGATCTAGGCATAAATGAGGGATAGCAGTGAAAAGGCAACCAACCATTTAAATCTAAATGGCCCTACTCCAAATGCTGCTGTTTGCTAAGGACCAAAAGTAGCCATGAAGATTATTGATTTATGATTAACTTGTTCAGTCTCTGGGTGAGGGTGCATATTTTAAATTGGATAAACTGAGAGTAGTTTGATCTAGAAAAAGATTAGCACCTGAAAGAAAGATGATTCTTCAGAGGTTTTGGGGTTGTAAGTAAATATCCTTGGGGTCCATGACTTTTTGAAGAAAATTAATCAGAAAATGTGCCTATCAGAATGCAGACAGCACATAGCCATGAACTGTGCCACTTCTGGAATAACAAAAGGCAAACAGGACCTTAAGGTAATGGGCTGGTTTAGAATTATGAATCACTGAGCCCATTTCTTTCAGTGACTAATGATGAATCACTGTTTTAACTTTGGATGAAATAATAGGCTGCATCTGAGGAGCTTCATTAATCATCATAAGAATTAGGCTTGTGCCAATTCATTACTGCAGGGTCGACATGTGCTGAACACTTGAGCTGAATTTCAGGAAGGGGTGAACTTTAGGCAAGGGCTTGCTTAAAATAATGCAAACATTAGGGGTCTATTCTTGCCTGGATGGGTGGGGATTTAAGAGTAAAGAATAGATTCTAATGTATCATCCCTCATCTGGAAGCTTAACAAAACACTAACTACAAAGTCTTTGGCTTTTTGGTATTCAGGGTCATGATACAATAGATAACCAACATGTATCATAAAATCTGATACTTTTGTCTGTTGTTCGCTTTGCATGTTTCCTGTCTTCAGAAAGTGATTAACAATCTACTGTACATTTGGATTTCAGCAGGCATGAAAATAAGGAAATTTAGCTCACTGTTCTTTGAAGAGCAAAATCATCCTTGCAAAATCCTAGAAAAAAAAAAAAGCTTTCCTTAAAAACTTCTTACTATAGAGAATGAAAACCTGAGCTACAGACAGCAAAAGAAGAAACCTGGTTCATACAAACAAGAAATCAGGCTAGATTCATCATTTGGTCAACTTCAAAGAGCTTGAGCTGAAATGAGGGTTAAAAAGTTGTTCCAACAGATTTAAACTGATGTGCTGCAGAGATATATAGGTAGCGTGTATGTCTCTCTTGCAGTAGCCAGAAGTGATGGGAAGTCCAAGGTAATTTCTTGTAGTCCTTAACTCCAACAGATGTGATTTTGATAAAGTAGGAGAAAAATTCACCCAAGTTATGAAAGATGTATATTGTTATGTCTTAATGCTTGATTAGTTTTAGTAATCTTTAAGAATCATGAACCCATTCACATCATTTGAAAAGTTGGCTTATTTTTTATAATACATTTTTTCCCCAAATCAAAAGCATATGGGTTTTTAGAAGGAAAAATCAAGGGTTGGATCAAAATGTTAAAATCTCATTATTTTTAAACTGACTGTTTTAGAGACCAGGTCTTGCTCTGAGGCACAGATTGGCCTGAAACTCCAGGGCTCCAGTGATCCTCCTGTCTCAGTCTACCAAGTAGCTGGGACTACAGTGTGTACCGCTGTGCTGGCTTACATTTGTTTTACTTTTTTTTTTTTTTTTATTTAGACAGAGTCTCTCTTTGTTGCCCAGGCTGGAGTGCAATGGTACGATCTCGGCTCACTGCAACCTCCGACTCCTGGGTTCAAGCAATTCTCCTGCCTCAGCCTCCCAAGTAGCTGAGATTACAGGCGCCCACCACCACACCCAGCTAACTTTTTATATTTTTAGTAGAGACGGGGTTTCACTATGTTGGCCAGGCTGTTCTTGAACTCCTGACCTCAGGTGATCCACCTGCCTCGGCCTCCCAAAGTGCTGGGATTACAGGCATGAGCCACTGCTCCCGGCCACATCTGTTTTAATTTAAAAGACTAACTATATTTGAGATATTTTTAAATATAGACTTTCTTAAAGTAGTGTTCATCAGTATTTATAGGAGAATAAGAGTGAATTGAATTTGAAAAACAAACTTGAATCATTTAGAAGTACATATAAAGCTATTGGTTATAGCTTACACACATACACATACATGCACACACACACAATTTCACATAAATCTTCTATTATTGAGATTTAATAGCTTTCTAACTGATTTATCGGACCCCAGGTTCTTTCTTATCTAGTCCATTTTTTCAACCTATCAGAGAGAACTTCTTTAAACATAAAACTCGTCTTACTCTGCCTACTTAAAACCCCAGTGAGCTAAGCATTAATGATTCTCCGCTCTTAGGGCTCAGGTTCCTCAGGCTGTGGGAGTGGAGAATGGGGCCAAGGGCAGCCCATGGCCAGGGACATGGGGCCTTCCACACACCAGGTACTCTCTGTGCCCTCAATAAGGCCTCACAAATACTTGTAGAGACAGTCATTTGTAAATAAGTAAATTAATTTCAAGGCATGTATCATTGTATTCTCTTTTTATACATATTTTCTTAATCATAGGACATTAAAAGTACAATCACATTGGGGTAGGAGGTCCCTGAACATTTTTTTTTTTTTTTTTTTTACTTTAAAAAGGGATCCTCCTACTCCCCAAACTTAGGAATCAGCAGCTATAGGATAAAGGACAAACTTGTCATGGACTGCAACCTGTCACAGCCCAAATTGGACCCGTTGAACACAACCGCTCCAATTTTAGTTGTTCTCCCGCTCATGCCCGCCCTGCGTCTGTCTGCCTCCAGGGATCCCTTGGAAGCCGGAAGCCAGTTGTAGTTCCGTCTCCCTTTGCTGTGCCATCAGCACTTGTGTGTTCCTGTGTACTACAGCATGTTTCCTATCATGCTATCATTATTTGCCTCACTACCCTACTATACTGTGAGCAGATTCTGCCACGCCTTCCTCCTTGACTTCCTCCCTTTGCTCCTTCCCTGGAAGAGGTAGAGGAGCCCTTTGTAGGCTCTCAGTTAAGGTTTGTTTAATTGAACTGTATTTTAAAGCATGAAGCCAGTGCCAGAATTTCAAAGTGGCGGGAGAAGGCCATACGTGGAATTCTCTAAAACACAAACGGCAAACAAAACAACACACAAGCACATACCAACTACAGGTGGGTGGCTCGCTGTTGATTTTATCAGCCAAATAAATGATTTCCAACAATGTTGAAGAGATGGAGCACAGGAATGAAAACTCAATATTTAAAGAAACATAGAATGAAAGCTAAGGCGCAGTTTGGAAGCGCCTTAGCTTCCAAAGGCGCAGTTTGGAAACAATCCTGGAACAGGCTTTCATACACAAACTGGACTCTGGGGCGGCAAACAATAAGGCGTAGGAGGATTAGAGATGAGGAAAATGAGCACGGAGTCCAGGCCTGCCCAGTACACCACAGGAGGAGTTGCTGGCACCTCCGTGCAGGCGGTGGAGGGTGCTGTGCCTTTGAGCCTTTGGCAAGTTGACAAAGAGCCCAGGTGCAGGTGGCTTGGACCAGCTACATGGAAACCCACGGAGATGCCTGGATTTTGTTCCCCTGCATTCAGAGGAATGACACAACTATGGAAATTTTACTGGGTAGACTCCCAGGTATGGTGAAGCATCTAGATAAGAGTCAGCCCAACTCTGCCTGAAGGCTCTTACCAATACATTGAGACCAAAAGATGGGGCTTACCATCTCTGGAGGCGGGCAAGCAGAGGGCCAGGTGCTCAGTGCTGGGTGGAAAGAATGAATGAACGAGAAAAGGGTGAACATACAGCTATGAGGTTCCATATGACAACCTGCCTGCTGGGAGTGATCAGGCCATGACAGTTCCAAATTCCATAGAAGGTGGTCTTGGAGGGCTGTGTGGAAGCAGGTGAACTGCCGTTCTCCTCTCTCCCATAAATGATCCTGATGGATTTTAGACACTTCCATTCATTTTATGTCCTCATTACTCTGACTGAGAAAGCAGACTTGATACAAACCAGGACAATTTGAAACTATAAGGATTGGTTTGCAAATGAGAGAGAGTGAAATGTGTTCTATCTAAAGGCTGCACAAGAATTCATGTCTGAAATCTTCCTTCTCACTGCCAAATCGAATTGAATAATGTTCTTAGTCTAGGAGACCCTTTTAGTTGGTTTGGGCTGCTGTAACAAAATACCTTACACTGGAAAATTATAAACAACAGAAATTTACTGCTCATAGTTCCAGAGGCTGGCAAGTCCAAGATCAAGGTGTCAGCAAATTCATTGTCTGATGAGGTCCTGTTCCTTATAGATGGCATCTTCTAGCCATATCTTCACATTGGTGGAAATGGAGAACAAGCTCCCTTAAGCCTCTTTTGGAAGGCACTAATGCCCTTCATGAGGGTGGAGCCCCCATGACCTAATCATTGCTCCCAAAATGCCTACTTCTTAATACCATCACCTTGGATGTTAGGTTTCAGCATAAGAATTTTGGGAGGACAAACATTCAGACCATAGCAAGGACTAACCTGGAGATGGCAGATGGTTCTCCGTGAAGATGAGCATCACTGCTTCTTCATCTGTGTCTCTCCATTGGGTTACTAAGCACAGCACCTTTGTTTGCTGAATTGAACTAAAATGTCACCTGAGCTGCTTTAAAAAGATTTCCCTCATTCCTTGCAGCTTTCAGAATTCAAATTATTGGATTTTCCTTTGGATTTGGTGAAATCGTGAACCAACATATTTTTATGTTCTCTGGTTATTTATCAGCTGAAATTTAATTCATTCAACAAATATTTATTGAGTGTTTACATCAGGCACTATTCTAGACACCTTGGGATTCATCAGAGAAAACCATAAAAATAGCCAGGCACAGTGGCTCATGCCTGTAATCCCAGCACTTTGGGAGGCTGAGGCAGGCAGGTCATTTGAGGCCGGGAGTTTGAGACCAGCCTGGCCAACATGGTGAAACCCCATCTCTACTAAAAATACAAAAAAATTTAGCCAGGCATGGTGGTGCATGCCTACAGTCCCAGCTACTCGGGAGGCTGACGCAGGAGAATCATTTGAACCCCGGAGGCAGAGGTTGCAGTGGGCCAAGATCATGCCACTGTACTCCAGCCTGGGTGACAGAGCAAGACTCTGCCTCAAAAAAAAAAAAAAAAAAAACCATAAAAAAAATCTCTGCCTTCATGTGTCCTATACTTACTGCAACAAAAATCTGCAATATTAGTTGCAAATATACAGTAACAGCTAGATTTCCCTTGTACAATGAAATGAGTGATGTTTAATAGGCACTTTTCTATGCCATTCATTATTGTTGACAACTAGTCGATTTTGCAATTCTGGTATCCAAAAGCTCTAAATGGCTCCATAGATCTCTGTTTTAATCTATTCCAATCTCTGTTTCACTCTTTCTCTATATGTATATACACCCTGAGATAATATGTGCATCCTTAACTGCACTTGGAAGGAAGGATGAAAGAGACATATACTATCATGTAATACTTCCATGTGTAAGCCTAAGTCAGTCTATTAGGGCTTCGAAGAGATCTCTTAATACCCAACCATGCTAAATATGAATACTAATCCAAGGGTTGGTATTTCATCCTGACTTTATTGTTTCTTCCAGTTACAAACTTCTCACTCAAAGTTTCACTCATATTTATGTCCCCCTCTATCTGTGATTACAAAGCTTAGCCCCAAGTCTGGTTTTAACATTTCAGAAGGATCTCTTTTCTTTACTGAGACAGACAGCCCCACTGAGTCAGGGGCCCGAGGGTATTCTCAGTTCAGCCTTCATATTTAAGATTGTGCTCTGTTGGTTCTAAGTCATATTGCCTTAAGCAGGATAACAGCTTTCCCTGCAAGCGACAGAGAGCATTTTACTCGTCCAGATGCCGGATGGAGGGAAAGGGGTGAGGAGGGATTATTCCCATCCCCGTTGGGATTCACATATATAATTTTCTACTTGGAGTTTCTCACACTTGACTAAAAGCTGGCTGAGGACGTGGTGTGATTGGGGAGAGGGATTTGAGGGATTCCATTTGGAGGGGCTGGTAGAGGCTGCTATGCATTCTGGCTGGGGTTGGGATCATACTTGCATCCACATTCTGCTTCTTCCAGTTACTTCTGTGTGCACTTCCATTTTTTTCATTTGTAATTTAAGGAAAATATTGCTCTTAAACAGTTGTTCCAAAATCTAAATGAAGTAATTTCCATCAAAGGCCCTGGCACCTGTGAAGTTTTGGAGCAGATGGTGTTGAGGTCCCACTTAGGGTCACCAAATTTAGCACCTAAAAATACAGCACACCCGGTTAAATTAGAATTTCAGATGAAGGACAAATGCTTTTTAGCTATAATACAACACACAAATATAACCAAATATATTACACAATAGAATATATAATAACATAAACATTTACAAATTTAAATACTTCAGTATAAATATTGCGTGGGGCATATTTATACTAAAAAATTATTTGTTGGTCAAATTCAGTTCAAATGGCAACTGTAGCTGCTATGGTTTGCATGTGCCCTCCAAAACTCAGGTAGAAACTTAATCCCCAAAGGGTCAGTATTGAGAGGTGGGGCTCTAAAGAGGTGATTGGATCATGAGGGCTCTGCCTTCATGAATGAATGAATCTATTCATGGATTAATGGATTACAGGTTAAGGGATTAAGGGTTTATCATGGGAGAGGAACTGGTGGTTTTATAAGAAGAGGAGGAGGGGCCTGAAATAGTATGTTAGCACTCTCAGCTCCCTCACTATGAGATGCCCTGCACTGCCCCAGGACTCCACAGACAATCCCCACCAGCAAGAAGATGCGCCCCATCAGCCTTGGACTTCTTAGGCTCCAGGACTGTAAGAAATAAATTTCATTTCTTATAAATTACCCAGTGCCAGGTAGTTTATGAAACAGAAAACAGACTAAGACATTAGCCTGACTTCATCCCCTCCTCTGGGCCTGTGCACTGACTCCCAGCTGCCCTGAGTGTCGGCTGCTAATGATGCACAATTGCCCCTTTCTATTGAGGCCTTGGCTGAATTGGAGCTGTCTCACTTGGGAAATTAATCCCCCTCCCACCACCAATGGGGTAAGCCTGTAACCCTGACTGTCTGGCAGGTGTAGAAGACATTGTCTACCTTTTCTCAAGTAGGGGTAAATTCTGTGTGCTGTTAGGGAGCTGCCCTGAGAACCCAGGCTGTAGCTAGACTCCAGTCAAGACAACGTCCTGCCAGAATTCTTCCCTTGCTCTCTCTCTTCCCTCTCTTCCTTTTTGAGATGGCTTCCTCAATTATTCCATGGAATCCTCATCTCCAGTTTTGTCTTAGATTGAAACCTAGTCTAAGGCAGCAATCCACGAATGTGGATTTTCCCACTTTCCTATGATTAAGACATTGTGAGGATCTTTTAAAAAGTGGGATTTTTTTTAAAAAGTTTTTTAATTTAATTGTGGTAAAAACTATGCAACATAAAAGGTACCATCTTAACCACTTCTGAATGTACAGTTCAGTAGTAAGTATATTCACACTGTTGTGCAACCAAAGTGTAGTCTAGAACTTTTTCACCTTGCAAAACTGACACTCTGTACCCACTAAACTACAGTTCTCCATTTCCTGCCTCCCCTACCCCCTGGCAACCACCACTCTACCTTCTGTCTCGAGAAATTTGACTACTTGAATTATCTCACATAACCAGAATCATACAGTATTTGTCTTTTTGCGACTGGCTTATTTCATTTACCATAATGTCCTCAATGTTCATCCATGTTGTAGTCAGAATTTCCTTCCTTTTTAAGATGGAATAATATTACCTTGCATCTATAGACCACATTTTGTATACCTATACATCTGGTGATGGATATTTGGGTTGTTTCTACTTCTTGGCTATTGTGGATAATGTTGCTATGAATATGGTGTGCAAATATCTCTTTAAGATCCGCTTTCTCATTTTTTTGTATATATACCCAGAGATTGGATTGCTGGATCATATGGTAACTAAATGTTTAATTTTTTGAGGAACCTTCACACTGTTTGCCTTAGTGGAATACAGTAGGAATTCCTGAAAAAAGTAGGAATTCCTGAAAAGATGCAATGACGCTTAAGAGAGTGTTTTCAGGTATTGATATATGGCTTTCACTGTGCAAAATATCAGAAAATTCACAAACATAAAAAATAATACTATTTTATCAGATTATAAGTCCCCTTTTAAATGACAGTTGATTGCAAAAACAAGATGGTCTTCTTCCTCCAAAAGGAGGAAGAGAAGGGTGTCATTTTCCCGAAATGATGAGTCAATATTTTCTTTGGTATCTTCTTGGTTTGTACTTTTGATATAGGCAGACACGCTAAATTATCCTTCAGATTTGGGACAAAACAATTGGGAATAGAAAGGAAACTGAAATCAGCGTCAATTTGTGATTTAATCTTTCACATTTAAACTTTAATTCAATTGAAACTCAGTTAGCAAGTAGTCCCATCCATATTTACGGATCATTTCCACATTGGTTGAGATGCTACCTCTATCACATATTTGTTTAAATGTGGGCCTCTTTCTGGTCTTCTGTTCTGTAAATCTTTCTGCCTAACTCTCTGCTATTAGTATACTGTTTAAATTCCTGTGGCTTTAAAACATATTTTAGAATATAGGAGAACAAGGCTTTCTTTATTACCCTTCTTTAAAAAAATTGGCTATTATATAGTCCTATCAAAAAGTTCGTCATTTTTATAGATTTTAAAATATTTCATTGAAATTTTAATTGAAGTTGTATTAAATTTATAGATTGTTTTGCAGAAAATCAGCATTTAATTTTTCCAGAAGATCTCTCCAATTCAGTCTTCTTTTAGTAAACTTCAGCAAAGTTTTTCTCAAATCAGTACTGCAGAATTCTTGTTGAATATCCCCTAAGTATTTAACTTTTGTTTGCTAAACAAAGGAATATGAATAGTTAAACTAAAGTTTTGAATAAGATCTTTTATTTCAAATGACTGTTGCAGAGAAGCAAAAGAAAGAAATAAGCACGATCTACATTCCCACCACCTATCATAATCGCTGTTATTATTTTAAAGTTCTCCATGCTACACACACAAACACACACACACACATACATACACACACACACAGAAAGAGAGACAGAGAGAGAGAGGTGTTCATATTTTTTCTTCTGACCATATGTAAAGTTATAGAATAAGGCCTACTTGATCATGGTGTATTAGTCTCACTAATGTATGCTATATTAAATTTGCTGACATTTAATGTAAAGTTTCATGTATTTCTGCTGTAGATGAGGCCATTTCTATTGGCCTATCATTTTCTCTCTTTTTCAGCATCTCTAAGATTTTATATCAGAGGTCTGCTATGTTGATCAAATAATTGTGAAGCTTTCCACATTTTTACAAGTTTGGAATAATTCAATAGGCAGCGAGATTACCTTTTCCTTAACGGTTCGAAATAATTAGCCAATTAAAGCCTGTAAGTGAATACCGGATATGTATTTTTGTAAGAGATTAGAAGTAAGGTACTTGTTGCCTCACTATTCCGGTGTATAAAGAGCAGAGATCAGTAAGATAGATTCTAAAAGGTCTGAGAGGAGGAGCCTTGATTGAACCTCAGACTGGAGAAGCAAAAAGACCTGTAAGCTTCAGGACTGGGTTTGGGTCCTTGTGCCACCAGCAGATGACATTGGTCTCATCTCTGTAGTTTCCTTTTTTTTAGTCTGTAAAATGGGAACAATCATGCCAACCTTCAAATAAGTGATAACTGAATCAGCTATTTTTGCAGGAAACTCTGGGAAGCTCTGAACACATGTGGAAAGTTTTGGATACTTGGTGTAGACAGTACTGCAATTTGGGAGGATATCTCCTCCCAACTATCACTTCTGCATTACTGCTGTATTGCTGTGGCATCTGGAGCATTGGAAACTGTGGGACCCAGGAGGCGGCCCTCACTGTGGTTATCTACAGAGGCAGCCTGAGGCTCCCTATGTGAGAAGCAGAACTGCAGAGAAACAAGGTGGGCACTCCTGGTGACTGAGCTGGCAATTTGGCCCTTGGGCACATGGGGACATCAGTGGGGACTTGCAGAAATACATGGGGTGGGGGGTTGGGGGGTGATGCAGGGTAATGGAAGTTTTTGAGAACAGCAGAGCAAAAATAGAAAATTGGGTTAATGTTGTAAAAGTGATCTGCTATAAACTCACAGGCTGCCGAGTCCTGGGGAATGTCCAGATGAAACAAGCATCGTGTTTTGAGTGGTGCAGATGGGTCAAACAACACGGGGAGCAAAAGGAAGGAAGATACTAGTTACTAACCTAGTTACTTTTGAGGTGCGTGGTGGTGAACAGAGCCATGTGGGAGAAGCCTGCTTTAGACCTGAAATTGGTAAACCATCTGCAGGAAATCGGCTTCTTCTTCCTTTTTTTTTTTTTTTTTTTTTTTTTCTGAGACAGAGTCTCACTCTGTCGCCCAGGCTGGAGTGCAGTGGCGCGATCTCGGCTCACTGTAAGCTCTGCCTCCTGGGTTCACGCCATTCTCCTGCCTCAGTGTCCCAAGTAGCTGGGACTACAGGTGCCCGCCACCGAGCCTGGCTAATTTTTTGTATTTTTAGTAGAGACGGGGTTTCACCACGGTCTCGATCTCCTGACCTCGTGATCTGCCCACCTCGGCCTCCCAAAGTGCTGGGATTACAGGCACGAGCCACCGTGCCTGGCCAGGAAGCTGGCTTCTTGTTGCATTATCCAGGAAGTGACCCAGCTGCCCATAGTTCTCACCTTCTATGCAAAAGAGGCAAAAGACTGAAAAACAAGTTGGACCCAGGAAATTTTTCAAGAATGCAAGTTTCAGGGTCAGCAGCCATGCCACGTAGTGTCACCTGGAAAGGATGGCTCTGCTCACAGCACCTGCACTGACACCCGCCCATCAGTCCTATCCTACCCTCGGTCCCGGCTGGTAAGTTAGCTGAGTGTGGTGGGTGTGTGCCACCATGCCCAGCTAATTAATTTTTTTTTTTTTTGATAGAGACGGAGTCCCACTATGTTGCCCAGGCTGGTCTCAAATCCCTGGCTCAAGCGATCCTCCCTCCTTGGCCTCCCAAAATCTTGGGATTATAGGCTGAGCCACCACACCTGGCTCTGGGTGTATTCTTTACCTCAGATGGCAGCTGACTTTTGTGTAAAGGGCAAGGTAATAAATACTTTAGGCTTTGTGGCCCTGTATCAACTACTCAACTCTGTCCTTCTCTTGGAAAGGCAACCACAGATGATATGTAAATGAATGATAATGGCTGTGTTCTAGTAAAACTTTATTATGGACATTGCAATTTGAATTTCAGATAGTTTTCATGTCATGAAATATTCTTCTTCTTGTGTTTCTTTCAATCATTTAAAATGTAAAAATCATCCTTAGCTTGCAGGCCTTACAACAGGTGGCAGACTGCAGTTGCTTTACTCATACGAAAGATTCACTTGCTTTACTGAGTCCCTTGGTGGGATCAATTCCACCCATAGACATAAAACTAAACAGCAAAGGATCTTGATGAAAATTCAGTAAAGCATCATCTACAGCAAATTGCCCAGAAAACCCTAAAAATTTTGAGCTAGCTAGTCTTCTAGACAAATGCTCTCAGGTAGTGACTTTAACAGAAATGATGTAATGAAAGACCAGATTCCTAGATAAAACCACTCTTGCTTTAATGGTTCAACAGAAGAAAATACACCTACAAGAATCAGTAGTTTATTATACTGATTAATGTTTATCAGCCAGCTAGCTGCTACACTACATTTCTTCCCCTTTGAGCAAGATGGTGAAGCTATCACCTAGTACATCATTCTGAGTTTAAAAAAACATCATTGCAAGCGA
This sequence comes from Hylobates moloch, assembly GCF_009828535.3. Lineage (NCBI taxonomy): Eukaryota > Metazoa > Chordata > Mammalia > Primates > Hylobatidae > Hylobates > Hylobates moloch. Next base: position 38,981,581 of record NW_026652284.1, on the reverse strand, counting down.
AACAGATATTTACCAAGAGTTCTAGAATGGCCAGAAGAATTCTTGATATATTAAATATCTTATAAACATCTAATGAAAGTGAATAGAAATCTTCATTTTAGCCTTCTCAAATCTCAGGTTCCATCTTTTATTTCTGTACTTACATTCTCAAGTCACTGAGTACATACTACTCTCCTTCTATTTTTTTGAAAACCCAAACAAAACAAATACACCAATAAAAAGCTTCCAGTGTCTTCAAGTTAGTATAAGATGGCACTGGAAGATCAGAAAAAGCTCTTGAAGCTCTGAAAAGTACCATACAATTTTCTGCGTTGTCATATTCAATCACTGAAGGTGCATAGAAGCTGGACTTTTGTAAGTTCCAAAAATGATTGTATAACTTTTTCCCCAGCAGACATTTTTTGAGCCATCTCTTTGTAGAGGAGACATTAAAGCACAGTGTTCAAGAGCAAAAATTTTAGCAAGACAGAGCCCTAGGCTCAAAATTCAGTTTTGCTACTTACCACGTACAACTTTGGACAAGTTACTCTAAATCATAGTATTCTCATGAGCAAAACAAGGCTGATAATAACCATTTCTCACTGTTATTGTGAAACAAAATGAGATATTGTATGCAAGGCATTTAGTACAATGTCTAGCACATAGTAAGGATTTAAAAAAATGGCAACTCTTATTTTTTCAACTATTGGATTTACTGTGTGTGTGTGTGTGTGTGTGTGTGTGTATGTGAATGTGTGTATCTGTTTGCGTGTATTGGAATATATTCCAGGAAGAATCATTGAAACATGTTTGTCTTGTGACACTCACAGATGGATATAAAAATGTTCTGGGAAATAAAATTATCATACAGAATTTGTGTCTCAATCCATCAAGTTTTTGCAGAAGAATCAAATTCTGAGTGAACAGATATTGTGGCCTCTGAAATCAAAGAGAGATGCTGAACATTTCAAGTATGTTCTTTGCTGACTGTCAAAGCAAAGTATACACAAAAACAGCAGGACAGTTCATAACAGAAACACACCCACCCACACACAGACATTAATGCAGTTGGATGTACATTCCATGGCTCACACTTGCTTAAGATAGCACAGAATAGAAATTCTCAAAAGAGTCCTAGAGGAATAAAAAGCTGCATGAATGTGTGAAAACTATTCATATTGGAAGTGTTTCCTTCGAGAAAAAAAAGAATGCCAGCAAAATAAAGACCCTGAAATACAACAGGAGGACTCAACACAGTGGGAGGTAAAGAATTAGAATCCACTGGCGCATTACAATACCTGTAGATTAAACACCACCGCCACTGGACTTGGTGAACATTTCTTCTGGATTTAACTATAAAACCCCCAGAAGGATCTAAAGTCACTTTCTTCAGCAATAGCTGGATCTGTTGGTAGACACGACTTACAGAAATGACCCAGGTAAAAGCAGCTGATTTAGTCACTCTCAAGCTGCCTCTGCTTACAAGTACAGAGCAAGATAAGAAGAAAGACAGACTATAATACAGATACTGGTACAGTTTTGTCATACGCTTCTGCAACCATAAACTTTTTGGATGTAGAACCCCATGATAACTACATAAATAATGTTATTACTGAGCAGGATAGTAAATAATTCAAGCCTCATACTCAGGATCCTTACAATTGTTGCAAAATTCAGATTATTTCCAGGTACTCAGGCCAGGGATATAGATTGCCAGGAAATCTGTCAAACACATCTTTCTGGTGACCTAGTGGCAAGCCTTTGCAATCTCAGCTGTTGGCTCACCTTACTTTATGCTGAATCCTATTTATCAATGTCCTACAACATGTGAACGACATCAGCCTATATTAAGAAAAAAAAAAACGAACAAGAAAACAGCAAGCAAGAAGTGAAAGACTACATAAAAGCGTGAAGTTAATCACTTGACTTTTCAGAGCATCATGAAAGTGATAAAGCGTTAACACCAGAGGATGCTGCAACTCCCCAGGGGTTAGTTCAGAAAAGAAACAGGTGTGGATAATACCAAAAGACCAAGGTGCTTTTGACCAGCTTCAATCCTTTCCCAGCTCTCTGGCTCCTTTGCTGAAAAAGGACACTCAACTCTGATGGCTTCGAGAACAGAAAATGTGATTTTCTGCGTTCACTCTTAATGTTCTTGGTTTCTTCAGTTTTCATGTTTCTGCATGCTTTTTATAAACTGGTAAAAACAAAAGAGATATCTACTGCTTTAAAAAAGTCTCATAGTGGCTGGGTGCAGTGGCTCACACCTGTAATCCCAGCACTTTGGGAGGCCGAGGCAGGTGGATCACCTGAGGTCGGGAGTTCAAGACCAGCCTGACAAACATGGAGAAAACCCACCTCTACTAAAGATACAAAATTAGGCGGGCGTGGTGGTGCATGCCTGTAATCCCAGCTACTCAGGAGGCTGAGGCAGGAGAATCGCTTGAACTCGGGAGGCGGAGGTTGCGGTGAGCTGAGATTGCGCCATTGCACTCCAGCTTGGGAAACGAGTGAAACCCTGTCTCAAAAAATAATAATAATAATAATAATAAAAGTCTCATAGTTTATATCTCCCTTTCTGGAAAACAACACAACATTTATAAGTCAATTCAATCAGTAACACTGTGGCTATTTTAAGTCACTCTTTCCTGATTTAGAGTAAAAATCACTGTGACATTTTATGTCCTAGGGGAAAAAAGAAGTTATAAATACATTTGTATGCTACTAAGCTAAAAATTACATGTGGTAAACATAGTTCAAATTGTTCTCCAAATTTTCCTTTTAATCAAGAATATTTTAGAGAAAATTTTAAAATCTTAATTTTTTTCCCAAGGTTTCAAAATAACTATAAATATTTTTTTCTTCATTATTAACTTAGTAGGAAACTTTGCTCCAAAAAACTGGGGAGGGACTCACCAATGTATGCCATGCTGATTTGGGTCATTCTTTTGTGGAGTTTTGTACATTTCAGGTCAGTCAGTGTCCATGGACTAAAGCCTGTGGAGGAATGGCCTTGTGGAATGGAGGTGACCCCTGCTCACTCAGCCAGGCTGGCGTTGGCTTCCACTGGGCTTCAAACCCTGTGTTTACTCTGCAGTCCTGCATTTTCTTTGCAACAGCCTGATCATCAAAGCAGACAAAAAGAGAGTTGGAGCATGGCGAGGAGGATGCTATCGCTTCTTTCCTTTCTTTTAGTACCAAACATAAATAGAAGCAAGACAGGACTTCAGTTTGATTCTAAAAGAAGGGTTTAAAATGTTTTGTTCTTGCACAACAAAGGCACAGAGACAAAAAGACTCCTACTTTCAAAGCAAAATTTATCTATCTTAAAAAAAGAAATGGATGAAAATCAATCATTTTAAAAGTTGCTGAAACTTCAGTAAATTACCCATGGTTTTGGAAATGAGCAGATCACTGTTCCTGTGTGCTTATATTTCATGTTCAAACCCTTGCAAAAGAACAACACTACAAAATCCAGGGTGGCTGAGTTTTAAAACCACGAGTCGAATTAAAGCGAGGAATGTATATAACCAAACAATGACACTTAGGAGGTCTGAAAAAAATAAGCAAACTACTTCATATGAGATTCCAGGATTTGTTACTGAACAAGATGAATAGTTTCCAAAGCGGTCAACTTGTTTGACTAGACTTGATTTTATTTCTTTGTTTTATAAAGCTGGTTCATACCTGTCCAGGCAAGGCCGTCATTTCTTAGAAACAGAGCACGCTATTGTCTTATGTTGATCAAATTATTTTATTTTTAGTAGCTCCTGTGTCTTGTCCCCTTTCTAGTTGAGCTGATCTGTTTTCTTGACTATTTACTAAACCACAGTGTATTATTGTTGTTCCTTCAGACCCTTTAATGAAAGCTCCAGACTTTGGTACTTACCGGCTTGTAACCTTGCAGAAGTCACTTATGGCTGATGAGCCTCAAACTCCTCATCTGGGAGATGGCAGTGCATCCATCCACTCATTCCTTTAAAAATTGTGAATGTCTCCTAGATGTGGGGCATTGGGTGCAGAAAGACAAAGACAAATCAGACCTAGTCCTTGCTGTTATGGGTTTTGCTGTAATGGAGAGACACCCACATAAATGCCATAAACATCCTGAAGTGTGATCAGTGCCTCATGTGCCAGTGAGGGTGGGATGGTGTGATCAGGTCTACTTGGGGGTGAGAGGAGTGGGAAACATCAGCACAAGTGAGAGAGGAGAGTGAGACATGTTTGTGAAAGCCCTTGGCTCATAACGGTAGCCAACAATCATGAGCATTTCCTACGGGCTGGGTACTGGGCTGAGTACTTGAGAGACATTTCATCCCGTCTCTCCAGTTCACCTCTTTGGTAAGCTACTCTTATTATCTCTAAACTGATAAGGAAATTGAGGCCTTCCGAGATGAAACACTTTGCTCAAGGATACACTCAAAATAACAATCTCAAGGTTCTACCCCAGGCATTAGAACCCCAGAACCCTCCTGTTGAACCACTAAACCATGCAGCCTTCCCCTTTCCTCCCTTTGGTTGCAGAAGCACCAAGTATTTGTCTGTGTCCTCCATGGCGCAGCGGTGCCCACAGCTATGGATGGTTTTGCGGTCAGGGGGAAGGCTCTGTGGGAGAGCAGGGCAGGTTGTGGGGGGCTGGGTGCAGAGAGCTGAACAAAGCAGCTTTACCCATAAGGGGTTACTCAAAACTAAAACAAAAACTAAAAAAAGACGTAAGTTCAGTTCCTCATTTTAGTCTATCTCTTCCAGATAATATTTCCTTTCTCACTTAGCTCAAACTGACTGAAAAAGACATTAGTGATTCCCAACACCTTTAAAACCCAAGATCAAAGGAACAGTAGGTCCCATAATAGATGCAAATGGACTCTCATTCTTGGAGGATTTAAAATAAACAGATAGGCAACAAAGTTTCAACTGTTGTTTAAATTCAGTCCAAAAGGATTTTCTAATCTAAAGAACTCCACTGTTTTATTTCAGGGTCAGAGCAAGTTCCCACTTAGTACACAGAAAGGTTTTCTATGAGGGAATTTAAAAAAGACATATGCAAATATACCAGGGAGATTAATAGGATGGCATAGCTATGAGACACACAAAATGAAATACAATGACACACAATATATTTTAGTTTGATTTTTCAATATTATATAAATGCTCTTAATATTAAAACAACAATTAATGGAAAACAGCCTCGTTGGTTTGATAAATGGAATAGATAGAGCCGTTTTCAAGGACATTTTTTTTTCTGATTCCAAATGTAATATAGTTGACTGTGGAAGACTGACAAATGAACGATAAATATACAAAGAAATGGAAGTCACCCCTTTGACTCTAGGCTCTCTAAGCTCTACTTACAGCCCCACTGGGAGCCTTCCGGAGGTATGCCCTGCCACTCTTGTGACTACTATAGCACATTCTCACTCCTCTCTTCTCTTTACACACATATGCACGCACACACACATCTGACTCTCAGTCCAACCACCTCATGGCCTGACCTGTCCTCCCACTCAGCTCTCACCCCATCTCCCATACCAGCCACAATTGTGGGTGCCACTGCACTGTGGAGAGAGCAGACATGTACTGAGTGCTTCTGCTACCAAATCAAAGACAGCAGAAGGCAACTGGATTTAGTGGTTAACCATCAGGGTCTGGGGTTCCATTGTCTTGGCCAGAATCTTGCCTGGCGTATAGTAAATGATCAATAAATGCTTGCTATTGTTATAACTAGAGTTAGTATATACATTATTGTTTCACAAAATTGGGCTCATAAATTGTATAGTTTTGTATCCAATGGAACTGATAATGTTACAGAAGCTTTAAAGTAAAATAAAAAGGCAAGTTGTATTGATCAGGGTTCTTCGCATTATAAGAGGCAGAAACCCACCTCAAACTACCTTAAGCACCAAGGATTTGTTGACTCATTGTATTTAAAGTCCAGAAAAATTTATCTTCTTTGCACAGCTGAATCCAAGTGTTCAAACAATGTTGTCATGTTCACTCTCCTTCCTCTCATTTCTCAGCTCAGCTTGTTTCTGTGTCTTTTGTTTGCTTGTTGGACTTATTCTGTCCGGCTTTACACAACCTTTCTCTACATTGCTGACAAGTCTTGGGTTGACATGATCCAAAAAGAGAAAAAATGGTATTCCCTTCAGTAGCACAGAAGACTCTAACCCAGCTTGAGTCAAATGTCCATCCTCAACCAATTTCTGTGTTTCTGGTGCTCCTCAATTGGCCTGGATCTTTTACCTTCCTGCAGTGTGAGATGAGGCTTCTCATGATCTTGGAAGGGGCACAGTGACTTCCCCACAGTATAAGAATTTTCCAAAGGAACCAAAAAGCGTGAATCAGTAACTGTGCTGGGTAAACATAAAGCTTTAGCAATCAGAGTTGTCTTTCTTAATTTTTAAAAAGATGTGGAATCAACTTTGAATTAAGCCTCAAAATTTCTTCTTGGCCTTTGGCTGAGATCAAGCTTTTTTTTTTTTTGAGATGGAGTTTCACTCTTGTTGCCCAGGCCAGAGTGCAATGGCGTGATCTCAGCTCACTGAAACCTCTCGCTTCTGGTTTGAAGCCATTCTTCTGCCTCAGCCTCCTGAGTAGAGTAGCTGGGATTACAGGTGTGTGCCACCACGCTGGGCTAATTTTGTATTTTTAGTAGAGACGAGGTTTCACCATGTTGGTCAGGCTGGTCTATGAACTCCTGACCTCAGGTAATCCATCTACTTTGGCCTCCCAAAGTGCTGGGATTACAGGCATGAGCCACTGGTGCCCAGCCTCAAGCATTTTGTTAAGTCTCAGAAGAAAGGTACCTATACAGTGGGGAAAAACGACATAATTTTATATGTACAGTACATTTTTAACTGGAATATGCCTGATTTCTTATGAAGTATTGTACAGATATTTGGTAGCACACTGAGTATTTTGAGCTGAATTGATTAACTGATGAGATATATCTTTGAATATATATATTTTTTCTTTCACCACACATTCCAGTTGGATATTCATTTTCAAACAGCGCCTTTGCAAAGTCTAGACAGATATTCCCTCTCTTCATTCTTTTTTCTAGGTACACAGTCTATCTATAAACCATGTAAGACAAATACTACTAGCATTCTCTTTTACAGAATTAACTCTCATTATTGGAGAACCATTCCAATTAGTAAAGGCAAAAAGGCTAAAAGGCAATGCTTGTTGGATGGATTTTAAAAACACAGAGATGATGTTGAAAGCGACCACAGTGGGTAAAAATGGTTATTTTGAAAACTTATTAACCAGCTGTCATGCAGTGTTCAGTTGATTGATTTCACTATTTTTTAAACACGATTTTTGATGTCAGCATGGCCAAATATCTGATTTTTTGAGTTCTTTCTGTATGTGACCATGTAAATCTAATATCTCTAAAGCTATTTTCCAGTCATGATACCAAGATTTATGCATAAGTACATCCAATCCGAAAGTTACTGTGATCTCACTTGTTTCCAGGAAGTCCCTGCAGCAAGGAGGGGTAAGGCCTAAATTGCTCCAGGCATGTGGGTTATGTTTTACTTTTCATCGTCATTTGGATGCTTTCAAATATATTACCTCAGACTCTTTGACAGTCAGAACTGGCCACAGATGGGTCAATTCAGTTGATCTTCATCATCTATGCTTTTTCTGGTATTTTTTTCTCCATGTGTAGGGTTCCTTTCTTTATATCTGTTTGTTTCTAACAATTGTTTTATCTTACTGCAAGCTCCTGCAATGAGAAGCCCTGATTTGATAAGTCATGTAACATAGCATGAAATCCAGGGCCCAGAGGAGAGCAGGACACAGGTTGCCACCAAGTGTGGCCTCAGTCCCTGTGCTCTTTCATCCTACCCTGGTGCTTCTCAGCCTGGTTCAATGCTTGGGTCAGGTTTGACGTTCAATACGTGAAGGTACCTCTCCACGTGAAGATGCCTTTGCATTTTTGCAGTATGTCTCTTGCTTTTCACTCTCAGCCCAGCCCCCTGAAAACTGTGTTGCTGACTTAGACATTTCTTATATCAAGTTGCTCCATCTACCTGTTTTCTTACTGTCACAAGAGTGGATCTGATCTCAGTTTGTTTTGGGAATAGAAGACAAACTTACAGTCTTAGAATTTCTTTTCTTACTCTTTAAAGAGTGATTCCACTGTTCCCCCTACTGCATAGTGTTTCTCTCCTGTTACTGGAATACTTAATGCTTTCGTGAGTGATTTCTTTTTTATTGCATTTGATACTGTTCCAGCATGGTGTTCACCGAGTCTTATTTCCACACTGAGAAGATCTCCTTTCAGAAGCACATCAGATTTCCTTAGAACACCAACCCTCAGCTGATTCATTGTTGCAAGGTATGCCACAGGCACACAAAGAGATGGAATTGTCTGTAGCTAAATGGAACTATGTGGAGAGTAACTCATGGTTGCTGTTGGCTAGATAATTTAACAGCGATTTATCACATTATCTGTTTTGGAGAAAGAAAGGCAGAGTGGAAGCTTCTCCTGTGGTTGAGTGAAGTTTGTCCGCTTAGGTTGTGTAGTGATTCGAGTACACTGATTTGGGCACCTGCTGTGCAGCTATGAAGTAGAGCTCCTGGTTCTCTGTGTCATGCTACTGGAGGGATGGTGAGGCTTCCACATGGGCTAAACCTGCATTTACTGCTTCTTCCTTTAAATCTGTCTTTTTTCAAAATGTAAACACTTAGGAGTATCTTTCTTAGTCCATTTGGGCTGCTATAACAAACTGCTATAGTCTAGATAGCTTATAAACAACAGAGATTTATTTATTTATTTAATTTCTAGAGGCTAGGAAGTCCCAGATCAAGGAATTGGCAGATTCTGTGTCCAGTAAGGCCACTTTCTGGTTCATAGATGGTGTCTTCTTGCTGTGTCCTTGCATGGTGGAAGGGAAGACCAAGCTCCCTGGGGCCTCTTTTACGAGGGCATTAATCCCGTCAAAGAAGGCTTTGCCCTGTGATCTGGCTACCTTTCAATGGCACCATCTCTTAGTACCATCACCTTGGAGGTTAACTCTACCTCTCAGTGACATGAGTGTCAAATAATTTGCAGACATATTTTAAAAGCAGCACACCTCTCTAAGACAATGTTAATATATTCTTTAGATGTGAATCTAAAGGCACGCCTTTTTTCTGTAATCCTGAGTGATCAATTGATTGATCAGTTGATTCAAGAGTTAAGGCCAGGCATGGTGGCTCATGACTAATCCCAGCACTTTGGGAGGCTGAGGCAGGTTGATCACTTGAGGCCAGGAGTTTGAGACTAGCCTGGCTAACATGGTGAAACCCCGTCTCTACTAAAAATACAAAAATTAGCCGGGTGTGATGGCACATGCCTGTAGTCCCAGCTACTTGGGAGGCTGAGGCAGGAGAATTCCTTGAGCCTGGGAGGTGGAGGTTGCAGTGAGCTGAAATCATGACACTGCACTCCAGCCTGGGAGACAGAGTGTCTCAAAATAAATAAATAAATAAATAAAAATTAAAAAAATTAAAAAAAAAAAGAGTCAAAAAGCATATATTTGCTGTAAAGTTCCACCACAGGTCAATATATTCAGTGACATCTCATGAGCAGTGTGGAGCTTTTGTGCATACCATATTGACCCAATTCATGCCAAGCATTTTATGGACAGTTAATAAAGAGACAAAATGAATGAATGGATATATAACGAATTAGTTCACCTATCTCTCATCAATCAAAAGAGCTTTTAAGCCAGACAGATTAGAAGCCAACAGAATGAATTATAACTTGATATCTTGGGTGAGAAAATATGTTTCTAAAATATAATTAGTATGACATTTGTTTTGCTTTGTTTTGTTTTGTTTGTACATATAATTTAGTTAAAAGGCATATATTCAAATAATTGACTGATTTAGTGACAGAAGGCAAATGTTTTCTGAAGAGTATTAAGAGGCTTCCAGTCACATGTTTAAAAGGTACAGGTGATAGTAACCCCACACCCCTCCACTGTTGGTGGAAGAAGCACTGGGTGGGCTCAGAAAGCTGGAAGATTGCTGCCCAGAGGCTCCTCAGGGCTTACCCTGGACCCCTTCTTTTCGCTACAAAATCGATGCCAGTGCAGAGGCCTAAGACAGTTCTAAAATTCCAGACTCATCAACTCATAAAAATATCACTAATCATTCATACAGTGAGGCGGGATTTTAGAGGAGTATTTGGTTTGGACCTCCATTTTAGACATGGATGTCACGGGCTCTTTTCTACTTTGAGGTTATTTTTCTATGTGCCCATCTGCATATCTGGAGGTAGTTCTAAATGAGGATCATATGCCTGCGCCTCAGTGGCTGGTCACCACCCTAATGTGCGCCTCTTACCAGCCAACATTGTCCCTTAGGGAGACTCTTCCTATCTGTAGCCATGGGTAGGACATTATCACTGCAACCGTGGATTTACAAAGGATTTTGAGACAAAAGATGTCTGCCCTGAGCACATATGCATTTTAGGAATGAAGAGAATGGATTCAAGACAGAGAAAAGATGACTGGAGTGGGTCAGATGTAAGGTGATGAAGGCGCGAATTATGCAGTGGTTATGCAGGTGAAAATTAATGCACATATATGAAGAGTTTGTAGAGTCAATTTGCAAATTATATGAACTGCTTGGGGCTGAGGGACAATATTGGGCTGGGAGTACATTGTGTTTGAGTGTTTCTGTGTAGTGGGAGTGTGACTCACTGAAAGATGAGGAAGGAAGGGACTTTGGCTGGAAGGTAGGGAAAAGGGAACTGGGAGAAGTTGTTCTTGGTTATTACACAGGAAAACATGACCCCCAAACCTTTGTTGCTGGCAGAGAAGAAATATTGCTTAGCAAAAGGCATTTACTTAATGCAAAGAACTTCCTTTTCTAGGGGCCAGATTTTTTTTTTCTTTAACCATCGCTACTCAAATAACAAGATTTAAGTGAGTGCTGTTTTTTAAAATCCATCCTTTTTTTTTTCTTTGTAATTCAAGGGCCTAATCAAGGGAATGGAATATGAGGAGAATGAAGGCTCTGGGAATTTATTTTCATCGTGGACCAGACTTTTTATCAGCCAGGAAAAAGGTTAGTAAATATGACCTGGTGTTTTTGAAAACTGTACAAAGTTCAGTGCTCAGGGATTTCCTGAAGGTAGCTCTTAATGGGGGCTCTTCCCCTAACACCCAGGAGACCTGTGGGTGTGGGAAGGGGCCATCGGATTGACACAGCGACTGGGAAGGGTGCCTCTGGCACTTCCTGGGAGGCCATCAGGGGTGCCAAGTCAGCCACGGTACGTGGACACTCACACATAAAAATCTTAAAGGCTTGTACCTCTCACAAAATGCCAACAGCACCTGCTCAGAGAAACAATGAGGCTGGACCTGCAAAATGAGCTCGCATCAAGGGCTCTGTGATTTCTTGACTTTAAGCTCAACCCTAAACTGATTGATTCTTGTTGCCTGAGGTCTCTTTGGGAGGGAGCCCGCAGGCTGAGCTGGGATCAGCCGCTGGTGGTGAAAACCAATGCTGGGGTTGCGGCAGGGGAATCCTGGTGATGAGGAGGCACAGGAGCTATGCATGCCGGGCCTGGCGGGAAAGGCTTTTCCAGAAAGCACCTGGGGCTGGAGAGACACAGTCCTGGGGACAACGCGGACTGAGGCTTTGGGCAGGATGTTCGACTGTGGCTCAATGCTGAGACTGGCTGAATGGGGCAGGCTTCAGGGTCTGTCAGATACCTGCCCCTAAAAAGCAGTTCCATAAAAGAGAAAAGAGAATCCCTTTGTTGTGTCCTTCTTTCCATCACAGATGTCAGCATCTGATGGCATTTCCCCTTCTGTGTGGCACAGTTCAGGGCTATTTGTTGGGTTTTACTAGAGAACAGCCTGTCTCCTGGGATTCTGTAGTGACGAGGCTTCCGCATGAAGCTTCAGATGTTCTAAAAGTGGGATGCAGGGCCCAGTGAGCTGCAGAGTGATGAAGTGGGGGAAGTTCCCCAGTGTCGCTGCTGGGACACAATGCCTGACTCCCATAAGCAAAGAAACACTACAGGGGTGGCTTAGGATGCATGGAGCCTGCCATTAATGGAGTGGGGCATTTGGTTTCCCCTAACAGGGATGAGGCACCATCATTGCTGCTCTGTGCCAGGTGTGGGAGGAAGCTTTTGTGGGGTTGGCCTCACAGGGTCTGGCCTGGAGGCCTGGGCAGCAGTAGTCTTTTCATGACGAAAAGCAGTGAGATTCCGAATTGGAGCAATACTATCTTCCAGCACCTGAGTCCTGTAGCAACCAGCATGCTTCCACTGCAAAGTCTGGAAATGCATCTGGGAAGCATCAACCAAGGGCCAGATGCTCTGCCTGACGGGGGACACCAGGGGACATTGCCCTCAAGGAGTTAGCCTGTACGGAAGGCAGACGGGAAAGCAAACAATGGAGTTCAACACATGGCCACCATAGACAGCTGTAAAAGACAGGAAGGGGGCACAGACGAGGGGGTCATCAATTTTGCACAGGAGAGTAGAGGAGGCAGGGCAGGGAAATCTCCCCAGGAGATATGATGGCTGAGTGGGCCCTTGAAGAGTGGGTATAGAGTAGCCAAGATGACAAAAGGGTATGGAAATCCAGGAAGAAGCCGTGGCATAACAAAGGCATGGCTGTGTGGAATAACACATGGAAGTTGCAAGTAGCTCTTTAGGGCTGTTTATGGAGGTGAGCTGGGAGCAGTGGCAGCTGGCAGTCAGGTAGGGGCCAGATCAAAAGACCTTTTGTGTCACACTGAGGAGCTGGGAAGTCATCCTGTGAATGAAACGGAACCTCGAGGGGCTTCAGGTTGGACAGCAAGGCAGCCATAGCTATGTATCTCTGCCAGAGAATGCTATACTGCCAAAATACATCGGAAGGATTGGGAAGGGGAAAGATTGGGATTTGCAAGGTCAGTTTTAGGAGGCCATTGTGCTGAAGAGTCTTGGTGATGAAGCCTAGGATGAAGGCACTGGCCCTGGGGTAGTTCAAGGGCACTTCTGTGATATACTCAAGAGGTGAACACAACATGATCTCACGGTTCCTGGGAAATATGATGGGGAAAAGGGAAATATAGCTCTAGAGCTCCAAATTGGGTGACAGAGTGAATTGTGGTGCTAACAACCAGGGTAGTAAGGTATATAGGAGAACGTTCTTTGTTTTTGATTGAGAGTGGTTGAGTATGAGAGGTGGGGAGAGAAAAGAGAGAATGAGCTCAATGGAGGTAGTTTTAGACCCAGTGCATTTGAGATGTTTATGAGATGTTCAGGTGGAGATGTCCAGCAGGCAGCTGGGTGTATAGTGGAGCCCCCTGTCATTCACATAATTCATTTACTCAAATCTAAGGACACACAGTCAGCAAACAGAGAGACACAGATAATGAAATAGACAGTTTAAAAAGTGTTGATCACTCCACTCTGCTCAGCACATGTTTAGTACAGAGGATGAGATGGAAGACCCCCACCCTCCAGTGCCTCAGTGGGGCCCAATTGCCAGGTGCTCCCCAAAGCCTGAGCATCTGGCCTTGCTGAGTGTGGCTCTAGGGTGGGGTCAGCAGGTCTGTCCCCAATGGCCAGATCTGACCCGTCACCTGTTTTGGTTTGACCGGTGAGCTAAGAATAACTTTTAAAATTCTAAATGTTAAAAAACAAATCAAAAGAATATCTCATGACATGTAATAATTTTATGAAATCCAAATGTCAGTGTTTATAAAGTTGTATTAGCACACGGGAACAGGGAGTCATCAGGGCCTTTCTGGAGGCTCTAGGGGAGAATCCCTTCTCTTGCCTTTTTGCAGTTCCAGAGGCTGCCTGAATTCCTACGCTTGCAGCTCCTTCTCCATCTTTAAAGCCAGAAATGAGGATTGAGTCTTCTGCCTCCTCTTCCACATTTAAGGACCCTTGTGGTTATACTGAGCCCACCCAGGTAATCCAGGAAAATCTCCCCATCTCAGGCCAGTTGATGCACAGCCTTAATTTCATTAGCAACCTTAATTCCCCTCTGCTATGTAACACAACTTAATTACAAGTTCTGGAAATTAGGACATAGACATCTTTGCTGGGGGTGGGGGGGTGGATAGTTTTATCCTGCTGACCACAGATAGAGATACAGGCTTGGGAATTCACAGATTTAGGGTGGTATTGAAGAGCAAGAGAATGGATGGTACAGCTCATGGAAAAGGCATGACTGAGATGAGGCGTAAGGAAAAATCCATGGCACACACAAGGCTTTGAGTGGCACAAGAAGAAAATCCTAAAAAGGAGATGGAAACAGGAACAGTTCAAGGACAGTATCTGATCTAGAAAGCCAGAAAGATAAAAGAGTTCCAAGCAGAAGAGAGGAAAATGCTATATGGCAGCCAGGAGAGTTCTGGGCTGAAAGACAGCCTTCGGACTTGGCGACTACGCATGGTGGTGGTGCCTGATGGCTTGGCAAGACCTGTTGTTAGCACCCTCGCCCCCTTCCAAGCCCCTGTGACTTGTCTGGGGAACAAGAGTGGAGCATTTGATTTAGGCCTATCCACAGCATTGCTTTTTCCCGCCTGTAGGAGTTGGTTCAGGGCTGAGCACTTGATTCCATGTGCGTCAATGAGAAGCAATGAGGAGCCATGAGATTGTGCTGGGATGATTTTAATGTAGGGTTTTTCCAGGCCTGTGGCTTCTGTGACCATCTTTACACCCAAGTGAAGAAGGTTTGATGGTGGAGTAAGGGAGAGAGGAGAGAGAGGAGGAATAACAGCAAGAGAAAGGAGACATTGAGAAGGAGAAATCAGGTCAGGTGACATCATGTGAGCCCTGCTGAAGCCAAGACTGGACACCTCACTTCTGGAACCAATATATTTGTTTTTATTTTTCTGAAGTCAGTTGGAGCCTGGCTTTCTGTCACTTGAGCCGTATGAACCCTATCTGATCTGGAGGCCTTTGGCGTCTTTTGCCGTGCAGAATCGGTGAGTAGAAGCTTGAAGATGGTGTGCTAAAAACGCACCTCACAAAACAGCCTCTAGTAGAGATGCATTCACTTTGGTGACTACCATACGTGAGATGCATTCACCTTGGTGACTACCATACGTGAGATGCATTCACCTTGGTGACTACCATATGTGACATGCATTCACCTTGGTGACTACCATATGTGACATGCATTCACCTTGGTGACTACCGTATGTTAAAAGATGAAGCCTGTAGGATATTCAGAGAGGGCTCCCCGCTGGGCCTGTGCCCTCTCGGGCTCTCCGGCTGACTCTGTGGTGATGACTGCTCTAGAGCAGCTGCTCTCGAAGCATGGACCTGGCACCAGCTGCATCAGCATCACTTGGGAATTGGTTAGAAATCCAAAGTCTCCGATTTCTCCAGACTTCCTGGATGAGAAACTCTGGCAACTGTGGAAGCCCACAGTCTGTATTTTTAATACGCCTTCCGAATGTCTGTGATGTACACTAAGGTTTGAGAACCATTGTTCCTGGACTGCAGTTTCTAACTGTTGCAGGGAAGAGTATCACTGGAGGGTCATATTGGATGCACGTGGAATTCAGTGGATCTTGAGGTCAAGGGAGGCTGGAGATGTGATTTCCCTGCTGAAACTGACACACTCAAATTCTTACCTTTAAACACTTGGTTCACAGCCTCACTGCAACACCATGATTTTGTGATAGAAGTTGAAACACAGGTTTGGGTTTTCCTGAAACATCAAAGTGCAGTGATTTTTCAATTGCAAAGACATGACATCAACCTAAATGCCCATCAATGATAGACTGGATAAAGAAAATGTGGTACACAGACACCACAGAATATTATGCAGCCATAAAAAAGAATGAGATCATGTCCTTTGCAGGGACATGGATGGAGCTGGAGGCCATTATCCTTAGCAAACTAATGCAGGAACAGAAAACAAAATATCACATGTTCTCACTTATATGTGGGAGCTAAATGATGAGAACACACATAGACACATAGAAGGGAACAACACACACCAGGGCCTTTTGGAGGGTGGAGTGTGGGAGGAGGGAAAGGATCAGGAAAAATAACTAATGGACACTAGACTTAATACCTGGGTGATGAAATAATCTGTACAACAAAACCCGATGACACTAGCTTACCTATGAAACAAAGCTATGCACATGTAGCCCGGAAGTTAAAATAAATGTTGAGAAAACAAAGGGCAGTGATTTGTGAGTTCTGGTTTCTTTTCTGGAAATTGTGATGATTGATTTAGATCTCTTTGGTCACAGCTGTATAATCCCACTGGCTCGTGATGAAGTGTGGTGTCATGGAAGAGAATGTGATCAATGAGGAAACATCCCACTTCTCCAAGTACAATGGGGTGTACGAAAGCGGGTGTCTTCTATATAAAATGGGAAATGAAGCTCTTCAATAACGGATTCTTACTCATCTAGGGCTTGACTGGGCTAAGAGCTATGCAGCGTGCTGCATTATAGAAGACTTTTAATGGGGTGCATTTCAGAGACACAGAAATCCACCAGGACTCCCAGTTAAGATGGAGGGGAAATGACCTTAGGAAAGTCTGAATCACTTTCCCCAGAGGTAGGAGGTGAGTACCTGCTGGTGCCAGGTACTTTTGCTTTACTTCTCACAGCGGAGTAAACATTCATGGAGGGAGAAAACATGGGCTTGGAAGTCATAGAGCCTGAGTTTGAATCTTGGTGCTATCACTTGGTAGCTGTGTGACCTTAGATATGGAAAAAAGTCCATCTGAGCACCTGTTTTTCCATTTAGAAAATGGGGATAACACTTGTCTTCTTCAGTTGTCATGAGGTGTAGAAGGGATGTAAGAAGCACTTGATACATAACACATACTCAGTTGATTTTCCTCTCCTCTAAGCCATCTATTACGCTTGCCCAGTCTCCTGTCCTCAAGTGCCGAGTGTCTTCATGTTGCCCTCCTGAGCCTCAAGTCTTACACTCTTGCCAGACTGTTTCTCTGCTATGTCCTCAAGTCTTCAGAATTACTCTTCCCTTTCCTCCTCCAATAATAACCTCCCCTTTCCAACATAGCCAGGCTTGATGTTGCCATTACCATCTAATTAAAGAAATCGATGCTCCTGGTGAACTTGACAGGGCAAGGCCTCCCAGGTGCTCACTGCTTTGCCCTTTCCAGTCTGCAAAGGAGCTGATTAAGCCACAGGACTCTCCCGCAGGCAGGTGTATGGAGAAGGTGCACCTTGGGGCTGATAGGTGCTTCTGGGATCTCCTCTCATGGATGCGTTCTCTCCTGCCTCCATTCATTCATTCGTGCAGTGAACGGGTGGAGGGCCTGACATACAGGAGCCAGGTACTGTACTGGTTACAGGGGAAGGAAAGATGAATGAGACAGTCCTGCAAGTCAAGAAACTCAGACCTGGAGAGTAGACAGACTCAGAAAGTTATAATGAAGAATAGAGTATTTGGGGAATGCAGAAGAGGAGGCCTAAGTCCACAAGATGGGTAGAGTGTGCCCGTCAGGAAGGCAGGATGCTTTCAGGAAGGTTCAAGTCTCAAAAGATAATTAAATAGGTGAAGAGGTCAGGAGACGGCCTGTTAACTAAGGAGCTAGTATTACCAACAACAGAGATAAGACACACAGGGTGTGTTCCTGAGAACCCCAGAAAATTGCATTGTTCCTCTGTACAGTTTGATAGAATGTTTGAAGATGAGGCTGAATTAGGCTGTGGCCTGCTAATTTTATCCAATGAATGGGCAGCCCCTGTAAGTGTCCATTGGGCAGGGACAGGGAGTAGCTGATCAGACTTAACTAAATTTCTAGCTAAAATGTCTTGAGTGCTTACCACGTGCAAGGCACTGTTTTAAGCGTTTCACTGTAATTGAGTCATTTAATATAGCTCCCTCTAGCACGGAGGGGAGGATGGGCTTGGGAAGGGGAGACGGGGGGGGGCAGGGAGGCTGATCAGAAGCAGGAATGAATGAACATGGGGTGAGGGTGGGGGGACAGGGCTCCAGTGGGTCCCCAGGAGTTCAGCGCTGGCAGTGGTCTGAAGAATTGTGTCATGGACTGAGCCAGAGAAGGGGGAGAGCAGCAGGCTCCCAGGAAGGGCTGAGTTATCCCTGGGAGTGCCCCATAGGAGCTGGGTGTCACATCTCATGGGGAAAGGGTAGTTTGTCCTTGGACCCTGAAGCTGGAAATCTTGCATTCACCCCAGGTCTGGCCTTTGTACTACCAGGTGTTGGCTGGATCTTTCCCGGTTGTAAATATAATATCTCTGTCTCACACACATCTGTTTCACACCAGATCTCTTGCAGGAGAGGAAAGTGGTCCGCGACAACGGCTTCTCCTTGCTCTTGTTGCACTGAAGCCTTGAGAACTGCTAGAAGCAGCCGCACTGTGGGAAGATAGCTGAACATCCTTGGCTCTCCACGATGCCCTCAAAGGAGGCGAGTTTCTCCTACGCCGCCCTCGACCTCTGCCTCTGCCCGAGCGCTCTGCCCTCCCCAAAACGCACGCGGACAGTGAGGGGCTCATCGCCTGGCGCCGCCGGTGGCGCCGGCGGCCAGCAGAGGGCAGCATTGAGACACGAACGAGAGAGCGCCCGCGAGGCGCCGAGGGGACAGCGGAACCGCAGGACCCCAGCTCCGTGGCGGCTCCAACCTTTCAAGCGACTCCCCCGGGAACCCTTTCTGCCGAGTATGGGCTGCCGAAAATGAGCAGATGATAGGAGTGAAAAATGAAACAATTCTGTTCCGCAGAATGAAAATGAGTTGTCAAATTAGCGTCTTATCTGCCGATGTCACCTTCTCCGCGCTTTAAGATGGCTTTGTCTGTGCGCAGGAGCCGGGGACCTCCCCAGGGCAAAAAGTGGTGGCGCCGCCAGCAGCGGGAGGGGCGTCAGGGGACCGAGCGGAGGCCGGGGGCGGGGGGCTAAGGACCCGGGGCCCATGCAGAAGGGAGGGCGCAGGCGTATTTCCAGCCTGCTAGGGCCAGGTGGAAGGCGACAGCCCTGCCTCAGGGGGAGGCACGCGGAGGGCGCGAAAGAGGGCTGCCAGGATCGCGCTTCCCCTCCGTGGCCGGGGTCTGCTTCCGCGTCGGTTCTGTTTATCAGGAGGGCTAGGGGGATGTTTGGAGTTTTCTTTGTCCTTCACGGTCTCAGTTGACCCTCTGCGGCCCAGCCATTCTCCTTGCCGGCTCCCTCTCCTGCTGTCACAGATTCCAGGGCGCAGCACGAGGCTACACCTGGTCCTGGATCCTCTCTATTTGGCCAGAAGGGAGGGAGTCTTTGTCTCCATTTCCTGCTTCCACACTGTGGAGGCTGAGCCACGTTCCAGTCTGAGCTGGCCCTCAGCGGAGCTCTTGCAGGAAGCAGCCGAGGTGCGTCTCCGCCACGGACCCCAAGCTGCCCAAGTTAGGTCCTTCTAGAAGGGCGCGTTCCATGGAGACCAGAAAGAGCAGCAAGCGAGCTGGGAGGGCTGGGTTAGCAGGAGGCCGTCACTGTGAGGTCCCCTTCCTTCAGACCCATTAAATAATGATTTTATCCTTGGGCGAAGGTTCCTTGATGCTACAAAAGCGGAATCTTTGCTGTTCCCCAGCGTGCTTTATTTCTTTACAGATAGTATTGATTGTTTCCTCTGGATGGTTACCCTCAAAGCCCCAATTTCACCCGCACTCATGGTCTTGGTGTAAATGAAAGCCGTCTCATTTGATGATCATGAAGACCGTGAATTAACCTCCGCTAAGGGATTTGGAGTGGAGTGAAGCATTTCTTCCATCGTATTAGAAGTGATACACTTGGCTGGTTGAGTCAAATTCTTACCTGGCACCGGCAAAGGAAATGCTTGTAACTAGTTGGAGAACCCAAAGCATATTTAGGAATATGTACTTTAATTTTTTTATTATTTTATTTTATTTTTTATTTGTTTTTATCTTTTTGAGATGGAGTTTCGCTGTGTCGCCCAGGCTGGAGTGCAGTGGCGTGATCTCAGCTCACTGCAAGCTCCGCCTCCCAGGTTCATGCCATTCTCCTGCCTCAGCCTCCCGAGCAGCTAGCTGGGACTAAGGCGCCCGCCACAATGCCTGGCTAAATTTTTTTTTTTTTGTATTTTTAGTAGAGATGGGGTTTCACTGTGTTAGCCAGGATGGTCTCCATCTCCTGACCTCGTGATCCACCCGCCTCGATCTCCCAAAGTACTGGGATTACAGGCGTGAGCCACCGTAATTTTTTTTTTAATTAAAATTTCTTGAAAAAAATTCCTGTTGTTTAAACATGTGTCAGTGGTGACATATTACAGTGGTGGGACCTTAACTGAGTCAGGCACCTCTCTCCTTGTTACTAAGGGAGTGGTGAGGAAAGAGCAGAGAGTTGTGATCAGATGGAACTGGGTCTGAAACACAGCTCTGCCTTTTACTAATTTTATTATTTCACTTATCTGCGCTCATCTGAACTCATCTAAATGGGTGTAATAATGGCTCACTCACCTTGAATGCAAATACATATAAAGTAAAATAATGTGTATAAAATGCCTGCAGCCCTCTAGGTCCTCCATATTAACTTCCCTTTTCTCATCCTCTTCCTGCTTCTCCTCCTCCTTTTTCTTTTCTTTCTTGTCCTTCTCCCACTTTGCGTGGTCAAAAAGCCATAAAATAAACATTGAGGCCGGGCGCGGTGGCTCAAGCCTGTAATCCCAGCACTTTGGGAGGCCGAGGCGGGCGGATCACGAGGTCAGGAGATCGAGACCATCCGGGGCTAACATGGCGAAACCCCGTCTCTACTAAAAATACAAAAAATTAGCCGGGCGTGTTGGCGGGCATCTGTAATCCCAGCTACTCGGGAGGCTGAGGCAGGAGAATGGCGTGAACCTGGGAGCAGAGCTTGCAGTGAGCCGAGATGGCGCCACTGCACTCCAGCCTGGGCGACAGAGCAAGACTCCATCTCAAAAAAAAAAAAAAAAAGAAAAAAATAAACATTGAGACAAATGGAGCCTACCTTATAACCTCAGTTGTATACAAACTCACTTAAGAAAAGTTACAGCATTTGGCAAATGGAATATACGTGTGTCTTGTGTGTGTGTATGTTATGTGCATACACACACGTATTTATTTCTATATTTATCTATAAGTTGAATACTGGCCCCATTGACCAATATATTGGCTTATGTATATACATTTTACATATGGGCCTATAGGCCAACAATGAACATTAATTCTCTCTCTCTTTCTCTCCATCCCTGCTACACTTTTCCTGGAGATGAATACATAAAAATAGGTATTATATGAGTTGAGTACCACTTACTCTCACAAGGCTCTTTTGTGAAGCCCAAGTCACAAATAATACTTCGCTTATTCACTTATTTTAATTAACTTTTGTACAGAATATCAGGATTGGACAAGATTTTGCTCATCTGATTCCACATTTCATTTGATAATTTTTGATATATCTGATAGTTGCCTCCACTCCCCAGCACAGGACAGGTGGTTGCCCAGTCTCTGCTGGTGACATAGTTCCAGAGTCCGCCCCGTCTACCATATGATGGCCTTAGAGAGTCTGCTTTTATTTTGAGCAGGGCTCTATTGGCCCTGATTCTGTTTTCTGAAATACTCCAGATTTGTAGGTGTCCATCTTCCCTTAATTTTTTCTTCTGGCTAGGCATTGCTGTTTTTCTCAGAAGTTTCTTATACAGCACAGTTTTTCTTGTGCACAGGCCTCACCTCTGCATTATAAACTTGTGCAGACCCTCTTTGTAACTCTCACAATAGCCAGTGATATGGTTTAGCTCTGTGTCTGCACCCAAATCTCATGTCAAATTGTAATCCCACATGTGAGGGAGCGACTTGGTGGGAGGTGATTGGATCATGGGGGTGGTTTCCCCGATGCTGTTCTCGTGATAGTGAGTGAGTTCTCATGAGCTCTAATGGTTTAAAGTGTGGCACATCCCCTCTCTGTCTCTTTCTTACTGCCATGTAAGATGTGCCCTGCTTCCCCTTTGCCTTCCACCATGATTGAAAATTTCCTGAGGCCTCCCCAGCCACGTGGAACTGTGAGTCAATTAAACTTCTTTCCTTTGTAAATTACCCAGTCTAGGTAGTTCTTTATAGCAGTGTGAAAATGGACTAATACAACAGGGACTTTGGCTTTGCCATGAGTAAGTGGGCCTCACTTGAGTCTCACTGGCTGATTGAGAAGCATGACTAGGAAAAAAGGGAAAGGAAGAAACAATGCCCGCCTCTTGCCATCACAGATAAAGCATATCAAGTTGAGGCTGCCAGACTGCTTGGCAAATATGTCACCTTTCTTTTTTGTAGCTTTCTGCCTCTTACATTGAATCCTGGCCTTCTGGGGAGCCACTGAAGCTTGAGCAAAACAGGCTTCTCATGCTTGTCTTGTCAACTTTAATTTATGAGATTAAAGCTCAGATTAGAGGGGAAGAGGGGGAAACAGATACACACCTTCTGTAATGCCAGGAGGGATTGCTCCTTTCTGGTTGTTCTGATCTGGTGATATTTTCATAGAGCAAATGAACCCAGCTTTCAAACCTCTTCTACACTTGTGAATGGACATACTTGCTCCTAAAATGAGAAATATATGATTAACCACCCAAGCAAATTAAGATGGAGAGATGAAACATCCTATTGAAGGAAGCAAACTATAGCATTCTTGTTTGAATTACCTAAACTAGATGAGTTAAATTGTTTTCTCTTAAGCTATTGATAATATCCATTCTCAACTTTGCTTTGTAAGTGATCATAATCTTTAGATTCGAATTAGATTCAAATTAGATTGAAATCCTAAAACAGAAACAAACAAGGGAAAACAACCTACCACACTCACCAGGACAAATCAGAAACCATAATCTTAATTTTGGATAAAATATACTTTTAAGAATACACTTGAGGCCAGATAGGCAGAGTGAAGGAAGTAACCCCGTCCTTGTGGTGCAGCAACTGTGGTGACCATACAGTCAACACAATAAGCCCAGGATTCGCACTGTGGTCCAGCTCATTCAAGCAAGGCTATCTTCAGCAGGGAATTTCCCCTGTAGAAAGCATGCGCACTTTGATTTTACCTGTCCTCAAACTGCTCATTCTAATGGTAAAAAACACACTCCTGGGTGGAGATTTAAGATGCTAATAAGACTTGTGACATATGAGCAAGCATGTACAGCTACTGCGTGTGTGCACTCAGAGAACCACCCAGAACATGCTTACTAGTAGTAAACACCTATTCCCACCCCCTTATGAATAATCATGTAGGACTCCCATAAAGAGAGTCTCCCTAGTGCCAGTCTTTGCTGTCACATCCCTTTACGAGCAGCCTGCCCTGAATTCTCTCTCTCAGAGTGCACTGTCTATTCTGCACCTAATTTTGAAAATATTATTTTCATTTTACAATAAATTACGCTATGCTGGATCTTCTTTGCTCTGTGTCCCTTATTTAAATTCATATGTATATAATATGAATATATTATGTAATATATATATATTATATATACATAATATTCTCATACTTAAATTCATATATATAATATGTATATATTATATATACACATAATATTCTTATATTAAAATAAGAAACATGGGATTAACCACCCAAGCACATTAAGACGGAGAGATGAAACATCCTATTGAAGGAAGCAAATTAATAGCATTCTTGTTTGAATTACCTAAACTAGATGAGTTAAATTGTTTTCTCTTCAGCTACTGATAATATCCATTCTCAACTTTGCTTTGTTTTATATATATATATATATATATATATATATACATATATATACTTTAAGTTCTGAGATACATGTGCAGAACGTGCAGGTTTGTTACACAGGTATACACATCCCATGGTGGTTTGCTGCACCCATCAACCCATCACCTACCTTAGGTATTTCTCCTAATGCTATCCCCCTCCTAGACCTCCAGCCCCCGACAGGCCCCGGTGTGTGATGTTATCCTCCCTGTGTCCATTTGTTCTCATTGTTCGACTCCCACTTTATGAGTGAGAATATGCGATGTTTGGTTTTCTGTTCTTATGTTAGTTTGCTGAGAATGATGGTTTCCAGCTTCATCCATGTCCCTGCAAAGGACATTAACTCATCCTTTATCATGGCTGTATAGTATTCCATGGTGTATATGTGCCACATTTTCTTTATCCAGTTTATCATTGATGGGCATTTGGGTTGGTTCCAGGTCTTTGCTATTGTGAATAGCACTGCAATAAACATATGTGTGCATGTGTCTTTATAGTAGAATGATTTATAATCCTTTGGGTATATACCCAGTAACGGGATTTCTGGGTCAAATGATATTTCTGGTTCTAGATCCTTGAGGAATTGCCACACTGTCTTCCACAATGGTTGAACTAATTTACACTCACAGCAACAGTGTAAAAGCATTCCTATATCTCCACATCCTCTTCAGCATCTGTTGTTTCCTGAATTTTAACGATCGCTGTTCTAACTGGAGTGAGATGATATCTCATTGTGGTTTTGATTTGCATTTCTCTAATGACCAGTAATGATTAGCAATTTTTTTTTTTTTTTTTTGAGACGGAGTCTTGCTCTTGTTGCCCAGGCTGGAGTGCAATGGCGCAATCTCAGCTCACTGCAACCTCCGCTTCCTGGGTTCAGGTGATTCTTCTGTCCCAGCCTCCCCAGTAGCTGGGATTACAGGTGCCCACTGCCACACCCAGCTAATTTTTGGTATTTTTAGTAGAGACAGGGTTTAGTAGAGACAGGTGTCTTAGTAGAGACAGGTTAGTAGAGACAACAGGTTTCATCATGTTGGTCAGGCTGGTCTTGAGCTCCTGACCTCAGGTGATCCATTCACCTTGGCCTCCCAAAGTGCCGGGATTACAGGTGTAAGCCACCACACCCGGCCAGTGAGCTTTTTTCCATATGTTTGTTGGCTGCATAAATGTCTTCTTTTGAGAACAAAAGCCAAAATTGACAAATGGGATTTAATAAACTAAAAAGCTTCTGCACAGCAAAAGAAACTATTATCAGCGTGAAAAGGTAACCTACAGAATGGGAGAAAATTTTTCCAATGTATCCATCTGACAAAGGGCTGATATCCAGAATCTACAAGGAGCTTAAACAAATTTACAAGAAAAAACAAACAACCCCATGAAAAAGTGGGCGAAGGATATGAGCACACACTTCTTAAATTTTTTTTAAAGTAAAAAGACAAGAACCATGATATCACAACAATCGTCAACACATCCACTGAAATAAAAACGTTGGGGTTGGAGTGTGATTGGTTTTCTGAAAGAATAACAGGTGACTCTTAAATATGGTAAGTACAAAGACCTGTTGTACTGGTTACACTTCAAAATTAGGTTTAAGCTGATAGCTTTGAAGATGAAATAAGAGGAGGAGGAGCCAGGCCAGGTCCTTGGGGGCATCTTGCCTGCCCTTCCCCCTCCTGCTGTCTCAGTGTCTCCAGTGTCTGCTGTGCAGAAGCTTTTTAGTTTATTAGATCCGATTTGTCAGTTTTGGCTTTTGTTCTCAAAAGAAGACATTTATGCAGTGTCTCCAGGCTTTTCAGTTACCAATCCCTCCCCTCGGACAAGTCACACAGGCACCCAAGGCTGCTGGAAACAATTGTGGTCAGTGGATATGGGCAGTTATGATGTCGTCTCTTTGTGGGGCACTCACAATATCCAAGGTGGCCACTAGCATGCCTCTTCTCCATGCATTTGATCTCATCATAATTCTGTCATGTAAGTGTTACAAATTCTCACTTCTGGGTGAGGAAACGGAGGCACAGAAAGATTAAGTAATCAGAGGAAATTTCTTCCATGGGTTACTGGAAGGCTTCAGATTTAAGACCAGTTTCCTTCTACCCCAGCATGTTTCTCAGACCTATCGCATTGCTGTGCAGTCCGAAAATGCGTCCTTCTTTGTTTCTCACGGTGAGTGGCAGCAGTGCCCTGTTTGGTTATTTGTACCTGGAGGCTGTCATCACCATCAACATCAGTTCCAAAATCTTACTTTTCTTGCAGCATGTGGCTTCATAGGAAAAAAAAATTAAATGCACAGGACTTCGGCTTGTTATTAGCTGAATTCGCATGTGAAATACACTTTTTTTAAAAGAGGGAAGTATGTCACTCTACGTCAAGGAAATAAGTATCTTAGCATAAACCTATGAACCTGATATTCCAAGTTTAACTCCTATTTAGTAAGGATTAAAAGGGGTTCTAGCTGCCATAAGAAAGGAGGAAGGGGTTCCTATTGATAGTGGAAGGGCAGGACACAATCCCCAAGAAAGGACTCTGAGTAATGAGGGAGGATCCCCCTGGAAATGGGGGTGCTCTCCATGAAATCTGTGCCCAGGCCCATGGAAGGCATCCTGCAATGCCCTCTCATCAGAGAGGACTCACATTCCCGACAGTGGCACCACAGATTTGTGAGTGGCATTTAGGGAACCAAGTAGCATGGTGAAATAAAATAATATTCACATTAGAAAAACTTCCTGATGGATCACATTTCAGCAGATAAGATATTAGTTCTTGGCCTAATAATATATGGCACAGAATCAACAAGGAAGAACAGGACAAATGGTGAGGAGCATCATTGGATTGGGGGTGCCCCCAGCCATGCTGGCTGAGCTTCACCAGCTGCCTCACTTAACTTTATCTGTAGTTTGCTCTGTCTGTCTGCATCCATACACATGTAAATAAATGTTCACACTGTGACTTGTATACAGTATTTATGTAATGGCATGGTGTGATGTGAATTCTTATCATCGACATGATGGTGGGGTCTTCATAAAGTCTTTAGTTAAAGACACCCTTTAGGTATTGTTTAGGTGACATATCTGAATTAGGTATGTATGCTCAACCTGCATGTGAGGTGACTCTCCTGGTGGCCAAATTGAGCAGGTCAGGGCAATAGCAACCCTTGCCAAAGAGCAGCTGCAATAGGACCTCCTTTTACTGGGGGTGTTCCCTTTACAAGATGGAGAGCTTTTCAGAGCAGGTGAACAGACCAGACATTGAAAGACCTTGCTGATCCTTCAGCCTGAGGGAGGAAGGGAATCACGTGTTTCCAGTGCAAACCTCAAGCTGGCTTGGGGAAAGACCTAGTCATGAGCAAGGGCTTTAAATATCCAGACCTCAGCTTGAAGCCTCACTCAATGAAACAGAACATCTGAGAGATTTTTCACTTGTTTTGATGGCAGTTCTATTTCTCGGAAGTTAGGAGAGGTGGATACTGCAACTGTGGAACTAGTTCAGATCAACTAGGGGAATACATAGTAACTGAAAAAACCCAGGTGTAAAAGAGAATGTCATCTGAGCCATAAAGACATCTCTGGGCATAGTAGTTATACTGGGCACCTATGCATTTAGAAATTCAGTTTTCAAAATCTCCTAAATAGATAGGTGTAACTCTATTTAATTCTTGTGTGGGTTTCTTTTCTGTCACTTTCTGTTTTACCCTCTGGAACTGTCTCCATATCCTCAAATAAAAAGTATGAAAAACAAAAGTAACAGAGGAAATAGCAAAAACAAATGGAACTTGATTAATTCCTGTTTTCCATTTAAATATGTCTCAGGGATAAGAATTTTATTAGAAATGGTAGGACTGACTACCATAAAAGGGACTCAACATTAGATCAATGCTTATAAAAGCAAGTCTGTTATGGTTTATACATTTTTAAGTCTCTGGCCAAAATGGGTTTTATCATAGCAAAGTGAGAAAAAAAACTTATATATTCAACTTCTATGACACTGTCGGGAACCCCTGAGGGGTCTTGGAGCATGATCCAGGGGCCTTATAGTAAAGACAGAATTTTCAAATTAGAAAAATCAAAACTGTGTATTCTTAACTGGTGAGTCATATATAGTTTACGCAATATTTTAGAACACATATTTAGAACATAGCTTTAAACAGGAGTTTTTGAGTATTCCAGGTCAGGAGCAGTGATCTCTCAGATTCAGCATTGGTTCTTCAGGATGTCCTGTCACACTGACAACCTTTTTTATTCTTTGGGTCCTGAATGAATGTATATGGTATACTTGAATTTCAGCAACATGTCTTGCATATTTCTCACTTATGTGGACTGGCTCATAATATTGTTAGCTGGATCAGTAACTGCTTGAATACTCATATTCTTTCTCTGTCCCAGCCTGGGAGACGCTTTTATCACAACACAGATGTGGAGGTGGGTGGCATGCTTATCAAATCTGTGGTGACATATGGAAGGACAGTTAAAATCCTAAATGACAACATCCACAGTACAAAAGAACAATATTAAACAGGTGGCCAGATGGCCTCAATAGAAAAAAGTCGACGCCAGGCTCCTACCCTTGCCTGCCCCTCCCCACTCTCACTGACACAGTGAGAGCCTACTCGTGATGAGGTTTCGCGGTAGCATGTGATGGACAGATGCCATTTTTAGTTGGCTGAGAGATTAATAATGGAGAGCTAACAAGATACAGGTTTCTCCAGGCTTTTGCAGCTTTGGAATTTGAGATTTAGAAGCACAGTTGATGCCAGTATGGTGTCCAGAGCAAGGGAGCTCTCTGATGGGCCCATCTCTCCTGTGACAGCCAGACCAAATCTAGACTGCTCTATCCCACTTTGAACAGTGCATTTTTAGAGAGACATTGCTAAACAGGTGTATATGAGTGAAATGACTGAGGAATATAGATGTTCAACCAAAAGAAAAGAAGTCTGAAGTGTGTGTGCCCACACATGTGTACGTGTGTCATGATATCTGGGTTCCAACGTAGCAAGAGTCACTTGCGGAAAGAGGACTGGAAATATGTTGTGTGATTCCAGGAACATTCCAATTGCAGCTCAAATCTCACTTTCTCAGAGGCTCAGAGGACCCATTTATGGCCCCCATAGAAAGCAGCCCCTCCCAGGCACACTGTCATTTAATTTCTGCTGTAAACACTTAGCATAAGTTGAAATTTTTGTTTGGTTGTTTTCTTATTAAAAAAAATCCACTAAAATATAATTTCCATGAAGCAAGGGCCTTGTCTTTCTTGTTCAATGCTGTATCCCAGGTGCCCAAGCCAATACATTGCACACAGTAGTTACTTACTAAAAAAATAGTTGAAAGAAAGGGAAGAGAGGAAGAAGAAAGGAAGGAAACAAAGAAAGAGATAGAATCAGCCAGGTGCAATGGCTCATGCCTGTAATCCCAGCACTTTGGGAGGCTGAGGCGGGTGGATCACCTGAGGTCAGGAGTTTGAGACCAGCCTGGCCAACATGGCAGAACCCCGTCTCTACTAAAAATATAAAAATTAACCAGGCGTCGTGGTGCCTGTCTGTAATCCCAGCTACTTGGGAGGCTGAGGCAGGGGAATCACTTGAACCCGGAAGGTGGAGGTTGCAGTGGGCCAAGATCACGAAACTGTACTCCAGCCTGGGCAACAGAACGAGACTCTATCTCAAAAAAAAAAAAAAAAAAAAATCAAAAAAAAAAAAAAAAAAAAAAGAAAAAAGAAAAAAAGAGAGTATCAGTGAATTCCAATGCAGAAAAGTAAATAGAGTTGTGGGGGACTCATTTGAACTTAACATGAGGTGGGATGTTCTAATAATTGCATCTGGCGTTTGAGCCAGCTTTTTGTGGAGACAGTCCCTCTAACTGGATATGTTCAAAGAGAATATTGTAGCCCAAAACTAGAAGAAGAAATAGATTCAATGACCCCTACAATTTATTCTGACCTTGAGATTAAGCTAAAAATATATTTTATACTTAAAATGTGCCATCCTTTTTAGGAATTCAGCATTCTATAACATCAACCAAGCCATATCAGCGTAAGCCATGCGGATTCTGCCTCTTAAGGAAGCACATAGCTGCGGGTGAGGGGAAGAGGTGAGAATGTGACTGTGCTCAGAATCTGTGACTATCACAAGGCTGAAAATCCCACTTCTGAGTAGCTTTGGGAAAGTCAATTTTAACTTTTTGTTTCAGTTTTCTCCTTTGAGAAACGTGTGTGTGTGTGTGTGTGTGTGTGTGTGTGTGTGACTCTCCTGCAAGGGCATGGACTCGACCTGGTGCAGGCCAGGAAATCCTTTGTCAGTGGGATGGGAACCCTTGAAAGACATGACTTAGTTTCCCACATTCCAGTTTTGCTCTTCTCCAAGCCCAGGAATGCCTCACTTCTGGTCCAGCAGGGGAAGGCACTGAGCTTGCCAAAGGAAAGCTACACAGAGAGCCAGGGGCATGGCGCTTAGGACTTCCCACGGTTGACCAGGCGCTTGGGCAGCTTTTGGTGACTTATCTATTCCTTTCCACATTCCTCTAAGCTTAGTCTCCTGAGACCAGATGCTGGGGGAGACTGGCCTTTGTCTCATTCTCCACGCCTCACCCCCACATCCAGTTTCTATGGGTGTCGGGGGTGTTTGGGAAGCCTGGCTTTGATTCCAACCCCGGCCCTCCTCCCCTCCCATCCAGACCATGTTGGGAGCTTGGTCCCCCAGCCCGCAATGCAGATCTGCAGTCCAGCAGAGCTTCCTCTAGTGCTTCAGGGGTGAGACAGCAGTAGCTGTGCCAAGGAATCCCAGCTGGTGTGTGCGTGTGTGTTGCTTGCCTAGGTAGCGTCCACCCTTTGGTACATCATGGCCACTCCCTCTTTTCTGTGGTTTCACTTGAAGCTGTGGCTCGAACTGGCCCCATCTGGGCTGGTTCATGGACTTGATATGTAGACATTGCAAGTGATGAGTCTGCTTTTCACAGAGGTTGCTATGCTCGGAGGATGAGCATCTAGACCCCTGAAAGTCATTGTTCCTGGCCACAAGCAAAAAGCTACTTGCAGCAGGTGAGTTGGCCACAAACCAAAGCACAACCTCAAATGGAGCCAGAGAGAGCCAGGGACATTCTGGGGGCCTGGATAAGCCAGTTGTGGGAGCCAGTCCACCCCCAGACAATGTTTGAGCAGTTTAGATTTGTCACTTGCAAGAAAACGAATTTCAATGAATGCATGAGATACCAGTGGTGAGATAGGCACAAACTCTTGTATCTATATATAGGCAACAGAAAGGCAATGAGAGGGGAAGAGAGGTGAGAACCAGGCTTCTGAGATAATAGTTGAGCAGCTTGGTGGAATTTGAAAGGTAGGTACTGAAGTCAAGGGGGCTGTTCAGAAGATATTGCAATAAACAAAATGGAAAAGGGTCCAAATGGTTAAACTAGTATTTACTGAATATTGAAATATTTATTTATAGGCCCTTGCGCTCTGTTCTTAATTACATTATCTTGTTAATATTCACAATAACCCTATGAAGTATATATTCTCCCCATTTTAGTCATGAGAACACTAAGGCTTAGTGGGGTTAAATTACTCTTTCAAGACCCCATGCCTAGAAAGAGGCAGTTTTATGGAGTCTGGATCAGCCTTATTTCTGTTTCTAGTACCCACAAAGACTTCTTAAAGTGAGAATAGGGCCCTAAGGAGAGCTGTGTGTTTTTGTGAAAGACAGGATATCAAAGCAGGGGACAGTAGGAGGCAGTGAGGGATGGGAGCACCCGGGCCCCGGGCATGCCTTTCACGGAGGCAGGGGAGAAGTGATGAGTCCAACTTTGGATGTGCAGAGTTCAAGAGGGCCCCTGCTGGTTCACCCAGGGCCTTGCACAGTGCCTGGCATCTAACAAGTGGCTCACAAATATTTCCTGAAAGCAGTAGTTTCTAATTCATGTCTTTTTCCCTTGCTAGGGGTGATCCAGTCAATTATAAGTCCCCTTCCTTGCTGAATTTCTGATCTGAGGTCTTTAGGGTCCTAGTTTATGAAAGTTGAAGTAATGAGTTGGAGAGCTTTAGAGGAAGGCAGACGTCAGATAAACATCCCAACCTCTGCTCTTCTCTCCGCCTGCTGGGCATGCCATGGAGGAGGATATTTTGCCCCCCGCCCCCAACTTTCTTTTCTATTTCTTCTTCTTCTATTGGCTGGTGTGGGTTAAGATTATCTATCTATATGTCTTAGCTCAGGCTGCTACAACAAATTACCATAGGCTGGGTGGCTTAAACAACAAACATTTATTTCTCACAATTCTGGAGCCCAGGATGCCAAGATAAAGGTGCCAGCAGATTTGGGGTGCAATGAGGGCTCACTTCCTGGTTTGCAGATGACTGCTTTCTTGCTATGTCTTCACATGGCAGAGGGAGAGCACAAGATCGCTTTTGTATCTCTTCTTGTAAAAGCACAGATCCCATCATGAGGGCCCCACCCTCAGGCCCTCATCTGAAGCTAACTACCTCCTTTCTCAGCCCGTTTGTACTACTATAACAAAATACCACTGCATGGGGAATTCATAAATAATAGAAATTTATTTCTCACAGTTCTGGAGGCTGGAAAGTCCAAGATCAAGTCCCCGGCAGGTTCATTTGTCTGGAGGAAGCTGCTTTCTTCTTCCAAGATGGCGCCTTATCACCACATCCTTACAAGGCAGAAAGGGTCAATGTTGTGTCTTCACATGGTGGTAGGCTGAAGGGCAAAAGCATTTAGCTAGGTCCCTTCAGTCCTTCCATAAGGCACAGATCCTATCCATGAGGGTGGGGCTCTCAGGGCGTAGCACCCCTCAAAGGACCCACTTCTCAGTACTGTTGCATTGGGTGTTACATTTTAACTAAATTTTGGAGGGGATATAAACATTCAATCCCCAGCATCTCCTAAAGGTGCTGCCTGCCTCCAAATACCATCACATTGGGGATTAGAGGTTCAACATACGAATTTTGGAGAGTCACATGCATAACACTATACGTATCTGAAAATGTTGAGTGGTAGATTAGGAATAGGCCAGGTACAGTGCCTCACATCTGTAATCCCAGCACTTTCAGAAGCTGAGGTGGGCTGATAACCTGAGATCAGGAATTTGCAACCAGCCCTGGGCAACATGGTGAAAGTCGGTCTCTACAAAATACACACAAAAAATTAGCCGGGCATGGTGGCACACACCTGTAGTCCCAGCCACTCGAGAGGCTGAGGTGGGCTGCACTCCAGCCTGGGTAACAGAGCGAGACCTTGTCTCAAAAAAATAAAAAAGAAAAAAAGAAGACCAGGGATAAATAGTAGTAACCACCAAATTATTTTCTCTATGCAGAGCACAAGCAAATTTTCAAAATGAGTAATAATGAATTCAGTATTTGAATCATCATAAATAAGAACTTGAAATGGAAAGATTTGCATTTTAGAATTGCCAGTTCAAATGCTCAAATATGGACTTTTGATGCCTAATCAAGAAGCTGCAATTAAAATTTGAAATCTCAATGTTCGCAGGAAAGCAGTCACGATGGTGTGCCAAATGCTTGCCTTTGGATGCTTTGTGAAAATGTTTACAGGTTAGAAGAAAGAAATGGCTCTCCCAGATGGTGGCTGTGGGCAAGGGATTTCTCCAGGGTCAAGGGTGTGAAGAAAATAAGAAGTGCTGCTTTGTTTTGTTTTTGGCAGCTGGCAAGGTAAGCAGGAAAACAAAATCCTCCAATAATAAGAATAAAGGAAAGCAGGAGAGCAGGTTTGCGCCACAGTCGGGGAGCTGAGAGACTGGGACCCAGCACAGCCCACATTCAGGGCTCTGAGTCAGCCCAAGGGAAGGTGCCTTGTGGTCTCAGGGCTGGGAAAGGAGATGGGGGTTGCCTAGAAACTCTCTGCCCTGCTTACAGTGTTCGCTGCCATCTGTCCCTGCAAAATGATGGTTCCAGTGCTTGTCCTGGGTCTCAGGTAGTCTCAGGGATATTGGAGGAAGGGATGAACTTAGGCCACCTGGCCAGCCTGAAACTGGTGTCCTGGGGGCATTTTCAAGCAAAATTGCACCAATACAATTGGATGAGGTTTAGATGTGGAAAAAATAACTTGTCCTTTCCAAGTCCTTCAGAATCCATTTTTAGCTACATCCCTAGGTTTTTAAGAGTGAATATCTGGGAGGTGGACAAAAAATCCTATAAATCAGACACCACTTTCTTCTTCCCCACAAAGAAGAGAACGACAAAAGGAAACCCAAGGCGGCAATTACAAGAGGCTCAGCCCTGTTCCTGCTTTTGTTGCTTCTTTTCTGTAGTTTGGTCTTGCTTTCGTTTTGCTATCCTCCACTGTTCACACTATTAACATGAAACCCAAGAAGCTTTTTTTGTTTTTGTTTGTTTGTTTGTTTGCTTTTTCCTGGTGGAGCACGTCATTTTATGTTTTAGGCAGGCAGACATTGATTTTTGTCTGCTCTGAATGAAAGTGGCTCTATTCAGCTACAGAATCAAATGCAGTGGAGGTAACATCTTTTCTCTGCAAAACATTTCAATTCAAAAATCAGAAACAATCATGACATAAATGGTAGCTACCAAGCTTATGAAGGCAGTATACCATTTTTTGATAGGGAGTGGGGAGACAAAATGTTCTGTTTTAACGTATGGTTCGATATAACAAAAAAGAAAACAAAATCAACAAAACCGAAAGCAACATCAAAGAGTTTGCCATGGACTTGAGAATGCATCTTAGTTAGGAGCCAACAGTGAAGTCTGACAATCCTTTGTTCAAGTTCGGGGTTAATTAGCTCTGTAGCCATGGGCAAGTTATTGAATGTGGACACTGAGCCTCAGTTTCTTTATCTGTAAGATAATAATAAAACCTTCCTTAGAGGATGGCTGTGATAATTTGAG
This sequence comes from Hylobates moloch, assembly GCF_009828535.3. Taxonomy (NCBI): domain Eukaryota; kingdom Metazoa; phylum Chordata; class Mammalia; order Primates; family Hylobatidae; genus Hylobates; species Hylobates moloch. The sequence goes on along the minus strand of NW_026652284.1, from coordinate 38,947,075 downwards.
GAGATCTATCTCCTTGAGAACTGTAAATAACTTAAGTGTGAAGTTCGTTATTCATAGCATAGAGTCAATGTTCAACAAATCTTAGCTATTGTTATTGATCATTTCCTTGTAAATTCAGCTGTGGAGGGAAGAAAAAGAATGTGAAAAACAGAGAAAGCATGAGCTGTCCAGGCCAGCTGATGCTAATTATTCTCACATCCATTAAAAGGGCTCAGCAGGCCCATGTGAGTAGGTGTGTGTGCATGTGTGCGTGTGTTTGTGTGTGTGTTTGTGTGTGCGTGTGTGCGTGGTTTCACAGGTGCCTAGAAGGTGAAGGAGAGTCTCAGGCTCTGGAGCTTTGGGCTGAGCAGGCCCACACAGATGTTGTCAGAAACAGGAAATACAAAATTTCGAACAAACTGCATGTTAAGTACATGAAGGCTAAGTGCGTATTGTGGGTTGTGAGTGTGTTAGGTGTCATATATTTGGAAAACCCTCCAGGATCTCTCTCCTAAGAGATACGCATAGCACCTCTACATTGTCTTGATTGCTTGCAAGTATCTACAAGGACTGTTTCCCCACTGCAGGATTCTCTGCACTGTTTGACAAACAACCCACAAGAAAATGCCCCTGCTTGCCTACATTGCCTTCCTCTATCCTGAGTCTGCCAAAAGGATGGCAACTATTAATTAGTACTACAATATCTCCTTATGAAGGTAACACCAGGAATCTGTGCTTCAATCACTGAAATCCTCTTATGCTTTGGAATAAAGCTCTGATTAGCTTTTTAATGGTGATTATTCAAATGTTCTCTAAACCTTAACTTATTTCATGCCAGTAGGATCAATTTTTTTTTAAATTTCAGAATAAGACTTTTGAGTGAAGGAAACCACAGTACTTACCCCCAAATTATACATCTTTGGCATATTTTGATAAGCCTATTTAGATGGGTGGCAAACCACAAGAATAGCTATGAAAAAATTTTCTTTTGTGGGGGAGATTTGCATCTGTAGAGAAAATCCACATGGGTAAAATAAATAGCCAGGTTTTCTCTGAGGCTTCCCTTATCCAGATCTAGGAAAGATGAACTCACAAGAAAAGGAGACTAAAAGCCTGACACCTTAAAGGTCCCACAGAAAATCTGTTACCCCAGGCACTCACCTGTTCTTTCTGAGAGCTCCTCCCTGAGGGATGTCATCTGTAAACAAGGTAGCCTGTTGTGGGCCTGGCCCATAATGGCTCACGCCTGTAATCTCAGCATTTTGGGAGGCTGAGGTAGGTGGATCACCTGAGGTTCAGGAGTTCGAGACCAGCCTGACCAAAATGGTGAAACTCCGTCTCTACTAAAAATACAAAAATTAGCTGGGCGTGGTGGTGGGTGCTTGTAATCCTAGCTACTCAGTAGGCTGAGGCAGGAGAATTGCTTGAACCTGGAAGGTGGAGGTTGCAGTGAGTCAAAATGGCACCATTGCACTCCAGCCTGGGCTACAGATTCCGTCTCAAAAAAAAAAAAAAAAAAAAGAAAGAAAAAGCCTTTGCTGGCTTTCCTACCCTCACTCTCCCATCACCTGTGTCTCCACCTCCCCTGAGAAGCTCTAAGCCCCTATTCATTCTGTAACCTCAGGATAATATAAAAACCTCAACCATCTGGTCCCTCCTGTGAGACTCATACTTCAGATATGGCTCCTGTGTCCATGTGCATGTTAATAAATTTGTATACCTTTTTTTTTCTATTAGTCTGTCTTTTGTCAGTTTATTTCAATAGACTAAGACTTAAATTTTCATAGGGAAAGTCTGAACTTTCCTATACAAGAAAATTCTCAAAAGTCAATACAATTTACAGAGGATGTGTGTCTGTGTGTTTTGTTTTGTTTCTTTTTGAGTTTCTTTTCTATTACCAAGCACTCAATATATATTTAAAAGATTGCTACATTATGATTTTGATAAATAACAATAGTAATTGGAAGGAAAATCTTTAAACAAACCTTCAAAAAGGTATATCTCCCATGGGTTTTAAAAAATATTATTCCCAAAATGTCAACTTACCTGTGATAAAAATCACTGTAGAGTTTATGAAGGGGAAATAGGAAAATAAAAATTGGTCAGGCCACTTACTCCTTAATTTTGATTTAGGGCAGCATAAAAAACTCTCAATATATCTGTCCAGTGCTGTAGCACTGATGAAGTTTCCAAGCAATTTTCTAGAGATGGGAGTCAATGACTCTGCATTTATAATCAAGGGGGTCCCACGTTGCAGAGATCTATGAAGCACCTTGGGCAATTCTTTTTTGATTGCAGAAGGAAAACAATGAATTTTGACTTCACACTTCATCAATGCCAAAAACTCTTTTGAATGTATTTCCTTAGGTTTTCCTAAACCTATGAGAGCCTGAAAAACTGGTATAGAAATCAGACCTCAGGTATAAAGACATTCTAGCTTGTGTCAGTTACCTCCCTAGGCTGAACTCTGGATTCTGACCCCTGCTAAGAGTAGGCTCTTTTTTTGCATAAAACACAAAAGTAAGACTAAGTCCACACGTAGGCAATTAAATGATTTTTAACAGACGCACTAAAATAATTTAACAGGGAAAGGAAAATCTCTTCAACCAATTGTGCTGAGATAACTGAATATTCATGTAGAAAAATCAAGATGTTTGACTTATCTAGCCATACACAAGAATCAACTGAAAGATGAATCACAGACCTAAATAAAAAAGCTAAAATGATAAAGCTACTGGAATAAAATATAGGGTTAGCTTCATAACTTTGAAGCTAACCCTATATATCTGTACAAATTTCCTAGAGAGAATCCAAACCCATAAATTATTAAAAAGAACAAACATTAATTGTTTAGGCTATCACAATTAAAAATCTCTGTCCATTAATAAAAAGCGTCAAGAAATTGATAGTCAATTCACAGACTGGGAAAAATAATTCACAATACATATATATGACAAATGGCTTTTATCTAGTATATAAAGATCTCCTACAACTCAATAATAAAAAAGACAACAAAATAAAAAATGGGTAATGGACCCAAACACTTCTCAAAAAATGATATACAAATGGCAGTAAACACATGAAAAAGCAAATAATATCATTTAAGAAATGCAAATTAAAACCATAATGAGATGCAACTACACACCCACTACAATGGCTAAAATGAGAAAGAATATGAGCCAATCAGAACTTCCATACATTGCCAGTGATAGTGTAAAATGGTATACCATGTTTAGCAATTTAAAAAAGTTAAACATACATCCAGCCTATGACCTATGTATTTATCCAAAAAGAATGAAAACAACATGTGAAGGATGTTTATAGCAGTCTTATTACACACAGTAGCCCCAAACTGGAGACATCCTGCATGCCTATCAATGGAATGGATAAACTATCATCTATTCAGGTGATGGAATATTACCCAGAAATAAAAAGGAACAAACTATTGATGTAGGCAAGAATATAGATGAATCTCAAAAACATTATGCTGAGTGAAAGGAGCCAGATCCCCCATCCCTAAACTACATAATGTGTGATTCTACTCATATAAGATTCTAAATGGGGCAAAACTATGTTCCATGGTGATGAAAATCAGATCAGTGGCTATTTCTGGAGGAATAGACTGGGAAGGGGTGGAGACACTCTCCAGGGCAATGGAAGTGCTCACCATTTGATGTGTATGTGTTAAGACTGATTGGACAGTACATTTAAGATCTGAGCACTCAGTGTGTACAAATTAAACCTCAATTTAAAGAAAGGCAAAATAAAAATCACAGCCAAAAGAATGCCAAGTGATCATTGGTAGTGAAATTGGTAGCTTTGATTGTCTTGCAAGTGGTCCCAGCAGAAGATAGAGCAGTGCATAATGAAGGGGCTCAGGTGGTCTAGGTTACTAGGATAAAGCAGCTCTCACAGGCCTAACCAGAAGGGACAGCAGCAAAATGAGACTAGGAGTGAGAGTGGGGCCAAGAGTAGAAAAGAAAGGAGACTAAAGAAAGATCTCACTTGAAATGGATTCTGAAAGACTAAATGATAATGGTAAGAATAATAAAAAAATTTTGCAATAGCATGTGGACATGATATATAGTAATAAAATAAATCTCTTTTCTTTTTAAAATGTAGGTCTTTTAAATTTTTAATTTTTTTAAAGACAGGGTCTTGCTATATTGCCCAGGCTTCAGTACAGTGGTTCACTGCTGCCTCAACCTCCTGGGCACAAGTGATCCTCCCACTTCAGCCTCCAGAGTAGCTGGGACTACAGGCATGCACCACTATGCTCTGCTAATTATACCTGGGACTACAGGCATGAGCCACCATGCTATAATTACAAACATTTTTTTCTGGTAGAGATGGGGCTTTCACTTTATTGCCCAGGCTGGTCTCAAGCTCCTGGGCTCAAGTGATTCTCCTGCCTCAGCCTCCCAAAGTGCTGGGATTGATTACAGGAATGAGCCATGCAATGGCTGAAAATGGATTTCTTTATGTTCCTTGGCTGTGCTTACAACTGACATTGTTGGGCAGAACCACATGTTTAGGAGATGCTAAGTAAATGCTTGTTGAAGGCATGTTCTTCTGGAGGGGCCTTCTTTTCTACCTTAAGCTACCTCATCTACCTTAAACTTCTCTTCCTACTTTTGCTAGCTACTCCTGGGGCTGGCATGATTTAGGACCAGCTGGAAAGGCATGCTCAAGAAGATAATGCTGATAAAGGATGCTGAAGTGGATTGTACCAAAGGAAAAACTTTGCAAAAACTGATGGATATGGGGGAGATGCACTCCTTCCATCCTGGTGAGCAGCTTTTAAATAACAGCCTTTTGTCTCCATTAATCAAATTGGATTTGAAACAGAGAAAAGCACTTTTATTTCCTCAGCCTCCTGAGCTATCTAGTCCATCCTACTGGGGTGGCTCTTTTTCAGGCACTCAAATCATTTATCATGAATGAAATAACTCACTGAGAATATGAAATGTCATGAGTCAAGTGAGGGACCTAAATCAATTAGAGAAAGTCAAACCTTCATGCCTTTAATTTATTGTCAGGAGAGAGAATGGCTGGTGTGACTTCTCTCTGGAGCTTTGTTATGTGTTTAACAGAAAGAAAGTGAGCTATGTCCTGAACAAAACACAGAGGGTGCAAGAGCAAGGAGACATCAAACCATTGTCTACACCCAGGAAAGGAATTCAGAGTGGTTAGAATCACCTTGATTTTCCCCTGCATTCTCCAACAATTTGTGGGAGGGCTTCAGAAGTATTTATAGTTCCTTTCCACCCAGGCTTGGACTTTTGCAGATAGAAGTGGCTGACACTTCTTGAGGATAAACTTTTGATCTTGCTGCTCACTGTAAGTGGAGCTGAGGGCTGGTGCATTTCCATTTCTTCTCTGGCCTGAGCTTCTCTGCTGAAGAAACAGAGGACAGATTAGGTCTTCAGATGGGGATGGAAGAGCCCTGTTTATACAACTTATAAGATTTAGCTGAATTCTAACCTTAAATTTTTACATACATATTGATAGTAGAAATTAATTGTACAATGTTCGAAATCTTTACCAATATTAAGTCAATAAGTCATTAAAACTGACTGAAATCAGTATCATTTATGAGGAACATTTACTTGTTTAGCTTTTATTGTACCCATTATGATTCCTTACTATGTGAAGGAATCTATATTTAGTAAGCAAAACAAAACAAGCATCCTCCCAAAACAAAAATAATTCTACCAGGGCCTTCCTAATGCCTGCCAACTCTGGCAGCCCAGGGGAACTTGCAGTCGTGATTACAGGAGCAGAAGGAAAATGGAAAAAGGAGAGAAGACTTGCTTCCATCTCTACCCTCAGGGCCTTAGAGTATCCCCACCCACCCTTTTCCAAAGATTGTGCTTCTAAATTTCTAAATTACCTCTGCCTGTTAAGAGATTTTTTTTTTCCCTGAGATTAATTAGTAACCAGGTATAAATGACAGAAATAAATGACTTTTTTTGGTGGGCATTTACTTTTCAGCAGGGATTTGTTGAGTCCAGTTAAATATTTAGAGGATGGAATTGACAAACACCCTCTCCTTGACCAAACTTTATCCAGGCTTCTCTGAGTCTTTTTCTTGAGTAGGCCTCAACCTTGCCCCTGTTCTAGCCAGGTCTGCATAACCCGGTCTTAGCAAAAATCCTGCTGTCAGTTTAGCAAGAATACTCTCCTAGAAGAGGAGAAAATATTTGCAAACCATATGTCTCATAAGTTTTTAATATCCAAGATATATAAGCGACCCAAATAACCCAATAGTAAGAAAATAAATAACCATATTAAAAAATAGACCAAGGAACGGAATAGACATTTGTCCAAAGAAAATAGATAAATGGCCAACAGGTATATGAAAAATGCTGAACATCACTAATCAGCAGGAAAATGCAAAGTGAAGTCACAATGAAGTATCAACACACACCTGTTAGAAGGGTTATCAAAAAGACAAAATATAACAAGTGTTGGTGAGGATGTAGAGAGAAGTGAACCCTTGTACACTGTTGGTAAGTGTGTAAATTTGTACACATATTATGGAAAACAGTATGGAGGCACCACAGAAAAACTAGAAATTACCATATAACTCAACAATTTTACTTCTGGGTATATCCTAAAAAAACTGAAATCAGTATATAAAGAGACATCTGCACTCCCATGTTCATTGCAGCATTATTTACAATAGTGACAACATGGGTTTGACCTAAGTGTTCATTAAGGGATGAATGTATGAGGCCAATGTTGAATACTATTCAGCCTTAAAAAAGAAGAAAATTCTGTCATTTTTGAAAACATGAATGAACATCTAGGACTTTATGCTAAGTAAAATGAGCCAGACATAGAAAGACAAATACTACAGGACCTCACTCATATGTGGAGTCTAAAAAAGTGGAATTCATAGAAGCAGAGAGGAGAATGGTGTTTCACAGGGCTGGGGTTAGGGAAGAAAAGAGGATGTTGATCAAAGGGTACACAATTTTAGTTATGCAGAATGAATAAGTTCTAGAGATCTAATGCACAGCATCATGACTACTGTCAATAGTACTACATTTATACTTGACAATCACTAACAGAATAGGTTTTAAATGTTCTCACCACAAAAAAATAAATATGTGAGGTGATGGCTATGTTAATTAGCTTGATAAGCATTTTTAAACTGTGTGTGTATATCAAAACACCACATTGTACACCTTAAATATATACAATTTTTACCTGGCAATTATACCTAAATAAAGCTGAGAAAAACTGCAAGGAAATATAATTCTATAGTCACAACTACTTTTTGACAAAAAAAAAGTAGTGTTGATGAAGATAATATGCAAATCTTTAGATAATAGCAAGTGCTGTGTTTGAAAGATCACTCCCTTACCTTCTTGCCATCTCTCCCAGAGCTTGGAGAAACTTTGTCCCAGGCCATTGTATGGTCTTTAAGCTCATTCATTCACTCAGAATTGTTCACTACCCTTCAAAATTGCCTATATTCCCCTCATTTTCTTCTTCCCTGTGAAGAAGATAGTTTAGCCACAACCAAGTGGCCTTTCTTTGAATCCCATATTTGCAGGACTCCTGTAGAGACTTGTGTGTTAATAAATTTGTATGCTTTTTCTCCTGTTAATCTGTTTATTGTCAGTTTGTGTAGCAGACATGAACCTTCGGGGAGTGAGGGATAATTGTCTTGGCCTCATAGATTTGGCATAGCTGGCGATACCAAAACCACTCTGCTCCTTTGGAATCTGCAGTTGAGAGAACCTAGGACTGAAAAGCCAACAAAAATGGGAAGAATTTCTTAGCAGTCAGTCTCCTGGTTCTCTGTCTATGAACTCCAGTTGAATGAATGGCAAAACACACTCTTTTCTCCCTTTCCTTTCAAAATTTAGATTAATAGGGGAAAAACATTTGTATGGACTGGTCCTTGGGTATAGCAACTCCAGTGTATTTTTGGTATGAGCACTCATCTTGTCTGATCCTTTTCCTTCCAGCAATGGCCTTTGTTTTCCTTTGTCTCTATCTTTCTGTGTTGTTTGTCACAAAGGAGAAAACTATTGGGTACAACGTGGGCCTAAGACCCTTATAAACCTGTTGTTTGAGCTAGCCTTTTGTCTTGTTTTATATCTCGAGAGCCTGGCTTTTGGGGCCAAATGAAAACACTCTCTCTGCTTGTCTGCCAGCTGGGGGCATGGTTATTAGATCACGTCAGGTGGCCAGTCTGAAAGGCCTGGTAACCCATGACACGTAAAATTATTAAGTAATACTCTCTTTTCCAAAGTGCCAAACTCACAGGGGCATTTGTCTTAATAAGAAGTCTCATCTATGGGGGTTTCTGCCATTTCAGCCTTTGTTGCCTTGTTAGTCCTAGGAAAGTCCAACCCCAGAAAACCCTGCCTGGACTCACAGGTCGGTGAGTCTGTGACTGAAGGCACCCCCATGTGTCCATGTGTCCACATGTTCGTAAGGAGACCAGAGACACTGTTTGCACAGACATCAGCCTTAACCATCTGTGTCAACAAGATCTTTTGGCTTCTTTAGTCTATTTCTGGGAGTGAATTTTTGGGTATCATTGGAGCTGCCTCTTCCACACCTTCTTTGGGAATGCCTCTTACCTTGATGAAAAATTTTATTCTAAACTTAAAAAAATTACCTCCTAGTCTTTCCTTGAAGAGGTTTATTAGATTATGTCACTACTAAAATAAGTACACCATTGGGGACCCTAATTGTCAATGCCAGATAATGGATCTTTTGACTTAGAAAGACTCTATATGTAAAAAAACGATCTCAGAAAGCTCTCCCTCCAAGCCGTTGCCTTATGTGTATTTGTTACGGGTGAGTCTTTGTTCTTAGAGCTCCCAAGATGGCGGCAAGCCTTTTGCTCTGTGACCTGGGGTACTTGGCCTCACAGATTCCAAGGAATGGAACCTTGGGCCATGCAGTGTGTATTATAGCTCTATTAGAAGCTGTGGGTCATGGAAGAGAACCGTGGAACCCAGCAACTAGTGCTCAGCTTGATTAGGATGAACCCAGGCACTTAGCAGTGCAGGAACAATAGCGAGCCTTTAGGCCGTTGGGGAGTAGCAATGGGCACCTTGCTGGATCAGAAACGCAGCAGACAGGGATCTGGAGGGGTGGAAGTCAATGGCGTGTCTGCCATGGTGGCAAACAGCAGAGGGAAAGCTAAGCTCGAGCCGGAACAAACATGGACCAGAAGAGTGTGCAGCTGCAAGATTTAAGAGAGTGAAAACAGAGCTCCCATACAATGGGAGGGGACCCAAAGGGGGTTGCCCACTCCCAGCTCGAATGCCTGGGGTTTATATCCCAATTATTGTCCCTCCCCCTGTGCTCTCAGGCAATAGATGATTTGATTATTTCTTTACCTCCTGTTTTTAGCCTAATTGGTATTTTGGTGAGCCCTCTTTACTACCTGATTGGTCGGGTGTGAGCTGAGTTAAAGGCCTGTGTTTAAAGATTGGTGTGGTCACCTTCCCCAGCTAGGCTTAGGAATTCTTAGTCGGCCTAGGAAATCCAACTAGTCCTGTCTCTCACTGCTATTATAGGAGTTATTAAGAAATTATTTTAGACAGATAGGGAGGGAAAGGGTCCTTGGGAAGTTTTTTTCTTTTAAAGCAGCTCCAGAAATGTTTCTTGTCTAGCAGGAAAGCCCTGGCTCTTAGAGCTAGGCGGGCAAGATTTGATAAGCAAATAACAGGCCATTAGAAACTGGGTCCACCCAAACATTGCCATTCCCACTGTCTTCCCTTGCCCCAACATGTGTCTGACAACATGGCCACCCCCACATATCCCCATGTGTGTAGAACATCATGGCGCCCTTAATTTGCATATTAAAAGGCTAGAGTGGGAGGGCCAGTTTTTTCCGCAGGCTGCATGAATGACATGCCTGGTCAAACCAATCCCCTGAGCACTATGCAAATCAGACACCACCTCCTCCAACCTCCTCATATAAGCAGCCACATCCCCGCCCTGCCCCCCAACGAGATTTTCTCTTTGTTAGAATCCCCCCTCCTTTTGTGTCTGTGTGGAGGAGCTGTTTTCTTCTTCCTTCTTTCTTGCCTACTAAACTTTTCACACTTTAAAACCACTCCACGTGTGTCCATGTCGTTTTACCCAAACCTGTGCGAGATCAAGAACCCTGATGTTCCTCCAGTCATTGGAGCCATATCACTGCCTTTATATTTCTTAAATGTATTTGATTGATGTCTCATGCCTCCCTAAAATGCTAAAATGTATAAAACTAACTTGCACCCAACCACCTTGGGCACATGTTCTCAGGACCTCCTGAGGGCTGTGTCACCAGCCATGGTCACTCATATTTGGCTCAGAATAAATCTCTTCAAATAACTTACAGAGTTTGACTCTTTTTGTTGACAATAGCTTTTGATTTTCTATTTTTCAAAGGGACTACTTGTCTCTTTTGATTTTCCATCCATGGAAACATACACGTTATCAGCCTTTTGTGTGCATGTGGCCAACCAAGAGTTTGGAGCTCCCAAAATATAGCAAGGCAAGAATGTGGGTTACATATTTTTGTGGCTAAGCATCTAAGATGTTTTTTTTTTTTTTTTTTTTGCCTGCCTTTGGACGTGCTACAGGTTTTGAAAGGGCTGCATCATTTCTCCCTCTTTATAGGCCTTGCTTAAAAGCCCTTATTTATTTTATTTTATTTTATTTTTTGAGACAGAGTCTTGCATTGTCACCCAGGCTGGAGTGCAGTGGCGTGATCTTGGCTCACTGCAACCTCTGCCTCCCAGGTTCAAGTGATTCTCCTGCCTCAGCCTCCCAAGTACCTGGGATTACAGGCACCTGCCATCATGCCCAGGTAGTTTTTATATTTTTAGTAGAGACGGGATTTCACCATGTTGCCCACCATTTTGTTAGTCTCAAATTTCTAACCTCAGGTGATCCTCCTGCCTTGGCCTCCCAAAGTGCTGGGATTACAGGTGTGAGCCACCGCGCCCTATGTGAAAGCCCTTATTTATTTTGGTCTCGTGTGCTTATTTGTTTCAGCCTATGTCATTTGAGCCATAAATTTAAAATTTTAAATTTCTGTTTATATTTGGAGCATAATCAGCTTTTTTTTTGTTTCAATTGTTTGTTTACTTTCTCCTTTCTCTGAGGTAAAAGGGAACTTTATACTAAAAAAAATTTGTTTGATTAGTAGTTACCCTAAGCCACTAACCACTTGTATTATTTCTCTGTGCCTTTTGAGGTGTAAACTCTTTCCTCAGTCTTACCTAAGAAACTACCCCCTTTAAAATGCAAATTTCAGGGACGAAAGAGCCGGGAAACAGGAATTTCTACTGTTTGCCCAGCTAAAACCTAGTAATAAAATATTTTAAAAAATTTAAAAAGTTCTATGGTCAAAAGTCAGCCTAATTAAAAGGTAATGCTTAGGTCATAGTTTTTTTTTTTTTTTTTTTTTTTTTTTTTTTTAAGAACTTTATTCTTTGGATCCTGTTTTTTCCATAACTTTTTTCTTAGTCAACTGAAACACCTTTTTAATTAATAAATTTATTAATTTATTTTAATTTAATAAATAAATTTAAATATATTTGCTTCCTTTCTTGATGACATGAATTTTGCCAAAGATAATGTAAAATTTTATTAGACTTTTGGGAAACTGAAGATCTTCTCAATCTGGTTCCCCTGAGTCTTGTTCTTTTATTTGCTTCTGCTCTTTCTATCTCCTTTTTACCTTCAATCTTCCATCCAGCTTCCTTTAATTTTTTTTTTTTTTTGAGACAGAGTTTCACTCTTGTCGCCCAGGCTGGAGTGCAATGGCACGATCTCGGCTCTCTGCCTCCTGGGTTCAAGCCATTCTCCTACCTCAGCCTCCAGAGTAGGTGCCACCAGGCTCGGATAATTTTTTTTATATTTTTAGTAGAGATGGGGTTTCTCCATGTTGGTTGGTCAGGCTGGTCTCGAAATCCTAACTTCAGCTGATCCACCCGCCTCGGTCTCCCAAAGTGCTGGGATTACAGGTGTGAGCCACTGTGCCCGGCCCAGCTTCCATTAATTTTTGACTTGTACCCTTCAAGCCTCTACCTTCTCTATTTGGTGTCAGTGGATAAAAATTACTGTGAGGAAACATCAGAGTTCTGGCTGTCAGAGGCGTTTGAACCACGGCAACTCTATCTTGAATAGGAGCTGGGTAAAATGAGGCTGAAACTTACTGGGCTGCAATCCCAGATGGTTAAGGTATTTTAAGTCACAGGACGAGATAGGAGGTCAGCAAAAAGTCACAGGCCATAAAGACCTTGCTGATAAAACAGGTCGCAGTAAAGAAGCTGGCTAAAACCCATGAAAACCAAGATGACCACGAGAGTGACCTCTGGTTGTCCTCACTGCTACACTCCCACCAGCGCCTTGACAGTTTACAAATGCCATGGCAACATCAGAAAGTTACCCTATATAGTCTAAAAAGGGGAGGCATGAATAATCCATCCCCCGTTTAACATTTCATCAAGAAATATCCATAAAAACAGGCCACCAGCAGCCCCCTGCTCTGTCTGTGGAGCAGCCATTCTTTATTCCTTTACTTTCCTAGAAAACTTGCTTTCACCTTACTCCATGGACTCACCCTGAATTCCTTCTTGTGAGAGATCCAAGAACTCTCTTGGGGTCTGGATCGGGACCACTTCCTGTAACATGACTACCACATAAAGAGATCTAAAGGAGACTTTTGACAACCCTGAGATCCCCTAAGAAACACAGAAAAGGTGCCACTAGTTCTATTTTTGGGGTCTTCTTTCTTCTTCGCTGAGCCAAGTCTATATGTATTACAGCCATAATTCAAGGGTAACTCCTTGCCCTGGCTTTCTAGCCTTGACAGGCTTTTAAAAGAATAATCTAACATTATTTATTAAAAATTCCAACAAAGCAGACTTAAAAAGAGCCTAATCAGTCACTAGTCTTGCTAGACTTATGTAAATGGTCAGACCAAGTATAACAAAACTAATTTTACAAGTAAATTAAACTTGCTATGATTTATCTTTGGTAGCTAAGTAGAGAAAATAATTATATTTTAGAAAAAACTATAGTATACCTGTTATTAGATCCTAGTTTGTTGTTTTTGAGATTTTATTATTTATGTACAATCTGGACTAAATACTAAATTACTTTTGTTTCTTCCAACATCTGGCTGCAAATTTCCAAACTAATGTTTCCAAATTTTCTCTCACTCCTCTGACTTGGAATCACAAAAAATTAAAACTGTGTTTTTCCTGAAGCTCTGCAAGCTGAACCTAATAAATAAACGCCAGAGAAATCATTGTGATGGCTTGTATATTGACAGCCTTTATGACATTTAACCTGCACACCAGGATACTCTGTCAGATTGCTACTGCATACCCTGCTCCAACTAAAGATGCCTCAGACCAGATTTAAAAATATTCTCAGCTGGCTGCCCTCCAGTTGCAGACTAGATTATATGCTGCTCCAGACATCAACTTTTAATTTTCTTTTGCTTCCATAGACAAGTCTCTTATTAAATACCTGTATACTTGCACCGTATTGAGACCTAGCCTTGATGGAAGTCCTACTGTCTCCTTAAATGAGCTACAACTGTTTAATTGGATTGGCCAGGATTGGGAGATGGGTTTAGTGGCATCCTTTGCCACTTAGCTTGTAACTCAAATTCTGTCTCTCCAGCCACCAGTTCAGCTTTTAGTGTGTGTGAAACTTCTAGGGAAGTTTCAGACAGGGGTATGGCAGGGCACAGAGACGGACACCACAAAGTATGGTGCTTTGGCATGCTTTCAGTTAAAAGAAATTGGAAGATCATAGAAGCTGCCTCAGAACCAAAGACTTTTTAACCTTCCCTTTTTGTCCCCACCAAGCACAGGGAGAGGCTCTTTCTAAAAGTTCCTTTACTTAACTGAAGAACAATTATTTCCCAAAAAAATACAGCTGTCTTAAAAGCCCCTCCCTAGAAATCTTATCAAATAGCCAGAAAATAATCAACTGCCAGGAAAAAAAAAGATCAAAGGTCATCGTCTATGCTCAGACAGCCTGTTCATTTATTCTTCTAAGGACAACTCCAAAAAATGACCTGAGAGACTTTATCTACATAATAAGACAACCTTTGTTCACAGCAAAGTTCCATCCCACTCTTCCTTACCACTGCCCCGAAGAACTCAGAAATATTTTGTCCCAGGCCATTGTCTGTTATTTGGGCTCAGTCAATTCCCCTAAAATCATTTACTACCTCTCAAAATTGCTTACACCCCACATTTCCCTCTCCTCTATAAAGATGGTGTTTAAGCCTCAACCATCTGGGCTTTCTGTCAGTCTCATATTTGTGAGACTCCCATGGCTATGTACACATGAGTAAGTTTGTATGCCTTTTCTCCCGTTAATTTGTCTATTGCCAGTTTGTTTAACAGACTCAAATCTTCAAAGGGGGAGGAAAAATTATCTTCACTTTTATGTGGGCACCTAAGTATATATTTACTCCTCGTGCTTCCTAATGATACGGAAGCTACTTATTATTATTGTGATGCTTTTATTGAAATATAATTAATATATAATAAGCTGCACACATTTAAAGTGTACATTTGTAAATTTTGACATATATATATATACACACATACATATACACACACAAGTGAAATCATCCCACAATCAAGATAATGAGCATACCATTATCCCCCAATAGAAGCTATTATTATTCAAGCCATTTTACTGATAAGATAGTTGATTTCATTTGCTGGGCATTACACTGGATACTATGTGGTGAGCCAGGACCTGAAGCTGTGTCAGTTAGATTTTAGAACCATCTCTCTTCCCACAGAATCAGCTTGTGTCTGTCTATCTCTGTCCCTCTCTGTCACTTTCTCCCCCTCTCTTTCCCTTCTCCACTCTGCCTCTCTCTCTGCCTCTGTCTCTCTGCCTCTAATATTGGGCACTCACTCTGAGTTAAAGGATATATATTTAGATTTTCAACACTGTCTTTGTAAGCCAGTAATAATGATAACCAGAAATGCCAATTACAACTAACATGTATGAGAAATCACTCTGAAGAATTCCTTATATGGTGCCATATTTGAGGCAATGTGGCCCTTAAAATTTTGACCTTGCAATTAGGCTGACCCAGGTATGAACCCTAGTTCTCATATTTCCTGAATAACCCTGGGTGATCCAAGCATCCTCTCTGAGCCTTGACATCCTTACTGGAAAAAGGAGAATAACGCCTATTTTAGAACTGCTGTGAGAACCTCATGGCATAATCTACTTAGCACCATATTTGATAATAGCAAGTATTCCAAAACTATGATTATTAAAAGCATCATAGCATGATTTTCCCGCTTAAAGAATAGAGTTCTTTCTAAATAACTGGTAAATAAGTATACACACAAGAGCATGTCTTGATTTACCATATTGTATAACACTGGAAAAACAGGAAATACAGTGTTTTTGCAAAGGAGTAGAGAAAATTGGAAATGGTTAACATCTTGCTTACTTTCTGTCTTTATATGTTTATTTTTAGCAAAAGATTTTTGAGTAAAATATATGACTCTTTAGATATTAGTAGGTTTTTTTTCTTTCTTTTTTTTTTTTCTTTTTTTTTTTTTTTACAAGTTTCCATTTAACTACCCAGGTGTCAGGGCCAAGAATGAGTTTCACAGCTTTCTGTTAGTCCTCATTTTGTTGGTTTTAAATTCCATGGCTCAAATTTCAGTATATATGCACAATCATCTTTGAGCAGATCAGCAAATTCGAAAACATTTTCCAGGTCCTGTGGTCAATACAAAAATCAAGTTAATAGATTGTCATTGAAATAGATAGTGAATTTGAATGTTTAAGAGATCAGCAGGTCAATACTGGAGAGAAATTAATCAGTATAAAAAGTGTGTTGGAGGAGGGCCAATTTAAGTGGATTTTTTTTTTCTTTTAAATGAGAAATAATTGCAGCAGGGGTTATTCATATCTTTAGAATGTAACTGAAATTGCATCTTGTAAATCTTGGTCTTACAGACATTTCAGGAAGTGATCAGAATATAAATAATCTACTTTGGAAACCTGGCCATTTGCCTTCTGTTCAATAAGGAGGTGGGAACTTTCACAAAGGGTCTCTTTGTTCACCCCAACTCTCCATATGGCTTCGCTGACAGTAGCAGAGGGCAATATAAAGTGAAATAAGTCAACAGGATTTGTTCTTTCCTCTTTTTAAAATAAGCATGCTAAGGAGCAGGCAATGTATTAGATGCTGAGTGCACAAGGGGATAAAAGCCACATTCCTTATCCCTTAAGAGCTATACATCTTTAATTTTAGCTAGGACAGCTAAGTATATCCACATTAAAAAATAAAAAAATAGTGTATGGCCAAAAACAGGCACCACATGAATGATATGGATGAGAAATACTTTTGTAAGAAAGAAATTACTTTGAGCTAAAGTCAGGTTACTGTAGTGTGGAAGTCAAGCAAGCGTGGAAATCAAGCAGACTTGGTGCAAGAGGTAGATTCTGAGCTGGACTTGGGGTTGGATTTTATCAGGAAGACTGTGGAGAATGACAAAAGCAAATCCTCAGAGAATGAAAGGTCAAATTCACCTCCAAACTCTTTCTGATCACATTTTCCTCTGCCTAGTCCATCTGTACTATGACTCTTCCCAATCCCAAACTGTCTTGAGATAGGATTATTAGACTTCATCCATCACTTCAACATGTCAATATACTGTTGTTTCATTAACCACTGCATCTTTTGTCTATATTAGGTATTTTTCCAGGTTACATAAAAGGCATTTGAGGAGGGCACTTAGAGGTTTTTGGCTCATGCTGTTGGAGGGAGGATATTGTTATTCAGCCAAGTAGGAAACATCAAAAGAAGACTTTATTTGGGGGAAAGATCCTTAGTTTGGTGTTGAAGAAATCGAGTTTGAAGTGACTTTGAGACAACTTGTGGAATTAACGATAGTTATCATTGAGTGTTTGATGACAGAAGATTGTTATTTTCTCTTTCTCGGTTTTCTTTCTCTTTGCAAGAAGCAGCAATTTTGCAAAATATATAATGCACATGTATTGTTTTAAAAGTAGAAAAATTAAATTATAAATAACATGAACAATTAAAGAGTTTTAAAAATTAATATTACTCATGATATTTTATTTTGATCCAATTACTTTATAAAAATGTGAACAGAAAAGCACCAAATTTACAGGCTTCATTACAGAGGGTATCTTCAACTGCTGCCATAACAATCTTTAAAATGTGCAATGTCTCAACACCATGAAAATTTATCCTTTTTTCGGCCAGGCGTGGTGGCTCACACCTGTAATCCCAGCACTTTGGGAGGTTGAGGTGGGCAGATCATGAGGTCAGGAGATCGAGACCATCCTGGCTAACACAGTGAAACCCCGTCTCTACTAAAAATACAAAAAATTAGTGGGGCGTGGTGGCAGGTGCCTGTAATCCCAGCTACTCGGGAGGCTGAGGCAGGAGAATGGTGTGAACCTGGGAGGCGGAGCTTGTGGTGAGTCGAGATCGCACCACTGCACTCCAGCCTGGGCAACAGAGCAAGACTCTGTCTCAAAAAATAAAAAAGAAAAAAGAAAAGAAAACTTATTTTTTTCATGTAGGCACACAAACAATGTTCCTAACTATTGAGCAGCTTCCCCCAAAGGAGAGTCAGGGACCTAGTACTTTCCATCTGTGGCTCTCCCATCTTTAGTGTGTGACTTCTGTGGTTGCTACCCTTGTCTTTTTTGGCTGATGGAAAAATAAAGATCATGGAGGATTTTTCCATGGGGCATTTCTTTGCTCCAGACTTGAAAGTGGCACAAATCACTTCTTCTCATGTTCCACTGGCTAGAACTAAGTTACATGGGGGTTATCTTCAATGGAGGCTGGGAATTATATTCTAGCTGTGTCCAGTAAGAATAGTGAACAGGTTTTGTGGCAAACTAGGAAAATTCTGCCTCAGATGTCAAGTGTGCATTTAGTGCTTTCCCTCTACAATGGTATCTGAGTGGCATCTTTTCCGTTCCTTCTTTAATTATTATCTGGTTCACATTTTCGTATCCACATACACAAGTAGATAGGGTATGAGTGGCCTTGGTGCAATTCAGAGATATAAGAAATTCAGAGATATAAGAAAGCATATAAGAACAGAGATATAAGAACAGCATTTTGCTGTTCAAATTTTTATAAAGTAATTGGATCAAAATAAAATCTCATGAGTAATATTAATTTTTCAAACTCTTTAATTGTTCATGTTATTTATAATTTAATTTTTCTACTTTTAAAACAATACATGTGCATTACACGTTTTGCAACCTAGTAATGCTGTGTTAAAGGAAATGAGGTTAGATTGAAATGATTTGTTCTGACTGAATGAAATCACTCTTTTATTTTTTAGTGCATATCAGTCATTACATTAAATATTAATTTTAGAAATGTGTGGAGATCAATGTGGTCTTGGTTTGGGTTTGGTTTGTTCTTGTTTCTCTAGTTTCTTGAGGTGTGAACTTAGATCGTCTATTTGTGCTCTTTCAGACTTTTTGATGTAGGCGTTTAATGCTGTGAGCTTTCCTCTTAGCACCACTTTTGTTGTATCCCAGTGGTATTGGTTGGTTGTGTCACTGTTTTTGTTTAGTTCAAAGAATTTTTAAATTTCCATCTTGATTTTATTGTTGACCCAAAGATCATTCAGGAGGAAGGAGACCCTATGATTATCATAGCATATTGCCAGAGAGTTTCCAGGCTAAGAGAAAAGGGGAGCTCAGCCTATGTCAAATGAAACTAAGGTGATTGGAGTTTGCAGGCCAGTGTACTGGAAGAAACAGAATTGTGTATAGAGGAAACTTTGGATATGTTCAGAGGGTCCCCTCAAGTATTCAGCCGAGTATTGATCAGCACATGCTTGTGAGGAAACTACCTGAGTCTGGGGATAGAACCAACTGAAAGGATTAGAGGTAATAGTGTCTGATATTTATACACAACTGAAAATATGGGTTATTTTTGCCAGTTAAACTGGAAAATGGCAAGATTCATGGGGCATTAGTTAGAGTGCTGATTGGCAGGTTCTTGCATCTGTAATGGGATAATTAGCTGGAGAATGAATACTGCTCTAGTCCTGTCTGACAAATATCGAAAGCAAGATCTGAAACAATAAAATAGTTTTCAAGTAACTTAATTTCAGTCTAGAAAAGAGCTCAAGAATATTTAGAATAAAACAAAAAATATCACTCAACATGGTAATATTCACAATGTTTAGCACCTCCCCAAAATTTCCAGGCAAACAAAAAAGCAGGAAAATACAACCTATAAGATCAAATCAATTAAAACTGGCTGCAAACCACACAGATGTTAGAATTAGCAGTCAAGGACACTAAAACTGTATTCTGTGTATTCAAAAAGTTAAGTCTTAAGAGGAAGGAGTTTTGCTTGAATCTGGGAGGCAGAGGTTGCAGTGAGCTAAGATCATGCCGTTGCACTCCAGCCTGTGCAACAGAGTCAGACTCAGTCTCAAAAAACAAACAAACGACAAACAAACAAACAACAAACAAACACCATATATTTTAAAGACCCAAATTCAACTTCTAAGGAAAAAATGATAATGTGCAAAGTTAAAAACACACTGTGTGATCAGCTAGAACTCTCTAGCTAAGTAAATTGTTCCCCAACCAGTATTTTTTGTTGGAATTCAAAATGATTTCTTGACCATTATAAATTAATGTACATCATGAATTTTAGGGCTTCATTGAGAATGAAGTCATGAATGTTAATTCCTCAGTGATTAAGGGTTCATTTATATTTACAAGTGGAAAATTGTACCTGGCTTCAAGAACCTACAATTTAATTGGAAAGACTGAACCCTCATGAAGGTAGGAAGAGAGTAAACGCAAAATGATGTGGTGAAATGTATTGACATTTTTATCCCACCATCAGCTTCCCTTATCATTACTCTGTTCATAAGGATAGAGTTTTGAGAGTCAAAAGGTCTTCTATTTTCTGTCTATAAGAGGTGTTTATAGTGGAGTGGAGACTTAGGACTCAAGAGTCCTAAGAGTGGAGACTTAGGACTCAAGAAATTCAGTTTTACTATCTTATGTTTGAATTTTTTAGGTTGCTTCTGGCCTTCAAGTCCTAGGCTGTTGAGGTCTAATAGTGGCTCTACTTAGTAAGTCATAGATAGGTGTTGTGAGTTGAATTTTGTTTCTCCAAAAGAGACATATTGAGGTTTTAACTCAAGTATTTATTTGCTATGGTCTGAATATTTCTGGCCCCCAAAATTCATATGTTAAAACCTAATCTCAATGTGATGTGTTAGAAAATGAGGCCTTTGGGAACTGATGAGGTCATGAGAATAGAGCCCTCATGAACGGGATTAGTGCCCTTATAAAAGAAGCCCCAGAGAGCTGACTTGTGCTTCTATCATTTGAGGACACAATGAGAAGGCACCATCTATGAACCAGGCAACAAGACCTCATCAGACCCTGAATCTGTTGGCACCTTGACCTTGGGCTGCCCGGCCTCCAGAACTGTAAGAAATAAATGTTTGTTGTTTATAGGCCATCCAGTTAAGATATTTTGTTATAGAAGTCTGAATGGACTAAGATACCTTAAATGTGATCTTATTTGGAAATAGGGTTTTGCAGATATTATCAAGTTAAGATGATGTCACCCTGGATTAAAGTGGGTGACCAGTGTCCTTATAAGGAGAAAGATTTAAAGGCACAGAGGAAACACTGGGAAGAAGGCCATGGGTAGACAGAGGCAGAAGTTGGAGCTGTGCTGCCTTAAGCCAAGGAATGCCAAGGATCACCAGCGACCACCAGAGGCTAGGAGAAGTGAGAAAGAATGATCCCCTAGACCCTAAGAGGGAGTGTGGCCCTGCTGACATTCTCAGACTTCTAGCCTTCAAATTGTGAGACAAAAAATCTCTGTTGTAAGCTTTCCCATTTGTGATTTGTTATAGCAGCTTTAGGAAACTGATACTGTAGGAAACATTGCAATCTTAGCTCAACGTCTGCCTAATCAGTGCCCATGCCCCAAACTTGTAAGGTGGCAAGAAGTGGTTGCCATCCCCTTCCAGAGTACTTCCTGACTTGCTAACTTTCCCCAGACCAAACACACTCTAGATGGAGAGACATATATTTCCTTTACAGAGTTAAAGGCAATTGCAGGAACAACCTCAATTTTAATGTCTCTCTGTATTCATTCCCTTTGAAAGTGCTCTCTCATACTGGGTTTGGACCTGTGATGCCGTTTTGTTTTTGTCTGGTCAGTGGGACTGTAGCAAATACAATTCAAGCAGAGATGTAGGATGTGCTTGAACATCTGGGGTTGCCCTCTTATTGCTCTCAGACCTTACTGCTATGTGAACCCACCTGGGAGAGGCTGCTGGAGAATGAGAGACACCCCAGTCATTCCACTTGAGGCTTTCATAAGCCAGTCAGCTCCAGCTGGCTCACACACTAACACCGGACTCATAAACAAGCCCAGCCAATTGACAAGGCTCACCCAAGACCAGAATTGCTGCCCAGCTGAGGCCAGTCCAAGTTACTCTTGCGAATTTTGTTAATAAGTAGGTATTAAAAGAATAGCTACTATCAAGTATGATTATGATTTTTTTTTTTTAATTTTAAAAGAAGAGGGGGCAGGGCCAAGATGGCCGACTAGAAGCAGTGGTGATCAGAGGCTCACACTGAAAAGAATCAAAAGAGTGTGCGAATCCTGCACTGGCAACCAAGTATCCAGGTTCTGCCATCAGGACTGACTAGGCGGCTGGCATGACCCATGGAGAGGAAGGAAGAGCAGTGTGGTGCGGCAGCCCACCTGAGAGCCACACGGAGCAGGGGAGCCCTCATCCCCCAGCCAAGGGAGGTGATGAGTGAGCTTGCTACCCAGCCTTGGAAACCGTGCTTTTTCCATGGAACTGTGCAATCCACAGATTGAAAGATCCTACTCATGAGCCCACACCACACCATTGGAGCCTAGGATCCCAATCACGAAGCCACGCAGATTCAGAACAGCCACTTGACTAGAATATGCTTAAGTCTGCAGAGTTCCCAGGGGGAGGGGTGGTCAGCATCACAGCTGCAGCTGCCTGCTGTCTAAGCCATCTGAGTTCCTTGGGGGAGGGGTGGCAGCCAACACTGGGGCTGCTAGCTGCGTAACACATTAAGCTCCCAGAGTGGCGAGGTGGGGTGCAAAGGAATGGCAGCAGCCATCTCTATAGCTCCAGGCAACACTTTTCCCCTGTTGGAGCCAAGGAGAATGGACCTCTTGGTCCCAAGAGGTATTCCCCACAGCCCAACACACCGGCTGTGGCAGATTGCAGCAAGAGTGCCTCTTCAGGCCGGACACTGGCCCATTTCTCCTCACCGGGCAGGGCCACCCTGCAGGAACTCCAGCCAGGCACTCAGGGTCAGAACTCTGATCTCACTGGGCCTTAGCCACTAGGAGGAGGGGTGGCCATAGTCTCCATGGACCAGCAGAATTAGTCTTTCCTCCTGCCAGCTCTGAGGAATCCAATAGTCCAGACGAGTAAGTTTCCTCCCAGTGCAGCACACCCCCTCCACCAAGGGACAATCAAAGTGCTTTGTTAAATGGGTCCTGCTTCCTATGCCACCCAACTGGGTGAGACCCTCCAACAGGGGTTGTCAGACACCCTATATAAGAGCTTTCCTACTGGCATCAGGTTGGTGCCCTCAAGGTCAGAGATCCCAGAGGAAGGAGCAGGCACCCATTTTGCTGTTCTCCAGCCTCTTCAAGTGATATCTCCAGGCATAGGAGTGAACCAGAAGAATAGGGACTCAAGGGAACCCCTAGCAAACTGCACAGCCCTACAGAAGAGGGACCTGATTATTGAAAGAAAAACACACACAACGGAAAGAAACAACAACAGCATCAAAAAAAAGTCCCTACAAAAACCTCATCCAAGGGTCAACAGCCTCAAAGATCAACTAGACAAACTCATGAAAATGAGAAAGAATCAATGAAAAAATGCTGGAAACCCAAAAGGCCAGAATGGCTCTTCCCTTCCAAATAATCACTACACTTCTCGAGCAAGTGTGCAGAACTGTATGGAGGATGAGATGGACGAATTGACAGAAGTAGGCTTCAGAAGGTGGGTAATAAAAAAATTCTGCCAAGGTAAAGGATCATGCCCTACCTCATTGCAAAGAAGCTAAGAACTTTGATAAAAGGTTACAGGAGCTGCTAACTAGAATAATCAGTTTAGAGAGGAACATAAATGACCTGATGGAGCTGAAAAACACAGCACAAGAACTTCTTGAAGCATACACAAGTATCAATAGCCGAATCGATTAAGCAGAAGAAAGAATATCAGAGATTGAAGACTATCTTGCTGAAATAAAGCAGGCAGACAAGATTAGAGAAAAAGAATAAAAATGAATGAGTAAAACCACCAAGAAATATGGGACTATGTAAAAAAACCAAACCTATGATTGATTGGAGTACCTGAAAGAGATGGGAAGAATAGAACCAAGCTGGAAAACACACTTCAGGATATTATCCAGGAGAAATTCCCCAACCTAGTCAGACAGGACAACATTCAAATTCAGGAAATACAGAGAACAACACTAAGATACTCCCTGAGAAGATCAACCCCAACACACTTAATCATCAGATTCTCCAAGGTTGAAATGAAGGAAAAAATGTTAAGAGCAGACAGAGAGAAAGGCCAGGGCACCTACAAAGGGAAGCCCATCAGAGTAACAGCAGATCTCTCAGGAGAAACCCTACAAGCCAGAAGAGAGTGAGGGCCAGTATTCAACACTCTGAAAGAAAAAAATTTTCAATACAGAATTTCATATCAGGCCAAACTAAGCTTCATAAGCCAAAGAGAAATAAAATCCTTTCCAGACAAGCAAATGCTGAGGGATTTCATCACCACCAGGTCTGGCTTGCAAGAGTTCCTGAAAAAAAGCACTAAATATGGAAAGGAAAAACCAGTATCAACCACTGCAAAAACACACCAAAATATAAAAACCAATGACATTATGAATAAATTTCATCAACTAATGTGCAAATTAACCAGCTAGCATCATGATGACAGGATCAAATTCACACAAAAGAATACTAATCTTAAATGTAAATAGGCTAAATACCCCAATTAAAAGACAAAGACTGGCAAATTGGATAAAGTGTCAAGACCCATTGGTGTGCTGTATTTTAGAAACTCATCTCACATGCAAAGACACACATAGGCTCAAAATAAAGGGATAGAGGAAAATTTAGAAAGTAAATGGAAAGAAAACAAAAAGCAGGGGTTGCAATCCATTTTCTGGAAAAACAGACTTTAAACCAACAAAGATCAAAAAAGACAAAGAAGGACCTTACATAATGGTAAAGGAATCAATTCAACAAGAAGAGCTACCCTAAATATATATGCACTCAATACAGGAGAACCAAGATTCATAAAACGAATTCTTAGAGACTTACAGAGAGACTTAGATTCCCCCATCATAATAGTGGGAGAATTTAACACCCCACTCTCAATATTAGGCAGATCAACAAGACAGAAAATTAACAAGGTTATTCAGGACTTGAATTCAGCTCTGGATAAAGCCAACTTAATAGATATCTACAGAACTCTCCACCCCAAATCAAGAGGATATACATTCTTCTCGGTGCCACATGGAACTTATTCTAAAATCAGCCACATAATTGGAAGTAAAACGCTTCTCAGCAAATGCAAAAGAACTGAAATAATAACAAACAGTGTCTCAGACCACAGTGCAATCAAATTAGAACTCAGGATTAAGAAACTTGCTCAAAACCACACAACTACATGGAAATTGAACAACCTGCTCCTGAAGGACTCCTGGGTGAATAATGAAATTAAGTCAGAAATCAAAAATTTCTTGGAAACCAATGAGAACAAAGAGGCAATACACCAGAATCTCTGAGACATAGATAAAGCAGGGTTAAGAGGGAAATTTATAACACTAAATGCCCACATCAGAAAGCTAGAAAAATCTCAAATTGACACCGTATCATCACAATTAAAAGATCTGGAGAGGCAAGAGCAAACAAATCCAAAAGCTAGCAGAACACAAGAAATAACTAAGATCAGAGTGGAACTGAAGGAGATAGAGACACAAGAAACCCTCCAAAAAATCAGTAAAACCAGGAGCTGTTTTTTCGAAAAAATTAACAAAATAGATAGACTGCTAGGTAGACTAATAAAGAAGAAGAGAGAGAAGAATCAAATAGACACAATAAAAAATGATAAAGAGGATATCACCACTGACCCCAGAGAAATGCAAACTGCCATCAGAGAACACTATAAACACCTCTATGCAAGTAAATTAGAAAATTTAGAAGAAATGGATAAAATCCTGGACACACACACCCTCCCAAGACTAAGCTAGGAAGACGTCGAATCCCTGAACAGACTAGTAACAAATTCTGAAATTGAGGCAGTAATTAATAGCCTACCCACTAAAAAAGCCCAGGACCAGGTGGATTCACAGCCAAATTCTACTGGAGGTACAAAGAGGAGTGGGTACCATTCCTTCTGACTATTGCAAACAATTGAAAAGGAGGGACTTCTCTATCACTAATTTTATGAAGCCAGCATCATTCTGATACCAAAACCTGGCAAAGAGACAACAAAAAAAGAAAACTTCAGGCCAATATCCTTGATGAACATCAATGCAAAAATCCTCAATAAAATACTGGCAAACCTAATCCAGAAGTACTTCAAAAAGCTTATTCACCATGATCAAGATAGTTTCATCCCTTCAATGCAAGGCTGGTTCAACGTATGCAAATCAATAAATGTAATCCATCACATAAACAGAACCAAAGACAGAAACCATATGATTATCTCAATAGATGCAGAAAAGACCTTTGATAAAATTCAACATCCCTTCATATTAAAAACTCTCAATAAACTACATATTGGTGGAACATATCTCAAAATCATAAGAACTATTTAGGCAAACCAACAGCCAATATCATACTGAATGGGCAAAAGCTGGAAGCATTCCCTTTGAAAACCAGCATGGGACAAGTATGCCCCCTCTCACCACTCCTATTCAACATAGTATTGGAAATTCTGGCCAGGGCAATAAGGCAAGAGAAAGAAAGAAAGATATTCAAATAGGAAGAGAGGAAGTCAAATTATCTCTGTTTGCAGATGACATGATTCTATATTGGGAAAACTCCATAGTCTCAGGCCAAATACTCCTTAAGTTGATAAGCAACTTCAGCAAAGTCTCAGGATACAAAATCAATGCACAGAAATCAGAAGCATTCCTATACACCAACAGTAGACAAGCAGATAGCCAAATCATGAGTGATCTCCCATCTACAATTGCTACAAAGAAAATAAAATACCTAGGAATACAGCTCACAAGGGACGTAAAGGACCTCTTCAAGGAGAACTACAAACCACTGCTCAAGGAAATAAGAGAGAACACAAACAAATGGAAAAACATTCCATCCTCATGGATAGAAAGAATCAATATCATTAAAATGGCCATATTGCCCAAAGTAATTTATCAATTCAGTGCTATTCCCATCAGACTATCTTTGATGTTCTTCACAGAATTAGAAAGAACTATTTTAAATTTTATATAAAACCAAAAAAGAACCCATATAAGCCAAGACAATCCTAAGCAAAAAGAAGAAAACTGAAGGCATCATGCTACCTGTCTTCAAACTATACTAGAAGGCTACAGTAACCAAAACAGCATGGTACTGATACCAAAACAGGCATATAGACCAATGGACAGAACAGAGACCCCAGAAATTGCACCACACATCTACGGCCATCTGATCTTTGACAAACCTGACAAAAGCAAGTAATGGGGAAAGGATTCTCTATTTAATAAATATTGCTGGGGGAATTGATTCCCTTTTTTAATAAATAGTGCTGGGAAAACTGGCTAGCCATATGAAGAAAATGAAAACTGGACCCCTTCCTTAGACCTTATGCAAAAATTAACTCAAGATGGATTAAAGACTTAAATGCAAAACCCAAAACCAAAAAAACCCTAGAAGAAAACCTAGGCAATACCATTCAGGACATGGGCATGGGCAAAGATTTCATGACAAAAACGCAGTTTCATAACTGCAACAAAAGCTAAAATTGACAAACGTGATCTAATTAAATTAAAGAGCTTCTGCACAGCAAAAGAAACTATCATCAGAGCGAACAGGCAACCTACAGAATGGGAGAAAATTTTTGCAATCTACCCATCTGACAAAGGTCTAATATCCAGAATCTATAAGGACCTTAAACAAATTTATGAGAAAAAAACAAACAACCCCATCCAAAAGTGGGCAAAGAATACGAACAGACTCTTCTCAAAGAAGACACTTATGTGGTTAATAAACATATGAAAAAAAGCTCAACATCACTGATAATTAGAGAAATGCAAATCAAAACCCCAATGAGATACCATCTCATGCCAGTCAGAATGATGATTATTAAAAAGTCAAGAAACAACAGATGCTGATGAGGCTGTGGAATGTAAATTAGTTCAATCATTGTGGAAGACAGTGTGGCGATTCCTCAAGGATCTTGAACTGGAAATATCATTTGACCCAGCAATCCCATTACCGAGCATATACCCACAGGATTATAAATTATTCTACTATAAAGATACATGCACATGTATGTTTATTGCAGCACTATTTACAATAGCAATGACATGGAACCAACACTAATGCCCAGCAATGATAGACTGGATAAAAAAAAGTGGTACATACACACCATGAAATACAATGCAGCCATAAAAAGGAATGAGATCATGTCCTTTGCAGGGACATGGATGAAGCTGGAAGCCATCATCCTCGGCAAACTAACACAGGAACAGAAAACCAAACACTGCGTGTTCTCACTCATAAGTGGGAGTTGAACAATGAGAACACTTGGGCACAGGGAGAGGAACAACACACACCAGGGCCTGTGCGGGGTTGGGGGGAGTGCAAGTGGAGGGAGAACATTAGGACAAATAGCTAATACATGAGGGGCTTAAAACTTAGATGATGCGTTGATAGGTGCAGCAAACCACCATAGCACACGTTTACCTGTGTAACAAACCTGCATGTTCTGCACATGTATCCCAGAACTTAAAGTAAAATAAAAATTAAAAAAAGAAAGATTCTTCTATTAATTAAAGATTATGTAACTGTAAGTATATCCTCTGAATTTTCACTATTGGCTTTTAATGATGATCAGATGACACGGTAAATTTGTCCTGAGTTTCCTATCATATCTGTTAACTCAACCAACTCTTTGTCAGAACAGTTAACTTTTTTAATCGCTTTTCTGCATCCTGAGAGCTGAGGTGAATAAATGGTGTTGTTATATGCAGCTAAATTTTGGGGTTGTTTATTATGCAGCAAGTGCTACCTGATAGAGAAGGGTTGGCAGATCCCACAGGGAAGCCACAGTAATAGCCCCCAGGAAAGAAGCCTCAGGCAGAATCAGACCTTCAGAAGGAAGATATTTTTTAAGGATGTTTTCTTCCTCTTGGCATTTGCAACTCCTATTTCTCACTCTATTAGGGAAGAGATTTGAATATTAGAGAAAACCTAATTGAATCTAATACTCCCCCACCCCAAATGAGTAAGTAAAAGCCACTCACAGCTGTCATTCTTGATGCATATGACAAACTCAGGACAAAATCAGATGACCCTTAGCAGAGCAACGTTAGGGTATAATAAAAGACATGCTAATGGGAAGATATGTTTTCCTCCTATAAGAATATAACGTGTTGTTTTGGAAAAAGTAATGTTTGCTGTAGGGAAGTGTGCCAGCTTCCTAGGCAACTTCCAAGAAAATCAGCTACAGCTTCCAGGCGGGGAGGTTGAACTGGAATGAGGAGCACTGACAACCCACTCCTTACTCCTTAATAATGCCAGAACCTACTTGACCCCTTTCAACTAAACAAAGGAAAATTTTCATTAGCCTCCATCCCAAACTTGAGAAACTTTAGTTTGTAGAAAACAGGAAGAAGGATCAAGGAGAGGATGAAACCTCTTCCTCACATGGAGAGGCGAGAGCCGGGACACCCAACCAACGCATTGGAAGTAGGAGTCAGGGGTAAGAGGACGGACGTCGAGGAGAGGAGAAAGTGAGCATTTGTGCAGACATCAACTTTCCAAAGGTTTAATCCTGTCTGAGGGCTTTCTTCCTCTGCAGTGAGGTTGAGGGAATATATGTACAACATAAAGACTGGGCCTCACTCACAGCACTGCTTCTACCAGGCGCTGGAGGCACAGTAGATCCTCTGAAATGGCACAGAAGTAACCTTCAGTTCGTTTTGTTTGGTGTGCAAGGGGTTGAGGGAAGGCTGTAGCAGAGAAGCAGTGGCGGGAGCCTCAGCCCTCCCTGGGGTCACTAGACAGTGTCTTCACTGGGGATCAGCTGCCCAGAGAGAAAACGGTAGGCTGGAGAGCCAGCAAAACGGAAACTGAATTTCATCATTATCTTTCCCTGCACCCCACCGTCCCACTGCCAAACAAAAGATGCCAGGAAAATACCTGGGTGAGAGAGAAGAGGGGAGGATTTTGCACAGCTGGGGTATACAAAATATCCACAAATGCAAGTGATAGCAGACCATCAGAATAAATAGATCCCTAGAGGAGTAAGGAAGTACTCAGAAAGAATGGTATTATCTGATAAACATTTGAAAAATCCTTTTATTCTTTTTCTTTGCTGATAAAATTAATATATATTCATAACATATAATTTTTAAAGTTCACAGAATACTACCTACAATATTTTCATGAATGTATGTGTGTATATATATGTTTACATGTGTGTATATAATGGTTTTAGGTTTTTCTAGACACGTATTTTCCAAAATTGGAATCATACGATGTATAGATTTGTAATCTATTTTAATTTTTATTTAATATTATATAACAATTATGATTAAATGCCATTACAGAGCATATTTTTTTTTTTTTTTGAGACAAGATCTTGCTCCATTAGCCAGGCTAGAGTGCCGTGGCAGCATCATGCTGACTGCAGCGTTGACCCCTGGGCTCAAGGGATCCTCCTACCTCAACCTCCCAAGCAGCTAGGTTTATAAGCACACACCACCATGTCTGGCTAATTTTTTTTTTTTTTTTGCATTTTTTTGTACAGTTGGGTTTTTCCATGTTGCCCAGGCTAGTCTTCAACTCCTGGCTTCAAGCTATCCTCCCACCTCGGCCTCCAAAATTCCTGGAATTATAGGCATGAACCACCACTCCCAGCTAAGAATACAGTTTTAATGGCTGTACTGTATCACATCTTATGAATGCAGCCTAATATTTTTTACATTATCCTCTATTTTTAAATGTTAGTTAGCTTGTAACTATATCACATTTCCACATTGTACTGAAAATTTCTGTAAATAAACTTTATGTGTATTTCTGACTTTTTAAAATAGTAAATTATTAGGAATTCTACACATTAGAACAAAGCATATGTACATATTTTAGTATTTAAATACTAAGACTGTGGGTTCTGGAGCCAGAAATCTTGGTTTTGGCAACCAGACCTTCATTTACTTGTGGTATAGTCTTAGGCTATTAATAATATCTTTTCAGGGCTCGGTTTCTTCATTTGTAAAATGACCATCAAAATAAAAACACCTAGCTTCCAGAAGGACCATGATAATTTAATGGGCAAATACAAAAGCCCTTTGCAAGGTGTAAAGCCTATACAAATGTTAGTTGTTGGTATTACCGCCATGTTTCCAAATCTTGTTTCCTCCCAAGTTGCCACTTGAAATATGACAGCCATAACCCAGTTCTGTATATGCCATGGAGATACGGACAGAGTAAGCAAGGCTGTTCTTCAGGGCTAACAGGGGTAGGGGAGGACACTTCCTACCTCCCACTAGAAATCTCTGTAACAAGAATTTATGTCTCTCTGACATCTCATGCCAACACTGCATGGCCTGTGGGGAAAAGGGTCACAGAGAGTATGCAGCCAGGTTAACTTATTACCATAAATGTGCTTGGAATTGAAGAAGAAAATCAAGTAAGGGCAAATGGGAAAAAGGCGCTGTCTGCAGCTGGCATTTACTTTCTGCAAGATTAAAACATTCAGCTGAATAAATTGATGTCATATCTCTGTAGCTGGTCAGGGGCACATAATGAAATAAAAATGCAATGCAATTGCATCCCCCCCTCAAGAGAAGGTACAATTTTTATTCCTTCTCTGCATACCTGAAGCCCTGCAAACGTTGAGAAGGAAAGACAGGTGAGGCCAAGTGTCTCAGGATGCATTGGGATGTGTGAACTTGAAAGGATGAGAGAGGGAAGAAAGTGACAGATAAATGCTCTTTTGGAATCAAGGCCAATCGAACTGCCTTTCCTCCCATGCCCCACCCTTGTGGTTTTGCTAGGTGGAAAGTATATATGAGAACATTGAAGAATGGGCACTATAACTATTTGAAGAAGGAGAGAAAGAGAAGACAAAAGAAGGGAGGGAGAGAGGAAGGGAGGGAGAGAAGGAGAGAGAAAAAGAGACTCTAATTGAAAATAAGTACAACAGATGCCTTAAAATAACCTTGAGAGTCTGGCAATTGGACTTTTAAAAATATAAAACTCCAAACATGTTTCATCTATCTCTGTAGTTTCCAAAAGGATTGAAATGAAATGTGAGGAAAGATTTTGGACAGAAAGGGCAGTTGGACTGAGAAAAATTGTAGCACCTTCCCTGAGATATTTAAAAATAGCCTCACTGCTCTGGAATGCTAAATGTGGGTATGTCTGAGAGTGGGGAAATTTCAAGACCAATCTTGGTTTACTCAGATCCTGCTATGTTGTACTACACAGCTAAACTTATTTCTTTTATAGCTGGCAACATGAAATGGAAGCCTAAAGTATAAAATTGAGGGAAATTATACAGCGATGAGTGTTTCCAAACACTTTCCAAGGCATTGCAGTATTTTTTTCCCCACAGAAAAGACTCTCATCCATTCAGTGAGCATTTTGGCTTTGAGGTGATATTAGAACTGGGTGATAAAGACAGAAATTAATTATACAGGCAGACAAAAGGAAATAAAATTACGATTCATTTAAGCATGCTAGATATCCCATATTTATTATAGCTCAAAGTAATAAAAGATTTGTTTTCAGCAACCTCATTTCCTTATTGTCTTTGATTTTCACACAGCTTACCACCTCAAACCTTTCCTTTTACCCAATATTTGCTCTCACAAAACATGTGCTGACCTTCCCCCATTAAAAAGCCTTCAAATCAAGCCATTTAATGTGATAATAAAAGGAAAAAGGCAACTATTCTGTGCCAGTCATTGTGATGTATATAGTACATTACTCATCTCACTCAGTCTTTACAACAAACTTATTTAGTAACCAAAGTGCAGACAAGTTTGACAGTTTGCCCAGAAGGCCAGGATTTTGAACCTTACTTCTCTCCTTCCTTTAGACTTTGCCAGATATATTCTATTTCCAGTAATGTCAGGCTTGGTTGCTTGGACCAGCTGTCTCAGTAAAAACAGCTAAAATGAATATATTAAATATATGATAATCTATTTTTTAAACTTATAAAATAATTATATATAAGATAAGATCTATATATAAAATCTTATACATAGATTATATATAATTGATTATATGTATATATACATGTACACACATATGTAATATTTATTTATTAATATTTATTCTTTAGAATATAAGATATAATAGGATATATTCACATCTTCATAGATATATTAAAGAGCTGAGAAAGTACTAGGTTAACATTGCAAGAGAACAGTAACTCAGAAAAATGGCATGAGCATCTGGAAGCTAGTCCTGAGATAATTCGCTGAGACTGACAAATTTGAACTCTTGTTTTGATGGCTTTATGAGATGTGGGGACAGAAGTAAAACCAGACCAGCATTAAGACAGGTAATGTAGCTGAAAAATTAGCTGAGAATTGAAAAACTCTACTCTCATTATGATGGTGAATTGGATGTAGACTAAACCTCTCATGACATTGAAGCCCAAGTCAAATCATCCAGGCTTGAATAAAACTGCAAATCTTGAATTTAAATTAAGTTGTTCCTGATAATATTAGTTCAGCAGGCATGAGGCAGAAGTAAACAAGTTCTCTTTGGAGAAAGAACATTTATTCTAGACCACAGAGTATTCATACAAATAACTTTTAAGGCATAATGACCACAAAGATAGCCAGGCATACAAAAAAATCAGAACACATTAGGGACAACCTAATAACAGACAATAGAAAGATACAGAAAAAGACCTTACTAACTAAAATGATCAAAAACAGACTATGCTTAAATAAATTAGAGAAAAACTTGAAACTAGTATTATTCTTAAACAAATTAGAGAAGAATTTGAAAGCCATCTGCAGGATATAGGTAATGTTAAAAGGGAAATCAATATAAAAATTAAAATTGCTAAAATTAGAAACTTTATAACATGTTAAACAATAGGCATAGCTAAAGAGAATATTCATGAACTGGAAGACTAATCAGAAGAAAATTTCATGTATGTAGCATAGCATGGAGGAATAAAAAGAGGAAAAATATGAAAGAAGGTAAGTTATGGAGCATTCAATACAGAAGAATAATTTGTATTTAACAGAAATGCTCTGTAATTCCTTAGAATGCTTTAGAATTTCCCTTTAAGAAGAAAAGGAATGAGATATAGGTAATATTTAAAAAATAATTATTAAGACTACTCAAAACAGATGAATGATGATAAATTACATTTGCAGAATACCAAGAAATCATAAGCAGGATAAATTAAAAGAACTATACATTTAGATATATTGTAGCAAAACTATAGAGAAATAGAGACAAAGAAAGATACTCCTCCAGAAGATCAACTCCAAGACACAGAGTTGTCAGATTCACCAAAGTTGAAATGAAGGAAAAAATGTTCAGGGCAGACAGAGAGAAAGGTTGGGTTACCCACAAAGGGAAGCCCATCAGACTAACAGCGGATCTCTTGGCAGAAACTCTACAAGCCAGAAGAGAGTGGGGGCCAATATTCAACATTCTTAAAGAAAAGAATTTTCAACCCAGAATTTCATATCCAGCCAAACTAAGCTTCATAAGTAAAGGAGAAATAAAATCCTTTACAGACAAGCAAATGCTGAGAGATTTTGTCACCACCAGGCCTGCCCTACAAGAGCTCCTGAAGGAAGCACTACAACATGGAAAGGAACAACCAGTACCAGCCACTGCAAAAAATAGGCCAAATTGTAAAGACCATAGATGCTAGGAAGAAACTGCATCAACTAACGAGCAAAATAATCAGCTAACATCATAATGACAGGATCAAATTCACACATAACAATATTAACCTTAAATGTAAATGGGCTAAATGCTCCAATTAAAAGACACAGCCTGGCAAATTGGATAAAGAGTCAAGAACCATCAGTGTGCTGTATTCAGGAGACTCATCTCACATGCAGAGACACACAGGCTCAAAATAAAGGGATGGAGGAAGATACACCAAGCAAATGGAAAACAAAAAAAGGCAAGGGTTGCAATCCAAGTCTCTGATAAAACAGACTTTAAACCAACAAAGATCAAAAGAGACAAAGAAGGCCATTACATAATGGTAAAGGGATCAATTCAACAAGAAGAGCTAACTATCCTAAATATATATGCACCCAATACAGGAGCACCCAGATTCATAAAGCAAGTCCTTAGGGACCTAGAAAGAGACTTAGACCCCCACACAATAATAATGGGCAACTTTAACACCCCACTGTCAACATTAGACAGATCAACGAGACAGAAAGTTAACAAGGATATCCAGGAGTTGAACTCAGCTCTGCACCAAGTGGACCTAATAGACATCTACAGAACTCTCCACCCCAAATCAACAGAATATACATTCTTCTCAGCACCACATCACACTTATTCCAAAATTGACCACATAGTTGGAAGTAATGCACTCCCCAGCAAATATAAAAGAAGAGAAATTATAACAAACTGTCTCTCAGAACACAGTGCAATCAAACTAGAACTCAGGATGAAGAAACTCAATAAAAACCACGGTAGTTCATGGAAACTGAACAATCTGCTCCTGAATGACAACTGGGTATATAACGAAATGAATGCAGAAATAAAGATGTTTTTTGAAACCAATGAGAACAAACACACAACATACCAGAATCTCTGGGACACATTTAAAGCAGTTTGTAGAGGGAAATTTATAGCACTAAATGCCCACAAGAGAAAGCAGGAAAGATCTAAAATTCACACCCTAGCATCACAATTGAAAGAACTAGAGAAGCAAGAGCAAACACATTCAAAAGCTGGCAGAAGGCAAGAAATAACTAAGATCAGAGCAGAACTGAAGGAGATGGAGACACAAAAATTCCTTCAAAAAATCAATGAATCCAGGAGCTGGTTTTTTGAAAAGATTAACAAAATTGATAGACCACTAGCAAGATTAATAAAGAAGAAAAGAGAGAAGAATCAAATAGACACAATAAAAAATGATAAAGGGGATATCACCACTGATCTCACAGAAATACAAACTACCATCAGAGAATACTATAAACACCTCTATGAAAATAAACTAGAAAATCTAGAAGAAATGCATAAATTCCTGGACACATACACCCTCCCAAGACTAAACCAGGAAGAAGTTGAATCTCTGAATAGACCAATAACAGGCTCTGAAATTGAGGCAATAATTAATAGCTTACCAACCAAAAAAAGTCTAGGACCAGACAGATTCACAGCTGAATTCTACCAGAGGTACAAGGAGGAGCTGGTACCATTCCCTCTGAAACTATTCCAATCAATAGAAAAAGAGGGAATCCTCCCTAACTCATTTTATGAGGCCAGCATCATCCTGATACCAAAGCCTGGCAGAGACATAACAAAAAAAGAGAATTTTAGACCAATACCCCTGATGAACATCGATGCAAAAATCCTCAACAAAATACTGGCAAACCGAATCCAGCAGCACATCAAAAACTTATCCACCATGATCAAGTGGGCTTCATCCCTGGGATGCAAGGCTGGTTCTACATACACAAATCAATAAATGTAATCCAGCATATAAACAGAACCAAAGACAAAAACCACATGATCATCTCAATAGATGCAGAAAAGGCCTTTGACAAAATTCAACAGCCCTTCATGCTAAAAACTCTCAATAAATTAGGTATTGATGGGATGTATCTCAAAATAATAAGAGCTGTTTATGACAAACCCACAGTCAATATACTGAATGGGCAAGAACTGGAAGCATTCCCTTTGAAAACTGGCACAAGACAGGGATGTCCTCTCTCACCACTCCTGTACAACATAGTGTTGGAAGTTCTGGCCAGGGCAATCAGGCAGGAGAAAGAAACAAAGAATATTCAGTTAGGAAAAGAGGAAGTCAAATTGTCCCTGTTTGCAGATGACATGATTGTATATTCAGAAAACCCCAACATCTCAGCCCAAAGTCTCCTTAAGCTGATAGGCAACTTCGGCAAAGTCTCAGGATAAAAAATCAATGTGCAAAAATCACAAGCATTCTTATATACACAAAACACAGACAAACAGAGAGCCAAATCATGAGTGAACTCCCATTCACAATTGCTTCAAAGAGGATAAAATACCTAGGAATTCAACTTACAAGGGATGTGAAGGATGTCTTCAAGGAGAACTACAAACCACTGCTCAAGGAAATAAAAGAGGACACAAACAAATGGAAGAACATTCCATGCTCATGGATAGGAAGAATGAATATTGTGAAAATGGCCATACTTCCCAATGTGATTTACAGATTTAATGCCATCCCCATCAAGCTACCAATGACTTTCTTCACAGAACTGGAAAAAACCACTTTAAAGTTCATATGGAACCAAAAAAGAAACTGCATTGCCAAGACAATCCTAAGCCAAAAGAACAAAGCTGGAGGGATCACGCTACCTGACTTCAAACTATACTACAAGGCTACAGTAACCAAAACAGCATGGTACTGGTACCAAAATAGAGATCTAGACCAATGGAACAGAACAGAGCCCTCAGAAATAATATCACACATATACAACTATCTGATCTTTGACAAACTGGACAAAAACAAGAAATGGGAAAGGATTCCCTATTAAACAAATGTTGCTGGGGAAACTGGTTAGCTATATGTAGAAAGCTGAAACTGGATCCCTTCCTTACACCTTATACAAAAATTAATTCAAGATGGATTAAAGACTCAAATGTTAAGCCTATTCTGTTTCCTGACAATTCTAATCCCGGTTGTTCTAGAAGGTTGGTGCATCCTAAGTCCTTCTTCCTGTAACAAGTGTCTGTTTGAAATGCTTGTTCCCTACTGGCGTAAAGAAATAGCACTTGAACATAAATTTAATTTACTCAGCAAGGCCATTTTTATACTTTCTGCAGAAAGGGTACACTAGCCAGCAGTTTTGCCATGAGAATACACCAAACAAAGGAGACAGGGTCATTTATAACCTGACAGATCCACCCTACTGCTGTGTCCAGTTTCCATTGGCTGGAACACGATCTCACATTCTGTATTTGTCCCGATTGGCTAGCAACTTAGAACTTTTTAAAAGAGGCAAAGGTAGAGGAGAACAAAGGAAGGAGGAAGTAACTTGTGGAATGCTGAGAAAGATAAAAACACCTTTAAATAAGGAAGAGGAACAGGTTATGTCCTAATGCTTGCTTGGACCATTATAAGCATGCCAGGGCAAATATTTAGGCTAAGTTGTAGGAGCTAAGAACATAAAGTACATTGATTTCTTTATCACGGCTAGCAGATATTTAAGAATGTCCGCTGGTGTGATTCCGTCCTGCACGGCTGTTCTCTGAAGCAGCGTTCGTTTATCTCCGTCCACCTTCCCTCCTACCTAAGTGCATGCCACCACCCAGTGGAAGATTCGATGGACTTGGACATGAGCCCCCTGAGGCCCCAGAACTATCTTTTCAGTTGTGAACTAAAGGCCGACAAAGATTATCACTTTAAGGTGGATAATGATGAAAATGAGCACCAGTTATCTTTAAGAACGGTCAGTTTAGGGGCTGGTGCAAAGGATGAATTGCACATTGTTGAAGCAGAGGCAATGAATTACGAAGGCAGTCCAATTAAAGTAACACTGGCAACTTTGAAAACGTCTGTACAGCCAACAGTTTCCCTTGGGGGCTTTGAAATAACACCACCAGTGGTCTTAAGGTTGAAGTGTGGTTCAGGGCCAGTGCATATTAGTGGACAGCACTTAGTAGCTGTGGAGGAAGATGCAGAGTCAGAAGATGAAGAGGAGGAGGATGTGAAACTCTTAAGTATATCTGGAAAGCGGTCTGCCCCTGGAGGTGGCAGCAAGGTTCCACAGAAAAAAGTAAAACTTGCTGCTGCTGCTGATGATGAAGATGATAATGATGAAGATGATGATGATGATGATTTTGATGATGAGGAAGCTGAAGAAAAAGCACCAGTGAAGAAATCTATACAAGATACACCAGCCAAAAATGCACAAAAGTCAAATCAGAATAGAAAAGACTCAAAACCATCATCAACACCAAGATCAAAAGGACAAGAATCCTTCAAAAAACAGGAAAAAACTTCTAAAACACCAAAAGGACCTAGTTCTGTAGAAGACATTAAAGCAAAAATGCAAGCAAGTATAGAAAAAGGTGGTTCTCTTCCCAAAGTGGAAGCCAAGTTCATCAATTATGTGAAGAATTGCTTCCGGATGACTGACCAAAAAGCTATTCAAGATCTCTGGCAGTGGAGGAAGTCTCTTTAAGAAAATAGTTTAAACAATTTGTTAAAAATTTTCCATCTCATTTCATTTCTGTAACAGTTGATATCTGGCTGTCCTTTTTATAATGCAGAGTGAGAACTTTCCCTACCATGTTTGATAGATGTTGTCCAGGTTCTATTGCCAAGAATGTGCTGTCCAAAATGCCTGTTTAGTTTTTAAAGATGGAACTCTACCCTTTGCTTGGTTTTAAGTATGTATGGAACGTTATGATAGGACATAGTAGTAGCAGTGGTCAGACATGGAAATGGTGGGGAGACAAAAATATACGTGTGAAATAAAACTTGGTATTTTAATAAAGTAAAAAAAAAGAATGTTAGCACAGGTCTTTCAATAAATGTTGCTTGTAAGATAAGTTACTATTTATTTCTAATCAAATGGGAAGGAAAGTCTTTGAAGAGGAACCTTTATTTTTTACATGTCCCATGAGGGTCAAGCTCATATGGAACTGTTTGACATTTGGAGCCTGTCCCACTCAACTTCCAATTGATTATCTTACAGCTTCTCTTGCTTTCTGAACACCCTTGGATGTTATTCCTACTTGCCCCTTACACAGATTGCTAGCATCCCATATCAGAAGTTTAATCCCCAGTGCAAAGCAAGGCACACAGTAGGGCTTATTGTAAATGCAATGTGCATGATCTAATGATGACTTAAACAGCTCTACAGAAAGATTCAACCAACATTTACGAAGCAACTGCTAGGTGGTAGTTACCTTCATATGAGATATTAAACTCTTAAAATCATCCTGCCATGTAGAAGATATTGGCCCATTTTTCAGATGACAGGAATGAGGTCAAGAAGAGTCAATTAATTTCTCAAGATTCCACTCTCAGTGGGGCTGGGATTTGAATTCTGGTTTCTTGGTATCAAAGCTGGTGCTCTTTTCACAGACCCGTGTTCCTGCTGGATTTGCTCAGCATAACCTGATCATAGGTGGAAGAGCTTTGCACAGAGATCTATAATAACTGAAGAACTTACTGACAGACAACAAGAAAAGAGTATCATAATTATTTTGTTGGTTCTTGCTAACCAAACCACATGGTGCCTATGTTCTTGGGCAAAGATTGATTTTAAAAAGCAAAATAAAGTACAGAGAGACTGCTTTTGCATTGAAGCGAAAATTGATGGGTTTTCAGGAAGCAAATTATTGGATTTGTGATTGTTTTCTGCTAGATAAATATCCAAGCAGAATTTTCAGGGGCTGTAAATGCAAGTTGTTTACACTATTAAAAATGTACTTAATGCTAAGGACGTTTTAGCATGCCTATAGAACTTGACTGTTTCTGCCTGAAAATGTTAAGTGTAGGAAAAGCATAATGATGTTTCCTAAACATTCTGTAAATGACATTAAGTCATTATTTCCTCATTAAAAATAAAAGAATTTCATAGAACAAAATAAATGTAAGTGCTACAAATTGCTTTGTATAGCTACTTTTCTATTAAAGCAGATTCCACTATAAATGGGAATCCAGCTTCATTAAGCTCTCATAGGTCAGGTTATTCCACTAATAGATCACCAACAGTACCTAGTGTAATTCCTTTGAGAGGTTTGTCTGTCGCCAGGTGGATGAGTGCAGTGGAATCTCGGTCATGAAGTCCGCCTCCGGTTCACACCTTCTCCTGTTGGAATGGTTTGTGGGTGTCAAATTTGTAAACTACAATTTGAGGATGTATGTGTTTCAAAATCTGCTGTTTAAGCCATTAGAAATGGTTGAACTTTTCATAAAGAATAATTGCTTACAAAAGGAATTTTAGAGATGGATAAAATTGTTTCATCAGTGGAAAGAATGGAAAAATCTGCCAGGTTTCAAG
The DNA here is from genome assembly GCF_009828535.3 of Hylobates moloch. Lineage (NCBI taxonomy): Eukaryota > Metazoa > Chordata > Mammalia > Primates > Hylobatidae > Hylobates > Hylobates moloch. The sequence goes on along the minus strand of NW_026652284.1, from coordinate 38,906,587 downwards.
AATTCATACATCACAAGGGAATTCATAAACCTAATTATGAGAATGCTATTTAAAAATTTTAAAAAAATATTTAAAAATTATGGTTAAATATACAACATAAAATGTACCATGTTAACCATTAAGTTTACAGTTCTGTGGCATTAAGTTGGTTCCCATTTTTGTGCAATGATCACCACCGTTCATCCCACAAGTTTTTCATCTTTCCAAATTGACATTCTGTACATTAAACAAGAACTCCCTACTCCCTATTCCCCCTCCTCCTCACTCTTGGCAAACACCACTCTACTTTCTGTCTCACATCAACGGAATCATACAGTATTTGTCCTTTCGTGTTGCATAAAGACTTCAGGGTTCATGAATGTTGCAGCATGTGTCAGAATTTCCTTTCTTTTAAATAAATATTCCTTTGTACATGTATGTTACATTTTGTTTATCTATTGACTCATCAGTGGATGCTTGGGTTGCTTTTATCTATTGTCTATGCAGATAATGCTGCTATGAACATGATGTGCAGTATCTTTTGGAGTCCATGCTTTCTATGTATCCTGCCTTTGGGCATATTTCCGGAAGTGGATTTGCTGAATCATGTGGTAATTCTATGTTTAATTTTTTGAGGAACAACCATCTAGTTTTCAAAATGACTATACTATTTTACACTCCCACCAGCAATGCACAAAGGTTCTCATTCCTCCACCTCCTCATCAACACATGTAATTATTTTTTAAAAATAATATTCATCCTCTTGGGTGTGAGAGAAGAATGTTCTTAACACTAACTTAAAAATTGTTTTTATTTGCTAAAGTTCTTTAAACTCACTGATCTCTACTTAATTGTTTATATTTTTAGATGTAATTTTATACTTTTTTGATATTATTATTTGACTAGCTCTGTCTCTCTCATTAGCCTGTAAGCTCAAAAAGAGTGTAGAATATGTCTAGTTAGCAAAATTTTCCAGCATATAATAAAATTTTCCAGCATATAATAAGTGCTCAATAAAGTAAGTGTTTGTCGAGTGTATAAGTAGTGGAATTAATAAATTCCCAGGTCAGTACTTCTCTAGTTCATTTTCATTCTATTCAGCAAACTTGAATGATCACCTACTATTTACCAAATAGTATTTAACAGTATCCTGAGAATACTGTTAAATATCTTTGCTCAGATGTTGTCTTTCTTAACACTGGCTATCTCTGTTAAAACCCTAACCGATACCATCAGAACTTAAGGCAATTTGGCAGAGTAATATCCCCACTAACTTCATTAATCCAATGTGTATATATTCAGGACGGTGTACATGCAAGGAAGTGTGCAGTAGGTTTGGAGCAGGAGGTGGTGTGTATGGTAATGAATAGAATGACTAAAAATACAGGGATATCAGTTTTTTTCTGTCTGGAGAAATCTCCAGTCTCTACTAATTAATACTTTACTCAGCATTGAGGACTTAAATAAATATCACTTCCACTGGGAAGCCTTCTTTAACTCTCTAAGCTAGATTAGACTCCCTTGTTATGAACTGCCTTGCAGCATTTATCCTAATTTTCTTTTCTTTTCTTTTTTTTTTTTTTTTTTGAGACGGAGTCTAGCTCTGTCGCCCAGGCTGGAGTTCAGTGGCACGATCTCGGCTCACTGCAATCTCCGCCTCCCAGGTTCAGGCCATTCTCCTGCCTCAGTCTCCTGAGTAGCTGGGACTACAGGTGCCCGCCACCACGCCCGGCTGATTTTGGTATTTTTAGTAGAGACAGGGTTTCACCTTGTTAGCCAGGATGGTCTTGGTCTTCTGACCTTGTGATCCGCCCACCTCGGCCTCCCAAAGTGCTGGGATTACAGGCATGAGCCACCACGCCTGACCCCTATCCTAATTTTCATTAATTATTGAATAATTTTCTTCCTAGTAGATTCTGAGGTCGATGATGGAACAGCTGTATGTGCTTTCTTCACATCTTTCTCCTGTTCTAACACAAGGCCTGGCCCATATCTGTCAGTCAGGAGACATTTGATGAATGAATGAAAGAGCTCATGAAGCATCTTTGTCCTGAGGGAGCCTGCAGTCTAATAGGGGAGATACAAAATGCCTTAGCATCGCAAATATTAATATAAACAAACCACTGTAGAAGCAAAGAGAAGGAAAAAGTAATTCTAACTGCAGAGGGAGGGAATCTGAAGACTCAACAGTGAAGTTGCTTCTGAGCCATGCTGTGTATGGGCTTAAGTGATGTGCAGAGGTGCATGGGCTCCAGGGATGTGCAGAGATGCATGGGCTCAAGTGAAGTGCAGAGGTGACCCCAGCATCCTAACTCATAGACTCTTTTTATCTTCTAAGTCCTCCTTCAGTCTCTGCTGTGTGCATGCACAATTTTTACATTCTTGTGACCAATATATATGCAGTTTCATTGTCTGCAGATAGAGCTCAACACTGTACCACCATTTTACAGAAAAGTCTTATGGTTTTCTGTGGCTGAAAATATTCCAGGTGTGTGGCCGCAGATATTCCACTCTAAGCCTCAGTTTGCTATTTGCATATTGGGTTTTGGTAAGGAGGAAATGATTATAATGTAGTTGGTTGGTAATTTCACGTGGTTTCTGGCCGCATAGTACATCTCGGGGAAAGGTTTAAGTTTTTCAACCACGATTTTCAGCTCTAATTTATTCACAGGGAGGGCAGGTGAAGATTGAAAAGTCACTCAGGCTTCCCAGGCAGCCCAGTTTACCTGGTTTTTCAGACACTGGAAGTCCTTGGAAAGATTTCTGACTGATATTTCAAGAAGCTGTGTTAGCCATGGGAATGGACACATCCTTATTATTGCAGGTAGATAAAAGCGAGGAGCAAATGGTGGGCTTAGTGGCCACAGCCAGCAGGAAATTCAGGAAATTTAGCTCTATTCTCATCATCTTTTCTCAACGAGTCTTGGTCTTACAATGGAAGTGAAAATGCAGAGTCAGAAAACAGAAATGCCTTCAAATATTTTATTGCACACTGATAGATGAAGTAATTTTTCTCTGTGATCCATCACCAGAACACTTGCTAAGGGAGGTTATTTATTAGTTTCACAAAATGATAGATTTTTTTCCAGGCACACATGCTGATTTCGTTTCAGCTGTATGGCAGAATTCCTTAAAGACCCTATCTTTCATAGACTTTGGAGCAAGGTATCCAGATTATTAATTTTGAAGAAAGGGCTCTGACAAAATAGCAGATAAATCAGAAAAATATTACATTCTTACTCTTTCCTGGCAAGAGCTGCAATAGTTTAAGAAATTAGCTTTAAAAAATTGCAAAGCTGAGGTAGATTTCACATTTTAGGTACTAAAATGTTTTGCAATGTTTGAATGTGAAATTCAACAATTATAAAAATTATCAGAACATATCGGCTGGATAAGAAAAATAATTTACTATATTGACTGCACCCCATATTTTTTTGATTTTTTTTTTTGAGACGGAGTCTCACTCTGTCACCAGGCTAGAGTACAGTGGCACGATCTCAGCTCACTATAACCTCTGCCTCCCGGGTTCAAGTGATTCTCCTGCCTCAGCCTCCCAAGTAGCTTGGACTACAGGCACGCGCCATCACGCCCAGCTAATTTTTGTATTTTTAGTACAGATAGGGTTTCACCACGTTGGCCAGGATGATCTCGATCTCTTGACCTTGTGATCTTCCCACCTTGGCCTTCCAAAGCACTGGGATTACAGGCGTGAGCCACCACACCCGGCCTTTTCTAACAGGATTGGAGTTGTTTCCTCATAAATCCTCTTGGATTCCTAAGACACAGCTGTGGGCAGGGGTATAATCCCATTAAAAATAGCATAAAAGATGCAAAGTGATTTCAGAAAAACTAGCCAGTTGATAGGGCAGTGTAAGTCCTCACACTGGAAAGTAAGTCCTTACTAGCAAAGCCAGTTTACCTAAATTTAGAAGCTATTTTAATAAATTTCTCCATTGCTAAAACATCAACAACGTTTCTGTGCAAACATTGACCATATTTTCAAAGTAAAAAAAAGTAGAACTTTAAGGAAGATGCAAAATGGATAGACTGAATCATGGGCGTGTAAGACAGGCTCAGGGGCCAAACTTTAGGCACCTAGCTGTGGGGTTAAGCTTGTTCTCTTGGTTTGGAGGCTGCAGTGTTGGCTGCCCAGGCTGAATTGCCTCCAACTTAGAGAGTTTTATTTCATTCTCATAGAAAATGCTCATTGTCACATTTTTACATTTTGCACAACTACAAAAAGAGATAAACTGAACTATGATAGAACATTGGCTATAGTGTGGAGTTGGGCAGGCAAGACCATAAGCATGGGGACCTGCTTAAAGACTATATACTATAGTTGTCCAGGGTAAAAGATGACCATTGCCTGATTAAGGCAGAGGCACTAGAGATGGAAGAAGAGACCAATTTAACTTTGTGTTTTCTCAATGAGTGGTGAGAAGAAATGAGTCCATGATGATGGCCATGTTTTTTGACTTGAGCAACCGGGTTAAAGTTAACTGAGCCGCTGAAGAGAGGAAGAAAGAGAAGATTTAAGGAAAAGGTGATTGGCTTAGTTTTGGACATGGTTTGTCAATGCCTGTGATGTCTCAGATAGCCAATTAAACAGATGAATTTCAAGGTCAGTGTGGTAAGCAAAATTCAAAGATGCCACCAATATCCTTGTACAGTCTTCTTTTGCGTGTGTTTTGTGGTGGGGATTGGGGGAGTAACTCATAACTTGCTTCTAACCAATAGAGTATGGCAAAAGTGGTGAGATGTAACTCCCATGATTTGATTACACTGAAGTTATAGGAATTTTGCAAATATAATTACAATAAATTCTCTAATCAGTTGACTCCGACTTCATCAAAAGAAAGATTATCATGGGTGGGCCTGCCCTAATCGCATAAAATCTTTAAAGCAGGATCAGGTCTTCCCTGAAAGTAAACACTCGAAGTGAGACACTCCTGTTATGTTTGAATGTGTGTGTCACTCTACAATTCCTATGTTGGAACTAAACGTCAAGGTGATAATATTAATGGGTGGAATCTTTTGGGAAGTAATTAAGGGCTTGCCCTAATGACCAGATTAGTGCTCTTATGGAAGAGGTAGAAAGGAGCACTCTCCTGTTTCTCCCACTTTCCTGCCATGTGAGGACACATAAGAGGGGACTGTATTGAGGAACAGCCCTCACCAGACACTGAAACTGCCGATGTCTTGGTCTTGGACCCCCACGCTCCAGAACTGTGAGAAATAAATTTCTGTCATTGATAAATTACCCAGTCTCAGGTGTTCTGTTATGGCAGTAGAGGCAGACTGAGATGACTTCCCTGCTGCCATGTCATGAGAGGGCCTGTGAGAGGGCCACATGGCAGGGAACTGTGGAGCTTCCAGCTACTGAGAGCTTCCAGCTGCTAACGTAGTTGACAATTAGCAAGAAGTCATGGACCTGAGTGCTACAGCTGAAAGGAGCTAAATTCTACAAACAACCTTGTGAGCTTGGAAGATAACTCTGGGCTGTGGGAGGGAATATAGCTTATGTAATATCTAGACTTGCACTCGAGGAGAAATAAGTCCTGCCTGGACTCCTGAACTATGGACACTGTGAGATAATAAACGTATGCTGCTATATTTGTTCACAGCATAGAAAACTACTGCAGGTAGCACTAGGACTGGGTGTATAGATTGGGGATTCCATGACACAGAGAAATAAATGCTATCACCCAAGGACAGCCTGTAGAGTAGGAGAATCAGTGTGTCAAAGAAAGAGCCTGGAGGAACACCTACATTTTAGGGAAGAGAGGGAGACTTGCTACCAAAAAAAAAAAAAGAATCTGGAAGATGCCATCAGGAAGGGATGAAGAGAGCAAGGGGAGAGTAAACAGTAGAGGAAAGCCAAAGGGATGTAGGGCTTAAAGAAACGCCAAGTGGTCAACCATGTGCAATGCAGCGAAGAGATCCAGGAAGTGAAGACCAAAATGTGGCCAACGTAGGAATCGTGGGGGACCTTCTGAACAGTTTCAGTCAGGGGTGGTGGCGAGAAATGTGGGGGTCATATACAATGGGCTGAGGAGTGAAGGTCAAAACACTAAGTGAAAAAATAGATAGTCCCTAGAGATTCTGAGAATCCAGTGAGGAGTCTTTTGTATTTTGCTCCTCCTCCCTTCTCTCCTTCTCTTCTTCCTTCCCTGTCCCTCCTCCCCTCCTTCTCCCTCCTCCTTCTCTTTCCCTTTCCTTCCTCTCCCTCCTTCTTCTCTTCCCCCTGCTTCTCCTTCTTTCCCTTTTCTTCCTTCCCCCTTTACCTCCTCCTTCTCCCCCTACTCTTCCTTCTCCTCTTGTCCTTCCTGCTTCTCCTCTTCTCCTTTTCCTCTGCCTCCCCATCTCCTCCTCTTCTTCCTTCAGAATGAGATAGTTCTGAAATGTTTGTGGGATGAAGGAGAAGATTCACCGGAGGGCGAGTCTTTGAGCTTAACTTCTCATGAGTTGTTCATGATTTGCCACTCACTGTGTGCCAGGCAATGGCTGCAAGTACAAATCTACTTCTTGCTTTGAAGGCAGCTGTGCTAGGCAGAATAATGGCCCCCCAAAGACATCTGCATCTTAAGCTGAGACTGGCTATGTTTCCTGTTACTTTGCAGATGTGATTCAATTATGGATCTTGAGACAGGGAGGCTATCCTAGAATACATGGGTGGGCCCAATATAGGGGTTCTTATTATAGGAGGGAAGCAAAAACGTCAGAGTCAGATAAAAGAGCTTTGAAGCAGACAGAGGTGGCGTCAGAGGGAGATGCAGAGGCTCTGCGGCTGGCTTTGAAAGGGAAGGAAGGGGCCACAAGTGAAGGAAGGCAGGTGGCCTCTGGAACCTGGAAAAGGCAAGTGACAGATTTGGCCCTCGATCCTCTGCGGGGAGTATGGTTGTGCTGACACCTTAATTTTGGCTCGGTGAAACTTGTATCAGACTTCCCACCTCCAGAACAGGAGATAATAAATTTGTGTTGTTTCAAGCCACTGAGCTTGCAGTTTGTCGCAGTAGCCATAAGAAACTCATACAGAGGCTGATGGCAGAAGCAGCCTCTCTGCCCTCCAGTTCCATGCTCTCCTTGAGAACCACCAGGGCTGCAGCATCTGGGGAGGAACTCCTGGAAAGCTTTCCCAGGGAGGTAGTGTCTGAATAGGGTTCAGAAGGAAGAGCGCAGGTCGAACGGCGACAGAGGTAGGCAGTGAGGTGGCGGGGGACATTTCAGAGAAGGAGCATCAGGGACAAAACCTAGGGTCAGGAGTGTGCAGGAGAAACCCCAGACGCCTCAGCAGGTGCAGCAGGGGCTGGACTCCAGAGCTTGGAGTGGGCAGCCCAGGGTACTGAGGCTGGCACTGCCCAGCTGGCCCCAAGAGATCCTGACGACACAGAGGAACCATCGAAAGGCTTGTGTGGGGGAATACACATGGTAAGGTGTGGATGTTGGGGAAATGATTTTGGAGGAAGAGGGAGGAAGGGATTGGAAAGCTGGAAGCAGGAAGTCCAGTCACGTGGTTGTCACAGTGATAGGAGCTAAGGTGGTGGTGTCAATGGAGAGAAAAGACAGAGCTAAAATTCCTTAAGGCCACAGAGCGGGTGTGAATAAGGTGAAGTTCTAAGGAAGAGAGAAGATGGGGAACTGAGTGGACACTCCTTAGCCGGGCTGCTGCTAGCAGGGAGGCACCTTGGAGATGAAGCAGGTGGGGCAGGAAGTAAACCTCAGGGGACCAGGAGGTGTATGTAGTGGTGCCTGACTGCCTGCTTCCCTAGTGCCCTCCATCATCCTCTGGCAGTGCCGGTGTTGGGGACAGGTGAAGCTTGGAAACACCTGCTTAAGAGATTAATTAAGGATCTGACCAAGCCCAAGGGTTAGGTTCGTGGCTTCTTCCAGCTCATCCTAGACCTACATTTCGGTCCCACTATCCCTCCCCACTCCCAGGTAGCATTTAATATTTGGGAGTAGGTTGCACCTTCTCCTATCCCCGGGGGGCATCTGGACCAGGGAAAAGGAGGCTCTTACCTGCTCTAAGCTTCTTGGTTTAGTGTCACCCCTTGGGGATATTCAAGGTTCAGTTTAGGTTCCCGGTTACTGAAATGTGCCCACTTGCTTCACTCCCAGCTTCCAGCTCTGTTCTCATGTTCTAAGCATTCCTTCCAGGGATCCTCTGATCTTTGACTGCTGCTAGTCTCTGGAAAGGAATGGTTTGGCTTTCTAGCACTCCCAGCAGCTTGCAGGGCTGTAAACACCCTGGGACCTAGCTTTCTGTCTGTGGGAGGAAGAAAAGAGATTTTAGCCACACAGACACCCCTTCTATTGATAGTGCAAACCATTAAAGAGTCTTTGGGGTTAGGAGGTGTCCCTTTTCCAGGATAGCCGATCACTCTGTGTACACGGAGGGAACAATTCTCCCTCTCAACAGGGAGGTAGGAGCTAATTTTAATGGCATAAATAATTTGTATATAGGCACTGATCTTGGTGGCAGATTTACTGGCAGTGTGTAACATTGGCCAAGTAACTTACTGCATTCGTTTGCCAGAGCTACTGCAATCAAATACCACAGACTTGGTGGTTTAGACAATAGAAATGTGTTGTCTCAGTTCTGGAAGCCAGAAGCCCAAGAGCAAGGGGTCGGCAGGCTGGTTTCCCCTGAGCACCCTCTGCTTGGCTTGTTGATGGCCATCTTCAGACTGTGTCCTCACGTAGTTCCCCTTCTGTCTCTGTCTCCTAATTTCTCTTTTTATAAATACCTCAGTCAAACAGGATTAGAGCCCAACCTAAGGACCCCATTTTAACTTTAAAGACTCCATCACCAAATCCAGCCACACTCTGAGGCACGGGGGTTAGGAATTCAGCATATACAATCTCAGCTGTATATCTGCAAGGATGCACTGGAAATTGGTGTTACAGGCACTGTGTTTTCATGTTAAGTCCGTCTTTTGTTGTAAAGGAAATAAAAAAGAAATCTTTGATGTGGGCTTTGCTCTGTTCTTTTTCTCTCATGTAGTATCTTAATTTTCATATTTAATTATATCAACATTTAAAAAAACTTTCTTTTTCTCTTCAGCTTTATTTAGCTATAAGTGACAAAATTTTGTATATATTTAAGGGGAACAATGGGATGTTTTCATATGCATATGTATTGTGAAATGATTACCACAACCAAGCTAATTGACATATTAATCACCTCACATAGTTACCTTCTCTTTTTGTGGTGAGAATACTTAAGATACAGTCTCTTAGGACCGGGTGCGGTGGCTCACACCTGTGATTCCAGCTCTTTGAGAGTCCCATGTGGGCGGATCCCTTGAGGTCAGGAATTCAAGACAAGCCTGGCCAACATGGTGAAACCTCATCTCTGCTGAAAATACAAAAATTAGCCAGACCTGGCGGCATGCCTGTAATCCCAGCTACTCTGGAGGCTGAGGCAGGAGAATCACTTGAACCAGGGAGGTGGAGGTTGCCGTGAGCTGAGATCGTGCCACTGCACTCCAGCCTGGGTGACAGAGTGGGACGCTCTCCACACGCCCTCCCAAAAAAAAGAAAGAAAGAAAAAAGGTACAGCCTCTTAGCAAATTTCAAATATACAATACATTATTATTGACTACAGTCACTGTGCTGTACAATAGATCTCCAGAACTTATTTCCTTTGTTTAAAACTTTGTATCCTTTGACTGACTTCTATCCATTTCCTTCACCCCTCAACCCCTGGTCACCACCATTCTACTGTCTCTCTTTTTTTAAGACTCCACATACACATACTTCCTTTCCCCTAAGGGTGAAGGGTCACGCAAACCTGTGGTCCAATCCTCAGAGACTTTGATTTGATTGCTAAGAGGTATGACCTAGACTACAGTTTAAATGTCTCCTCGGATGATTCTAGTGCTTCGGCGTTTAGTGTAACTATGTTCCATGCATATTAGAGACGTACTTATGCTACAAAAGTTTCATTGTCCTGCGTTGTATCCAGTAATTCTGTGCTTGCTCTGGCAACTTTGAAGCTCTGTGATCTGTAATTTTAACAATTCCCCTGGTGATTGTGAGGCACATGAAATTTGAGAAAGGTTCTATACTACACCACCTCCCTAGTGGGGAGTTAAGTCATTTCTTCATTGTGCTTTGTTGGCTATCTTTCTTAGTGTTAATTTTTCTCATGTGATTTTAAATGATAGTTTGCAGTTGCATTAAAAGTAGCTTATTTTCAAAGTTTTCCCTCTCCTTGTTTTCTCCTCTCTGTCTGGTGTATCTAAAATTGCCTTCATCTGGTCTCCTGTGTGTCCAGAAGCAACTCATTTGTTGGCAGCTTGACTTCCATGGAAACGTTTCTAACAGTGCAGATCTAGTCATCAATCCAGTGGGCACTTTGGCGCAGGACCAGTCTGCCCTGTTCTTCCGCCTCATTTTTCTGCAGCTTTCGTTTCATTTAGAGCTGTGCTTATTTCTGGTCCACGTATTGTATCTTTTGTTTTTAAGTGCAATTAGGCTATTCAAATAAAGTGAGAGAGAGAGAGAGAGAGAGAAGAAAGAGCATGAGATAATCAGTGATGTGCTTAAAACAGAGAGAGAGGCTGGGTCTGGTGGCTCATGCCTGTAATCCTGGCACTTTGGGAGGCTAATGTGGGTGGATCACCTGAGGTCAGAAGTTTGAGACCAGCCTGACCAACATGGTGAAATCGCATCTTTACTAAATACTAAAAAAAAAAAAAAAAAAAAAAAATTAGCCGAGCATGGTGGTGCATGCCTGTAATCCCAGCTACCAAGGAGGCTAAGCAGGAGAATCACTTGAGCCTGGGAGGCAGAGGTTGCAGTGAGCCGAGATGGTGCCATTGCACTCCAGCCTGGGCAACAGAGCACAACTCCATCTTAAAACAAAAACAAAAACAAACAAACAAAAAACAAAGAGGAAAACTTACAGTGGCAACAGCATCTTTACAAGAAGGAGTTATAGCTATTGTGATATAATTGATATAATTAGAAATACATATTTGGTCTTCATCCCTGATTCCCAGCACAGAGCTCTTGATACTCTTGTAATTTTCTGAGTGATAGCGGTGATAGAAGCATCTTTTGTTAAATTATTTGGTCTTAGTCTGTGGCTCCTGACATAAGAACCTCAAAGACACTTGAAATCTCCAGAGTTATGGGTATATTTTGCAGCTAATGAGATGGCTGGTGGCTGGGGGCCCTTAAATAGCTTCAGGATGGAGCCTGGTCACTAGAAAGACCAATGCATGATTAGAAGGTTGAGACTTTCAGCCCCACTCCTGACCTCAAGTTTGAGTTAATCATCAATGGCCAATTAGTCAATCATGCCTACATAATGGAACCTTTGTGAAAAGCCTAATGATAAGGTTTGGAGAGCTTCTAGGATGGTGAATGTATCCATGGGCTTGGAGGGTGGTGCACCTGACTACACAAGGCCAGTGGCTGGTGTGCTTGGGACCTTTCTGGACTGCACACTGTGCACCTCTTCATCTGTGTGCTTATAAAATCTTTTATAACAGACAAGTAAATATAAGTAAAGTGTCTTCCTGAGTTCTGTGAGTTGGTACAGCAAACTCTGAAACCCAAGGAGGTGGTGGTAGAAACCCCCAATTTGTAGCCAAGCTGGACAGAAGTGTGAGTAATCCTGGGACCTACTACTCACAGTTGGCATCTAAAGTGGGTGAGGGAGTCTTATGAGACTGAGCCCTTTAGCTGTGGGGTCTGTATTAACTCTGGGTAGTGTCAGAATTGAATTAAATTGTGGGACAACCAGGTGGTGTCTGCAGAGAATTGGAGAATTGATTGGTGGAGAAAACCCACACATTTAGTGTCAGGAGTGTGGTGAACAGATGAACAATATTCTTTTAGCTATATTCTAATTCCCATTTCTTTACTCAGTGGTCTAGTGGCAAAAAGTATAATGAAGAATCTTTAAATACGATTGCTTTCTGTGAGTCAAACTCATGACATCCACTGTGAATGGGTTGGTCACCTGTGGAAGAAGCCTAAGGGAGGCAGAAATGTGTAAAAGCTAGGAATGCCCCAAATAAAAAACTGCTGTTAGAGAGTGGCAGGACTGAAATAAAACCCTAGCTTAGAAAGTTTAGATCTGGTCTCTTGAACAATATCTCAAGAAACACTGCAACACAGGTAAGACTGTCATCACTGAGCTCAGTATGGCAATCCTATGGAACAAGAGTTGTTTTCAGAGCTGCTGGGAGAGTGTGCCCTGAAGAAACCCCACAAGTGCATATCTTCTTGTCAGGTTCACCTTACCAAGAGGATAGGCTCAGCAAGTGACAAAAACATTGGTGAACCAGTCTTGAAGGTCATTCATTGTTAAGGAATGAATTGTGTTCCTCCAAAACATATGTTGAAGTCCTAACCCCCAGTACCTCCAAAAGTGACTGTATTTGGAAATAGGGTCTTTAAAGAGGTAATTAAGGTAAAACGAGATCATTAGGGTAGGCTGTAATCCAGTAAGACTAGTGTCTTTTTTTTTTTTTTTTTAAGACAGAGTCTCACTCTGTCGCCCAGGCTCACTGCAACCTCTGTCTCCTGGGTTCAAGCGATTCTCCTGACCCTGCTTCCCGAGTAGCTGGGATTACAGGCGTGTGCCATGATGCCTGGCTATTTTTTTTTTTGTATTTTTATTAGAGACGGGGTTTCACCATATTGACCAGGCTGGTCTTGAACTCCTGACCTCAGGTGATCCCCGCCTCGGCCTCCCAAAGTGCTGGGGTTACAGGCATGAGCCACTGCGCCCAGCCTAGTGTCCTTTTAAGAAGAAGAAATTAGGACATAGATATGTACACAGGGAAGATCATGTGAAGACACAGGGAGAAGGCAGCCATCTAAAGTCCATGAAGAGAGGCCTCAGAAGAAACAAACCTGTTGACATCTTGATCTTTGACATCTTACCTTCACAACTGTGAGAAAATAATTTTTCTTGCTTAAGCTGCCCAGTTTGTGGTGATTTGTTATGGCAGCATTAGCAAACTCATGCATCCATCCAACTTTTTGCACCTGATTTCAGATGCCTGGGGTAACTTTATGGTTATAATTTGATCCATGTCGCTGTCCTTATGGGCAAAGAATGCATTGACCATATATCATGAGAATTCTGGCCCACATGGCAGCTTTGTTTCCCATTGTGAGTTTAACTGGCATTCTGGTTAATGCATCTGTCTTATAAGCATGGTAGGGTGGCTCATTTTGAATACCTCTCATACTTGTGTGTGCTGGCAAAATTGAGCTCCTGGACCTGAAGAACCATTTTCACACTGAAAATGTTTTGGCTGTAATTCCTACTGTGTAACATAAAGTAAATATTTAGCTTTTACAAGTGCCTTTTATTTCTTTTTTTAAAGAAATTTTTATAGCAGATAGCCCCATTCCAACCCTAACCACTTATCTTCTGAAGTTTTATGGTCAAAGATGGGATGGAGGGATGGGATAATGTTTTGGCACAGGATGAGGATGTCAGGTATTCAAAGAACTTAGTTAGAAAAGTCAGCCTTAAAGTTTAGTAGTTTATTTTTAAGCTGTATTAAATATCCTAGCAGTCACTTTAAATGGGCTATATAAAAGTATAATTATACTTTTATAATAGGCTATATAAAAGTAGCATTAAATTTACTGCTCTGGCCACATGGCACATGGTCAGTGGGAATGTACATAAAAATAGCTCAAGAGGTGAGTAATTGTACTAAAGTCACTGTGTACCTGAGCTTGACAGCCTATGAATTCAAGCTGCTTATTATATTGGGTCAACCTCATGAGCTAGCTTGTTTTCCAATGATTGAAGGTAAAGTTTAATGGATGTCTTTTTTTTTTACTATGATTATGGAGAAAAATCAAGTTTGCACTTGAATTTTCATTAATCTATAAACAGGATCTTACTAGCTAGAAGTTTGAAGCCTCGTATTTCCTCCTTTGTATTCAATGGTGTTGAGCTCGGAATTATGGCCCTGAAATTGAAAGTGTGTGTGTGTGTGTGTGTGTGTGTGTGTGTGTGTGTGTGTGTGTGTGTGCCATCTTATTCATCCATGTAAAGGTTTCAAAGTCACTGCCAAGGGAGGTGGAATTTAATTGACAATAGGAGAGCTTTGTTGTTTTCCAGACTGAGTGCTGTTGCTACTCAGGAAGCTGATCTTGGGTAAATGGATTCCCATCTCCTACCGCCCCTGAGTCATTCCACCCCTTGTTCACTCCATTTCTTGGATCCTTTTCAAGGTGTGAACACAGCAACTGAGCAGTGGAAACCCAATCCTGGTTTGTGAAAGGAGTTATCTTATAAAGGGCAGATTAATCAACAGGCAGGATGGGAGGAGAAAAGGGAGAAAATATCCCCTTGGCCTTCACTTTCTCCTCTCCTAGACTGCCTTGGGGATTGAGATTTCTTTACGGTCATTGTGAATTTAGAGTTCCCTTAATAAAGAGTGTCACCATATGAATTGTACACTGGCTTCTCTTACAGGATAATAGATGAAATATTGGCACAGGCTCCTTACTCTCGAAATCATTAAGAACTCACTGTCACATGGCAAAAACTGGATGCTGAGGGAATGTGATTGAGAGACTAGAATCCTTAAGAATAGGATGGAAGATCCCCAAAGCCTTGCTAGCCAAAAACATGCTCTGGGAGCCACAGAGTGCTCTTGAGATATGTCTGTTGAGCTCCATCCACCCTCTAGTTTGTCTGAAGGAAGGAGTTTAGCAGACCTTGCTAGTATTTGTCTTTCTGCTTCCTCAGAAAGATGAAGATGCTGTTTCAGTGGCTAAGCTTAGCATCATAGGCACTCCAATGTGTCTGTGCCTTTGAACAGAGAAGAGGGGCTTATCTGAGAGGAGGAAAATGGAGGAACCAGATCGATTTCATTACCTTGGAAGCAGGATTATACGATGACAGTTTAGTAATAGTATTTTATCCAAGTAAGTGAAAAAATATTGTAGATAGAACAAGGATTTGAACCCACAGTTTTCTGTTTCCATTATGATCTGGCCCCTCAACCTGTGCAAAGCAAGGAGACAGCTGAGCAGAGTTCAGCCTCTGCCTCAGAGCTAAACCTTAGTTTGGATCCTGATAGCCTAGCAGATAGTTTCTGACCATGTGAAATTTGGGCAGATTTCTTATTGGTGTTCTTTATTTATGTCAGTATACAGTCTTTGAAAAAATATCATTCAATTCCTGGGCCATTATACATATATTTTCCTTCTGAAGGGTGAAACAAATGCACAGATTTAAGCATTTTTAGTCTTTCTAAGTGCTCCATGACACATGAAAAGTTTGCTCGTCACTCATCTAGGTCTAAATTTTCCACCTTCTCTTTCCTAAAATACAATTTTAATGAGCCAAAATTTATTGAAATCTCAGCTCCTCTAAAATTTTTCATTACCCTTTCTGAGACTTTTTCATGATTTTCCTTCAATTTTCCAAGTGTTGAGATATATAGTATCTCATATCTATAGGTGGATTTGGTTTTGATTTATAAAAGATCTCTTATACTTACAGAATAGAAAGTTGGAGTTGCAGATATTCCTCATTCACTGAGATAGTAAACACCATGAACCACAAGAAGAGAATGGGAGGGGCCAAATGAAAGGGGCTATAGTGCTGATTGTGACTTTTTATTTAACAGACTAGCCAACTTTAAGGGGAGAAGGAGGAGAGAAAGTAGCCTCCAACAAATGTTCAAGCTCTTCTAAATGTCAATGCTATGAATATTTTATTTTGGATCAAAGGTATGTCTCAACTCGCCATTTAGCTCCTCCTTTAGAATATTAAATATATTCATGGTTCAGTTCAACACACTTCAATTAAACATGTATTATGTTCTAAACTGTGGGCTTGATACTAGACTTCATAAAAACTGGCCTAGGAAAAGATTTCATGATTAAGACCTCAAAAGCACAGGCAACAAAAGCAAAAGTAATCAAAGTAGTTGATTATACCAAACTAAAAAACTTCTGCACAGCAAAAGGAAACAATCAACAGAGTGAATAGACAACCCACAGAGTGGGAGAAAATATTTGTAAACTACTTATACAGCAGGGGATTAATATCCAGAATATACAAGGAACTCAAACATCTCAACAGCAAAAAACCCCAATTTAAAAAATGGACAAATGATATGAATGAACGTTTCTCAAAAGAAGACATACAAATGGCTAACGAATATATGAAGAAACACTTGACATAATTAATCATCAGGGAAATGCAAATCAAAACCACAGTGAAGTACCATTTCATCCCAGTTAGGATGACTATTATCAAAAAGACAAAAAATAACAAATGCTGGTGATGATATGGAGAAACGGGGACTCGTACATTGTTGGTGGGAATGTAAACTAGAACAGCCACTATGGAGAACAGTATAGATGTTTCTGAAAAAACTACCGATAAAAATACCAGATGACCCAGCAATACTACTAAAGGGAATTTGTCCAAAAGAAAGGAAATCATAATATCAAAGAGACATCTGCACCTCCATGTTTATTGTAGCAGTATTCAAAAATGGTCACAATATGGAGTCAACCTGGGTGTCCAAAAACAGATGAATGGTTAAAGAACATGTGGTGTATGTACACCATAGAATACTATTGAGCCATAAAAAAGAATGAAATCCTGTTATTCACATTAACATGGAAGGAATGGAGGAGATTATGTTAAGTGAAGTAAGCCAGGAAGAGAAAGTTAAACACCACATGTTCTCACTCATACGTGGAAGCGAAAAGAAATTGATCTCACAGAAGTAAAAAATAGAACAGAATATACTAGAGGCTGGGAAGGATAGGAGGAAAGGAGAGAGGAATAGGGAGAAATTAAAGGATATGAAATTACCCTGATCTGATTACCACACATTATATGTATTGAAACATCACTATGTACTCCATGAATATGTATAATTATTATATGTCAATAATATTAATAAAAAAACAAGGCCAGGCACGGTGGCTCACACCTGTAGTCTCAGCACTTTGGGAGGCTGAGGCGGGTGGATTGCTTGAGGTCAGGAGTTCGAGACCAGCCTGGCTAACATGGTGAAACTCCATCTCTAGTAAAAATACAAAAAACATAGCTGGGAGTAGTCAGGGGAACCTGTAATCCCAGCTTCTAGGGAGACTGAGGCAGGATAACCGCTTGAACCCGGGAGGTGGAGGCTGTAGTGAGCTGAGATTATGCCATTGCACTCCAGCCTGGGCAACAAGACTGAAACTTAGTCTCAAATAAAACAAAACAAGAGGCAACAACTGAGCTCAAGGTACTCACAATTGTTGGGGGGAGATGAAGGTAGACAAAGAACCTCACTAGAATGTGGCTAATGCTCAGACAGAGGTGTTCATAGGATCTCTGAGGTCACTGAAAGACAGAGTAGTGGGAAGCTTAGCTAATGGCTGCAGTCATTTATTTTTTATTTTTTTAGTAGGTCTTATTAATTCTTTTTCTTTTTTCTTTATTTCTTTATTTCTTCTTTTAGAAAAAATGGAATACATGTGCAGAACATGCAGGTTTGTTACAAAGGTATACATGTACTATGACAGTTTGCTGCATCTATTGACCTGTCCTCTAAGTTCCCTTCCCTCACTTCCCCCCACCAACAGGCCTTGGTATGTGTTGTTTGGTATGTGTTGTTCCCGTCTCTGTGTCCATGAGTTCTCATTGTTCAATTCCCACTTACGAGTGAGAACATGTAGTGTTTGGTTTTCTGTTCCTGTGTTAGTTTGCTGAGGATGATGGCTTCCAGCTTCATCCATATCCCTGCAAAGGGCATGATCTCCTTCCCTTTTATGGCTGCATAGTATTCCATGGTGTATATGTACCACATTTTTCTTATCCAGTCTATCATTGATGGGCATTTGATTTGTTTCCATGGCTTTGCTATTTTAAGTAGTGCTGCAATAAACATATGTATGTATGTGTCTTTATAGTAGAGTGATTTATATTCCTTTGGGTATATACCCAGTAATGGGATTGCTGGGTCAAATGGTATTTCTGGTTCTAGATCCTTGAGGAATTGTCATACTGTCTTCCACAATGGTTGAACTAATTCACATTACCACCAACAGTGTAAAGGTGTTCCTATTCCTCCACAGCCTTGCCAGGATCTATTGTTTCCTGACTTTTTAATAATTGTCACTCTGACTCACGTGAGATGGTATCTCATTGTGGTTTTGATTTGCATTTCTCTGATGATCAGTGATGTTGAGCTTTTTTTCATATGTTTTTTGGCCATGTAAATGTCTTCTTTTGAGAAGAATTTGTTCATATCGTTTGCCCACTTTTTGATGGGGTTGTTTTTTTCTTGTAAATATGTTTAAATTCCTTGTAAATTCTGGATATTAGACCTTTGTCAGATGGGTAAATTGCAAAATCTCCCATTGCATTTCTCCCATTCTGTAGATTGCCTGCTTACTCTGATTATAATTTCTTTTGCCGTGCAGAAGCTCTTAGTTTAATTAGATCCCATTGGTCAATCTTGGCTTTTGTTGCAGTTGCTTTTGGTGTTTTTGTCATGAAGTCTTTGCCCATGCCTACGTCCTAAATGGTATTGCCTAAGTTTTCTTCCAGGGTTTTTATGGCTCTGAGTTTTACATTTAAGTCTCTAATCCATCTTGAGTTAATTTTTGTATAAGGTGTAAGGAAAGGGTCCAATTTCAGTTTTCTTCATATAGCTAGCCAATTTTCCCAGCACCATTTACTGAATAGGAGATTCTTTTCCAATTGCTTGTTTTTGTCAGGTTTGTTGAAGATCAGATAGTTGTAGATGAGTGGTGTTATTTCTGAGGTCTCTGTTCTGCTCCATTGGTTTATATGTCTGTTTTGGTACCAGTACCATGCTGTTTTGATTACTGTAGCCTTGTAATACAGTTTGAAGTCAGGTAGCATCATGCCTTCAGCATGGTTCTTTTTGCTTAGGAATGTCTTGGCTATACAGGGTTTTTTTTTTAATTTTATGTGAAATTTAAAATAGTTTTTTCTAATTCTGTGAAGAATGTCAGTGGTAGTTTGACGGAAATAGAATTGGATCTGTAAATTGCTTTGGGCAGTATGGCCATTTTCATGATATTGATTCTTCCTATCCATGATCATGGAATGTTTTTCCATTTGTTTCTGTCCTCTCTTATTTCCTTGAGCATTGACTTGTAGTTCTCCTTGAAGAAGTTATTCATGTCCCTTGTTAGCTGTATTCCTAGGTATTTTATTCTCTTTGTAGTGCTTATTTTATTCTCTAGTGTAGTGCTTGTGAATGGGAATTCATTCATGATTTAGCTCTCTGCTTGCCTATTATTGGTGTAAAGGAATGCTTGTGATTTTTGCACATTGATTTTGTATCCTGAGACTTTGCTGAAGTTGCTTATCAGTGCAAGAAGTTTTTGGGCTGAGATGATGGGGTTTTCTAAATATAAAATCATGTTATCTGGAAACAAAGACAACTTGACTTCCTCTCTTCCGATTTGAGTACCCTTTATTTCTTTCTCTTGCCTGATTGCCCTGGCCAGAACTTCCAATTCTATGTTGAATAGGAGTGGTGAGAGAGGGCATCCTTCTCTTGTGCCGGTTTGCAAAGGGAATGCTTCCAGCTTTTGCCCATTCAGTATGATATTGGCTGTGGGTTTGTCATAAATAGCTCCTATTATTTTGAGATATATTCCACCATAACCTAGTCCATTGAGAGTTTTTAACATGAAGGGATGTTGAATTTTATCAGAGGCCTTTTCTGCATCTATTGAGAAATCATGTAGTTTTTGTCTTTGGTTCTGTTTATGTGATGGTTACATTTATTGATTTGTGTATGTTGCGTCAGCCTTGATCCCAGGGATGAAGCTGACTCGATCACGGTGGGTAAGATTTTTGATGTGCTGCTGGATTCAGTCTGCCAATATTTTATTGAGGATTTTTGCATTGATGTTCATCAAGGATACTGGCCTAAAACGTCCCCTTTTTGTTGTGTCTCTTCCCAGTTTTGGTATAAGGATGATGCTGGCTTCATAAAATGAGTGATGGAGGAGTCCCTCCTTTTCAATTGTTTGGAATAGTTTCAGAACCAGTGGTACCAGCTTGTCTTTGTACCTCTGGTAGAATTCAGCTGTGAATCCATCTAATCCTGGGCTTTTTTGGTTGGTAGGTTATTAATTATTGCCTCAATTTCAGAGCTTGTTATTGGTCTATTCAGAGATTTGACTTCCTCCTGATTTAGTCTTGGTAGTATGTTTGTATCTAGGAATTTATCCATTTCTTCTAGGTTTTCTAGTTTATTTGCATAGAGGTGTTTATAGTATTCTCTGATGGTAGTTTATATTTCTTTGTCAGTGGTGATATCCCCTTTATGATTTTTTATTGTGTCTATTTGATTTTTCTCTCTTTTCTTCTTTATTAGTATAGCTAATGATCTATTTTGTTATTTTTCTTTAAAAACCAGCTTCTGGTTCATTGATTTTTTGGAGCGATTTTTTTCTGTTTCTATGTCCTTCAATTCTTCTCTGATCTTAGTTATTTCTTGTCTTTTGCTACCTTTTGGATTTGTTTGCTCTTGCCTCTCTAGTTTTTTAAATTGTGATGTTAGGGTATCGATTTGAGATTTTTCTGGCTTTCTGATGTGGGCATTTAGTGTTATAAATGTTTCTCTTAATACTGCCTTAGCTGTGTCCCAGAGATTCTGGTATGTTGTCTCTTTTTTCTCATGGATTTCAAAGAATTTCTTGATTTCTGCCTTAATTATTTACCCAGGAATCATTTTATTCAGGAGCAGGTTGTTCAATTTCCATGAGGTTCTATGAGTGAGTTTCTTAATCCTGACTTCTAATTTGATTGCACTGTGGTCTGAGAGACTGCTTGTTATGATCTCAGTTCTTTTACGTGTGCTGAGGTATGTTTTACTTCCAATTATGTGGTCGATTTTAGAGTAAGGGCCATGTGGCATGGAGAAGAATGTATATTCTGTTGATTTGGGGTAGAGAGTTCTGTAGACATCTACTAGGTCCACTTGACCCAGAGCTGAGTTCAAGTCCTGAATATCCTTGTTAGTTTTCTGTCTTGTTCATCTGTCTAATACTGACAGTGGGGTGTTAAAAGTCTCCCACTATTATGGTGGGGGAGTGTAAGTCTCTTTGTAGGTCTCTAAGAACTTGTTTTATGAATGTTGGTGCTCCTGTATTGAGTGCATATATATTTAGGATAGTTAGCTCTTTTTGTTGAGTTGATTCCTTTACCATTATGTAATGCCCTTCTTTGTCTTTTTTTTGATCTTTGTTGGTTTAAAGTCTGTTTTGTCAAAGACCTGCTTTTTTTTCTTTCCATTTCCTTGGCAAGTTTTCCTCAATTCCTTTAATTTGAGCCTGTGTGTGTCTTTGCACATAAGATGGGCCTCCTGAATAGAGCACACTGATAGGTCTTGACTCATTATCCAATTTGCCAGTCTGTGTCTTTTAATTGGAGAATTTAGCCCATTTACATTTAAGGTTGTATTGTTATGTATGAATTTGATCCTGTCATCAAGATGCTATTTGGTTATTTTGCACACTAGTTGGTGCTGTTTCTTCTCAGTGTCATTGGTCTTTATATTTTGGTGTGTTTTTTCAGTGTCTGGTACCAGTTTTTCTTTTCTACATTTAGTGCTTCTTTCAGGAGTTCTTGCAGGGCAGGCCTGGTGGTGATGAAATCTCTCAGTATTTGCTTGTCTGGAAATGATTTTATTTCCCCTTCACTTATGAAGCCTAGTTTGGCTGGATATGAAATTCTGGGTTGAAAATTGTTTTCTTTACGAATGTCAAATATTGGCCCTCACTCTCTTCTGGCTTGTAGGGTTTCTGTTGAGAGATCCACTGTTACTCTGATGGGCTTTCCTTTGTAGGTGACCTGGCCTTTCTTTCTGGCTGCTCTTAACATTTTTTCCTTCATTTCAACCTTGGAGAATCTGATGATTATGTGTCTTGAGGTTGATCTTCTCATGGAGTATCTTAATGGTGTTCTCTGTATTTCCTGAATTTGCATGTTGGCCTGTCTTGCTAAGTTGGGGAAGTTCTCCTGGATAATATCGTGAAGTGTGTTTTCCATCTTGTTTCCATTCTCTCCATCTCTTTCAATCAATTGTTGGTTTGGTTTGTTTACATAGTCCCATATTTCTCGGAGGCTTTGCTCATTCCTTTAGATTCTTTTTTGTCTATTCTTGTCTGCATGTCTTATTTCAGTGAGGTGGTCTTCAAACTCTGATACCCTTTGTTCTGCTTGGTTGATTTGGTTAATACTTATATATGCTTCACGAAGTTCTCGTGCTGTGTTTTTCAGCTCCATTAGGTCATTTATGTTCCTCTTTAAACTGGTTATTCTGGTTAGCAATTCCTCTAACCTTTTATCAAGGTTCTTAGCTTCTTTGCCTTGTGTTAGACCATGTGCCTTTAGCTCAGCATAGATTTTTATTAACCATCTTCTAAAGCCTACTTCTGCTAATTCATCCATCTCCTCCTATGTCCAGTTCTGCCCCCTTAATGGAGAGATGTTGTGATCATTTGGAGGAAAGAGGCACTCTGGCCTTTCGGGTTTTCAGCATTTTTTCATTGATTCTTTCTCATCTTCATGAGTTTTTCTAGTTTCGGTCTTTGAGACTGCTGACTCTTGGATGGGGTTTTTGTGAGGGCCTTTTGTTGTTGTTGATGCTGTTGTTGTCATTTTCCGCTTGTTTGTTTTTCTTTCAATAGTCAGGCCTCTCTTCTGTGGGGCTGCTGCAGTTTGCTGGGGGTTCACTTCAGGCCCTATTCATCTGATTCACTCCTGTGTCTGGAGATGTCACTCAAGAAGGCTAGAGAACAGCAAAGATGGGTGACTCCTCCTTCTTCTGGGACCTCTGACTTCGAGGGGCACCAACCTCATGCCAGTAGGATCGCTCCCGTATAGGGTGTCTGACAACCCCTGTTGGAGGGTCTCACCCTCTTGGGTGGCATAGGGAGCAGGACCCATTTAACAAAGCACTTTGATTGCAATCCTAGTCTCTGACAAAACAGACTTTAAACCAACAAAGATCAAAAAGACAAACAAGGGCACTACATAATGGTAAAGGAATCAATTCAACAAAAAGAGCTAACTATCCTAAATGTAGATGCACCCAATACAGGAGCATCAAGATTCATAAGACAAGTTCTTAGAGACCTACAAAGAGACTCAGACTCTCTCACAATAATAGTGGGAGAATTTCTAACCCTCTAAGTGCACCATGAATTCTCTTTTGTAGCTTTTAGAGAAATAGAAATGAATCATATATTTGTGTTTTACCAAAGTAATTTTATAGTTTGGAAAATGGAAATGTAAAAATATAAATGTGGCCAGGCATGGTGGCTCATGCCTATAATCCCAGTTCTTTGGGAGGCTGAGGTGGGTGGATCGCTTGAGTTCGGGAGTTTGAGACCAGCCCAACCAACATGGTGAAACCCCATCTCTACTAAAAATACAAAAATTAGCCTGGGTGTGATGTCATATGCCTGTAGTCCCAGCTACTTGGGAGGCTGAGGCAGGAGAATCACTTGAACCCTAGAGGTGGAGGTTGCAGTGAGCTGAGATAGTACCATTATACTACAGACTGGGTAACTGAGTGAGACTCTGTCTCAAAAAATAAAATAAAATAATAAGAAAAAAATGTAAAAGTTTCTTTACGCATAGTAGGTGGTTATTATTAATTATGGTCAATCACATTTTACACTTATGAAATCCTGAAAAACAAGCTTTAAAAATCACATATTGTTATTTTTAAGTGTAATTATTTGCAGTCTTATTTCAATGCTCTGAACTTGTTAAGATTTGAAAATGAGATTTTCCCACTGGATTCTCAAATCTGAGCAGTTTCAGCTCCAAAGGGATTTTTCTAAATTCATATCATAGTTACCTTTACTGGTTTTATAGGAAATGAACCATTAGTATGTTACTTAAATAAGAAGAAAAAAATCCTACTTTATTTTTTCCTGTGCAGAATGCACAATTCAAATGGTGGAAAGAAAATGCATTCTATAAGCTAGCATGTGTATTTCAGGCAATTTGCACAATGTACAATGGTCTGAGCCACATACCCGGGCAGTACCACCCAGGGAAAATGATTAGTTGGAATTAGTAGAATTTGGGCTTCAACTCAGTTTATTGGCAACTCCTGTGCTGTCATTAATCCCCAGGGTGCATCTGCCTTTCATGGTAGTGCTTACTCCTGGGTAGTAATTGCTAAATGTAGTGCACTGAACAAAGTATGTCCACTACTTCCAATTATACCAGGAAAGATGGTGTAACCGTTGGGTTTCTAATGTTACCACGGCAAAGTCATCTTTGCTTATTTGTCAAGACATTTTATATAAGCTTTTTAAGGAGAAAAAAAACGAATTCTGAATTTCCAGTTTGAGATGCTTGGACGATACCACCTAACTTTGACTACAGTGAACATAATCATTATGCTTGTTTCAGTATTAGAAGTGTTGCAAATGGAGCAGAGATGCATACTAAAGTAAAATTAATATGCTCCAGAAACAAAAAAGGACAAGCCAGTCATATAATTATTTTTATAAAACCTACTGGCTCTTTTCAAGATCGCTGAATTAATTAGCGAATAATAAATGTCACTTTTTAAAGGAAAGTCAGCCCACAATTTATTGTTCAAAGGTATTATTAAAAATTGTTTCAGAAAATTGACTGTGTTCTTGCCTTGCAAGACACTAATGAAATTAAAAAAAAATTAAAACAAACTTTTCAAACACTGAAAGTTTTCCAACTTCAGCCTTGGCCCTTAAAACTAGAAGGTATTTTTCTCACATGAGCACTTTAATTTTGCACATAGCTGACTTTGTGGAACCTGAGTGGTGAAGAAGTATTAAATCCTCCACTTTGTATCTTGATGTTTTCTTGGAGCAGCATTTGTGACTGAACTATTTGCCCTTGAAATCAATAAAATTTAGAGTGAATGAAAAATAATCCTGGAGTCTTCCTTATAATGATTTTTAAGATCAAAATCATCTTGTGTTCACTGGCAATCATGTAAGCTGTCCTGTAACATCAACTCTTCATTTTAACACTGAGGCTGGGGAGGGTAGAGGGTCAAACTGGGGGAAAGATAACTGGTTGCTATTTGGTGTCAGCAGTGATAACTCACACCCATCCGGCAAGGACATCGGAAGGCAATGGGGTCTAAAGAGGATGGTGCAGCTGCAGTAATGACAGTTTCCCTTTAGAATGTAATTTGAATGAATAAGAGTTCCTTTCTGATGATCCGGGGTTTCAGAATTATATGAAGAACACCTGCTATATTACAAAAACATGCTTTTTTCTTGTTCAGCTTCAGTGTTAAGTTTAGCTTTTCAGAAATAGTTCAACATTATATCAAGGACTGATTTTAACTGACAATATCCAAGTAGTTGGAAGGCACACTACAAGACAAAGCTGTATTGTCAATAGGTGGACAATGTTTGCATGTGTCCTTAGCAGTGTAGATGTGTCCTAATAAATGAGCAAAGTAGATTGATTCTACCATAGACCAGCAGTGCTATTTTGAATTAATTCTCATTAAGAATGAAGTCCTTTTGGATGTGAGGAATTAGCCCTTCCAGGATTAGGTGAGAAATGCTTTTTTTTTTTTAATATGTTGAGGTCTTATAATATTTCTGATCAGGTACACAGCTGTAAAATCTGATTCTGGGAAGCTATATAATCACATTTCCAGCAGTCCTTTGATGTACCCTGAGCTGAAACCACACCATTACATTTTCATGAGAACTTGCTGCTATTTGCCTCGTTATAAGCATTTTGTCACATTCTCTCCTGTTTAAATAATCCAACTTAAAAAGAAATACCTTGAAGGGACATGAGTCACCGTTTTCATACAATTCTTGTTTTAAATCTTCCAGTAAATTAGTAGTTATTTCCCATAAATATGACACAGTTATTCTCATGTTTACCTTTTTGGTGTTATGATCATAGTTAAACGGAGACAGTGAGAGAGAAGGCTCATCTCGCTCTCTGTCAAAGGTCAGTTGCAAAAGAAGGAGTGTCATTTGGAGATACTTTATATTGGAATAATTGATACCCAAAAGTTAAGTTTTTACAGTCAAAGATGTCTGGGTGCCCAGTAGGGTGATGTGAGGGGTTTTCCTGGGCACAGGACTTTCAATGCTAAAACTGTGAAGGCCCAGACCAAAAAATACTGTTAGTCAATCAAGTGATTAGTTGAACAATGGAGCAGTAAGGAGAAAGCGAGGCAAGCCTGGTAGGAAGAGGAAGCGTTTCCTGTTTGAAAATAAAGTACACAGAATACAATACCAGAAGTGATGTGAAGACGAAAAACGAGTGCCCTTAGAAAGTGGAGTCTGTGGGATTCTGTGTTAAGTTCCAAAGAGAAGTGACTTTTCTGAGAAAGCCGGTTTTTAGGTTTCCTGAATTTTTGGTATGTCTTTGTTTTTGTTTCATTTTTCTAGTAATTTTTTATGATCCACTTTAAAATTTGATTTTACTTAAAAATTTTTCAATTGACAAGTAAAAAATATATATTTATAGGAGACAATATGCTTTGAAATATGGATACATCATGGAATAGCTAAATCAAGCTATTTAACATATGCATCACCTAAAGTACTTATCATTTTTGTGTGTGTTGAGAACACTTAAAATCTACCCTCTTAGCAATTTTCAAGTATACCATATACAGATGCTCTTCAACTTATGATGGGGTTAGATTCAGATAAACCCCTCATAAACTGAATATATAAGGTGGAAATGCATTTAATATACCTAACCTACCAAACATCATAGCTTAGCCTAGCTTACCTTAAACATGCTGAGAACACTTATACAGTAGCCTATAGCTGGGCTAAATCATCTATCACAAAGCCTATTTTATCATATAGAGTATTTCATGTAATCTTTGTTTTTATGAGTTCTACTTTTTTACACTCCACATGTAAATGAGATCACACCATATTTGTCTTTCTGTGCCTGGCTTATTTCACTTAATATAATGTCCTCTAGGTTCATCTGTGTTTTTGCAAGTAATAGAACTTCCTTTTTTAAGGCTGAATAGTATTCCACTGTGTACATGTACCACATTTTTAATGCATTTATTCATTGGTAGACACTCAGTTTGAGTCCTTATCTTGGCTATTGTGAATAACGCTGCAACAATAGCATGAGAGTGCAGACATTTCTTCAACATACTGACTTCATTTCTTTCAGATATATATCCAGCAGTGGGATTGCTGAGTCATGTGGTAGTTCTATTTTTAAAGGACCCACCATGCTGTTTTCCATAATAGCTACAGTAATTTACATTTCCACCAACCGTGTGCAAAGGTTCCCTTTTCTGCACATCCTCCCAGCACTTACCTTACATCGTTTTTGATGATTGATGATGCTGAGCACTTTTCATGTACCTCTTGAGAAATGTCTATTTAGGTCAAGTTTCCCTGAATTTCAATGAGTAAGTTAAAGCTCCACAGCTAAGTGGTTTGTCTCATCTACTCACTCATTAATTCTTTCAAAAATCTTTATTGAGTACCTCTTCCACGCCAGGCACTGTCAATGGAAATAGAGAACAAAACAGTGTTCCTCCTCTTGTGAGATTGACATTCAAAACGATGTCCCTTGCCCTTACTGACCATTTGCCTCATGCCAAATGCTTTACCTGTGTTCCCATTCATTCCTCACGACTAATTCCTGAAACCCGTTGCTAGCCCCACTTTCTAGACAGGGAATTGGAGGCTTGGAGAGACAAAGTAGCTTGCTGAAGGCAGAAGGTGGGATTTAAGCCACTGTGAGTCTGAAACAAAAGCTCCCATGCATGACACTGCGCCACACTGACAGAGGGAGAGTTCTCTCATCCTTGAGTAAAAGCCCTGGATTCAAGAAACACCTGAGTCATGGGGCATTCACCTCGTGCAAGGTATATTTCTTTTTTTCTGAGACAGAGTGTCACTCTGTCACCCAGGCTGGGTGCAGTGGCGGAATCTTGGCTCACTGCAACCTCTGCCTTCTGGGTTGAAGTGATTTTCCTGCCTCGGTCTTCCAAGTAGCTGGGATTACAGGTGTCTGCCACCATACCTGGTTAATTTTTGTATTTTGGTAGAGACAAGTTTTCGCCTTGTTGACCAGGCTGGTCTCAAACTCCTAACCTCAAGTGATCTGCCCACCTTGGCCTCCCAAAGAGCTGGGATTACAGGCCTGAGTCACCACACCCAGCTGAGCCAGGCACATTTCTAACAGCCTTCACCTAGAGTCCTCTTATTTGAGGTTCACATCAGCTAGGAGAAAATGCTGAGCTATCTGAAAGGGACTTTTCTCTCTAAGATCTGAGAAGCTCTCTGTTACCAATGATCCTTACACTATGGAGAGGGGCCTCAGGGTCGGGGAAGGAGTGTTAGACTAAAAGGGAAGATAAGTGAGAGGGAGGAATAAACTAAGGTTGAGGGGAGTGGTCACAGATGAAGTTCTTCAAGGCTGTTTTGCTGATCCCCGATGGAGATTACCATGTAGCCTGTTTCTGCTTTTTCTTTGTGAGGGCCAATAAGTTAAATATCTTAAATGTTAATATGAACAGAGGGACAGCATGTAGCACAGTGGTTGATCTCACAGACCCTGGACTGCCGAGTTCTACATCCTAGCTCTCCCACTCTTGGCCGTGAGGTATTGGGCCCATGACTAACCTCTCTGAGCTTCAGTGATCTCATCTATAAAATGATAATGATAAAAGTAGCATATTTTTAAAGCTTATTAAGAGGAATTAATTAGGTAATAGACATAAGCACTAAAAATGGCAATAAGCATTGTGCCTGGAGCACAAGAAGTATCTTATTAGCTATAATTATTCAAGTCTAAAGTGTATTGATCTTATATGTTAGGCCAATATTGCTTTCATTTAAATTAATCTTAATTGTGTACTTTATAATTTGCTGTTTTTTCTTTACTTCCCCCTTTCCTGCTCATCACTCAAGCTTCCTACTTGAGCTGAGCAGGATTAGCCCCTTGGCTTAGCATGTGTCTTATTCCATTTGGGCTGTTATAACAAAAATATCATAAACTAGGTGGCTTACAAACAACAGAAATTTATTTCTCACAGTTTCAAAGGCTGGGAAGTCCAAGATCAAGACACTGGCAGATTTGGTGTCTGGTGAGGGCCTGCTTACTGGTTCATAAATGTCACCTTTTTGATGTGTGCTCACATAGTGGAGAGGGCAAGGGGGCTCTCTGGGGTCTTCTTTAAGAGAGCACTTATCCTATTCATGAGGGTTCTGCCCTTATGACCTAATCACCTCCCAGAGCCCACTTCCTAATACCATCACCTTGGGGATTAGGTTTCAACATGTGTATCTTAGAGGCACACAAATATTTAGTTTATAGTAGTATGCAAAACTGGACAATGTTGTCTATTTGGGGATGCATGACTCAGGGAGGCTGACTTTCCTAAAAGCTGTTTGAATCCATGAGCCAGCCAGGCCAATACCCATGAGGGAGTCTGCTGCCATTATAAAAGCAGCAAAAGTTTAGGTTAACCAGCCTCCAGTCTCTTCCTGCAAAATCCATGCATATAGGCACGTGTGCTTGCACACACACACACACTCCAATATTAGGAAACATCTCTTATTTTACAGAGCAGTGATTTTCAGCTCTGAATACCCATTAGAATCATGTGGGGAGTTGTAATAGAATTTCAGTTGAATGAATGAATCTATGAAACCAGAATTTTCTGAGCGTCAGGGTAGGTCTCTGTACTTTTTTAAAGATCTCTAGGTGATTCTGATGTGCAGTCAAGGTTGAGACCCACTGCTCTAAAGCAAATCCACTCCCCTTGTCCCTTCCTCCTACCCACCTCCCTGGCACAAGGAGAGTTTCACCTCCTGAGTATAACAGAACATTTTTGGAATTCACCTATTGTATTATTTAAGATATTATGGATGGCAAATAACAGAAATCCCGGTAGAAACAGGATCACCTGGAAACTTGCTGGAAATACGAATCTTCAGGCCCTGTCCCAGACAACTGAAGCTGAAACTGGGAATGAGGGAGGACAGGAAATTGCCTGAATAAATTGTCTGGGTAACGCCAGCGTACACTGAAGTTTGGTGTAGACAAATAGGGACCCATCCCCAGCAATGAAGTTGGGATCACTTTCAGTCGAACCTTACCCGAGTTACACAATGAAGGAGTGGGGGGCAAACGTGGATGTTAGGGAGGTGGGCACAATATCCTCTATGCATGTATTTTGCTGAAGTAACATTGGATGCTTAGATCCTAGTGCTCAAAGGAGCAGCCAAAGAAGGAGCCCTGAGGAAAGTTTCAGGGTAGTGTTAAGGTACAGTTTGCACTGGAGACCTCCAGTTAGCTATATGCAAGAGGCCTGTTTCTTATTTGGGAGGCCACATTCGGGACTTTTGTGAATATGGAAAGTTTGTGGATCTTTTTGAATAAGAAACCAGGCTCAAAATAAAATCTTATGTAACTCCCCAAATCTCCAAACTAGTTTCCTTCGTTTGAGAGATTCATCTCCATAAAATATTTTACTAAATAGAAACGGATCAGATCTGCATGCGGTGGTGTGAGAAAGAGGCTGCCATAAAATACTCTATAGTCTTCTTAATATGTGGGTATTCATAAATCTAGAAACTTACTGAATGACTCCCACACCCCCATTTCCATATTTGAATATCCTCTGCCTTGGACTTTTTGACCCAGCATCATGCAGTTCTCGGCAACTGTCTGCCAATGTCATTCTATCTGCCCTAGGATAGGTGGGACTAGTTGGACAAAGGGCAACAGTATTAATTATGCTTTATCTCAACATTTTGCATTAAAATTAACCACATTTGATCATCTCTTTAACTCCTCATTGATGTTTGGAATTTTCTTCACTTTTCATCTGTTTCCTAGAATCTTTGGGAAATAAAACAATACCTAAAACCCATTTAACCATATAAAATTTAGTAGAGGGTAAAATATGTTTTTTTAAGCATATCTGAAGAAGATAGTAATTGTGTTAATACTTTTCAAAAACTCATTATTTATTAATCAAATGACAAACACCTTAACAGGCATATGAACATCTGACAGTTTGAACCTTCAAAAGGAGATCACTTAAGAGGAAATTGTACCCATCCTTCTCCCTCAGTAATAATTGAAAAGTATTAGGAAATAAATGTTTATCTAGCAGACAAGCAAGAGTTTGTAATTTTGTGTTCCAATAGATAAATGAGAATTTTCAGGGCGTCGACACGTTCTGAACACCCTTGCCTTCTGAGGACCTCGGAATTGGAGGATAATTGTTATTTTAGTGTATGATATTCGGTGAGGTACAAACAGGGAATGGATTTATGTTTCTCTTCACCATTGTTGTCAGCCATTCTCTATCAACTCTTTCTCTTGTCTCTTGCCTTAGTGAAGTCTCAGAAAGAACTCATAGCTTTTTGTAACATTTGGTTACTTAAAAGACAGATTCTGTATCAAAAAAAGAAAGAAAGAAAGAAAAAGAAAAAAAAAAGTCCAAGTCAGTCAGGTCTAGTTTAAGATTTCAGACTGCTTCTGGCTTAATTCCCTACTCCTAGAACAAGACTCCTTCTCATTCTGCCTCCAAAGCCACGTCTCTGGGCTGGGTGCCCCCTTTCCTCTCACTGCCAGGTCTCCTCTCCTGGCAGCCTGCCCTCCTGGCTGGGAAAAGGGCCTATGACAGGCACAGTGTCCGTGGAGCCCAAGGAGACAAGCGTATATCCTTGATGCACGGGCTGGGGGTTGCCACACACTCTATTCTCTGCCCGGTGGGTGAATCAGCATGTGGGCTGCATGAGGCTGCCCCAGGCTGACCTCATCCCAGGGAATGGGAACCCAGCCTCTTGTCTCCGCACATTCAGTGTTTGGCTTGGTTTTCTTGGAGACTCGCTCTCTCTCCCTTTCTATTGGTGAGGAATCCCTCAAAGAGAGAGGAAATGATTGGATGGTGAGTCTTTGCCCTGGAGGAAGTGATACTCTTTTCTTCCTTCCCTGCCCTACATGGGAGGGGCTGAGGTGGCAGCGGCAAGGGTAGGAGGGTAGGCAGGCCAGCTTCCTGGTAAATCCTGGAGGCCCACCACAGACCACTGGCATTAGGGGGTACCAGCCCAGGGGCAGAAGTCTGCTCTGGCCAGGGGGTAGAGAATGAGGGTGGACTGGATCCCGTCCTTGGCGTGGCTAGACTGCGTGCATGCGCATTCTGGCGAGAGAAACAGCCTCGTTAGACCAGTGCCTGACGTCACTTGTTCTGCTGTGTCAGCATGGCACAGGAGCCTATATCCCCTTGATACATTTCTCATGAATCACAATAGCTAACATTTCCGGAGCGCTTTTTATATGCCAGATTCTGTGACAGAAGTTCAGGGTACACAGCACAGAAAGACATGTCCCTTTTCTCACGTTGAGGACAACTAGAAGTGTGTATATCCAGTCACAATGAGCCAGGGAGATCCAATCAAGATGAGGCACATGTTGAGACTTTCTGGGCTTTCTACACACTATCCCATTGCATCCTCACTAGGAGATGAGGGAATTGGATTATCCAATTTTTATCTGAGAAACCTGAAGCTTAGGTGTGTGTGTAACTTGCCCAAGATCACACAGGTGGACAACGGCAGAGCCCAGATTCAGTCCCCAGCCACTGGCGTTGACGTTAACCACTATCCTTTATGTGGCACTAAGTCTTTCCCAGCCTAGCAGATATGGATCTCCACAGAAAAGTGGGGATGCTCAGAGCTCACAGCCCTCAGCATAACTGCTGTAATTATGCTGGTTTTCATAGTTAAGTCTTTAAAAAAAATAGAGTGGGCAGAATGGCTGCTATGGTTAGCTTCTACCCTGCATCTCTATGGAGCAGGCTGTCTTCTTTGTACGGGACATACAGTTCTAGGCAACTTTGGAATGATCATTGTCATCCCAAACAAAGTGAGATGAGTGATGCTTTTTCTGACTGGTCTAATTGCAGCTCACAGACGAACCTAGCAGCCACTTAAATAGGCAGTCTAGGGAACTGGGCGTAGCTGAAGGCACTAACAGAATTTGTGGAGAGAGCATCTCAATGACTCCGCTTTCCTTCAAGCAATTGCTGGTTAGATTGTGGAGTAAGGACTTCAAAGATCAAAACACAAGCATGTGAGCAGCATACGAAACTGTCCCAGCTGCCTGAGGAGCTGTGATTGTCCCAAAAGTGACCAGAGAAAGTGCCCATGCCTGAGGGTGATTCCACAGCAATGCTCTGGCAAATTGCAGAGGACTCCAGTGAGCTACATGGAAATGCTTTACGAGGCGGGCGGATCACGAGGTCAGGAGATCGAGACCATCCTGGCTAACACAGTGAAATACCGTTTCTACTAAAAAAATACAAAAAATTAGCCAGGCGAGGTGGTGGGCACTTGTAATCCCAGCTACGCTGGAGGCTGAGGCAGGAGAATGGCATGAACCCCAGGGGGCGGAGCCTGCAGTGAGCCGAGATCGCGCCACTGCACTCCAGCCTGGGTGACAGTGAGACTCCATCTCAAAAAAAAAAAAAAAAAAAGTGGTTTCAGGAGGCAAGAATTTCAAATCACAGATGCACTTACCTAGTACTGTGCTATTATCAATAACTACAAATAACTACAATTAAAGCTCAAGAAAATGGAACCTGAGAGGTCACATCTTGCAGAATAGTTTTTTGTTTTGTTCAAATTTAGCCCAACTTGCCACTTCATTTTCTTAAAGCTTCTGAACATGTCTTTCAACTAAAACAATTAAACATTTTGAAGGCAAGATTGTCTAGAAAGTAGAGACTAGTAGGGGAAAGGAGAGTTTTCTGTCTGTACACAATCCTTTTCCTTGCCTGATGTATCAAGGAGGGAAGCCTGCATTTATAAGGAGGCTGGAACTCACAAACATCAGGTGATTTGAGTGGAAGGTTAATATATGAATGCCTTGTTCCCCAGCACACCCTCTGTTCTGAGGTTAAGACAGAATGTACAAGCCACTTCTTGTTGCTAGAGATAGAGATCATTAGGGCCAAGATCATTTGAGACTTTACTTCTGTGTTATTAGTCCCCGTCTCCAAGCTGGGAGCCCTGTGGACAAGAGCCATGTATCATCTGGCACATGGTCAGATGACCTGACACTACTGGGCTGTCAGGTTTCAGACCCATGAAATTGGAGGCTGGCGTCCAATTTGTTGAGAGTTGTTGTCGCTGTGAGGATCCTTTGTGACTCTCCTGGACTGCTTTCCACCCTTGGTGAGAAGGCAAAGGCTGCCAGTAATGAGTTGGCTGTGCGGTAGATTCCCAGGCGAGCTTCCTTCCATTCATCTTGGCTATGCTGATTTGATGCTAAAATGAGGCAAGGCACTGCCAGGGCCAAGGGTAGAGAAGGAACAGTACATTGGCTAAGGGCATGAGACATGGGCACAACACCTGAAGCCAGAGAAGGGGTGAATGAGAGTCACAAAGGGTATGAGACTGATATATATTTTTTTAATTTTGTTTTATTTTTTACATCAAGTAGCTGGTTTATATTTAGATTATCTCAAGGTGGCGGGGGGAACAACCATGTGTAGGGATTCATAGAAAAATAAACAATCAGCTGAAGAGGTCTAAGAAAATGCTGACTTTTAAAATTTCACTTATTTTCCTTGAAGTTTTCTACCCTTCCCATCGATGATAAACCAAGATCATGTAATGGAAAATTTCAAACCAGGGTTAAATTCTAAAGTAAAGCTTCCGTTCAAGCCCTTCCCCCAAGGGAATTAACTTTCCTGATTTCTCTTTCTCTCACATCTAAGGAGAACATTTTAGGCAGTTAAATTTCAGAACTTCAAGGTTTCATCCGGGTTACCTTTATGTACTCATCTTTAGGGAACCACAATTCTACCTATCAAACATTTCCTAGGGGAAGTACTTATCACCAGAGGGCTAGGCAAGGCCACAGACATGTCCCTTAATTAGGAGTACGGAGCTAAAAATCTGGTGTCTGATTATTAAATGTGCACAATAATTGGGTGTAATCGGCATTTTAAAAATTCAGTAATGCCCATTGTAAATACCTTATCTGGACAGACTCAATAACAAAAATAACTGGTTAAAATAAAAAGAACCACCTGTTTAATAACATATAAATATCTTGATAAGAATGAATCAGTGTGACCCGGGAGAGTTTAGAAATTCTTGAGTTAGTTACAACAACACAGTGATAGGTTTTTCAAGATACTTTCTAAACTCAGCAAGCCACTGGGCTGCAACTGCTCCATCCACCACCCGGTGATCACAGCTGAGTGTAACAGACATCATGCTAGCCACATCAAACCCTTTTTCATTATCTGCAGGGACCAATTTGTCCTCTGAAGCACCAATTGCCAAAATACATGCTTGAGGTGGGTTAATAATAGCAGAGAAATTCTCAATTCCAAACATTCCTAAATTGGAGATCGTAAAGGTGCCGCCCTGGAATTCATGTGGCTGTAGTTTACCCTCTCTTGCTTTGGTTGCTAAAGAAACAACATCATTAGCAATGGTTTCCAGTCCTTTTATATGTGCATTAAACACAATAGGTGTGATGAGTCCTGCGGGAGTACTGACGGCAACACTGACATCAACAACATGATTTTGTCTTATAACTGTGTCCATCCAAGAAGAATTTGCTTTGGGGAATTTTTAAACATGCCAAAGCTGAAGCTTTTATGATGAAGTCATTGACAGAAATTTTGCTTCTCCCTTCTGAAATCTTAAGTTCTTTCTGTACCAACAAAACTTCTCCCGTATTTACATCGATAGAAAGGTAATAATGAGGTATGGTTTGCTTTGATTGCATTAATTGCTGTGCAATAACCCGACAAATGTTGCTGATTGGGATATCTGTGAAGACACCTGTAGGAACTGGTGTCATTCCAGGACCTGTGGGAGGCACAACAGCTGCTGGAGCAGGAGCAGCTTTACTAGGCACAAAAGAGTCGATATCCTTCTTGGTGATTCTACTATCTGGTCCTGTCCCTTTTACTTGTGTAAGATCAGTGCCTTTCTCTACTGCCAACTTCTTTGCAAGACAGGGCTAACAAACACTCTTCCCTTTGGTCCAGCAGGAGTAGCTGGGCAGGGTGCTGAAGGTGTAGGAGCTAAAGGCTGGGGAGTTGGAGGAACAGCGGCCACAGGTGGTGGGGTAGGTGGTGGTGCTTGTGGTTTTAAATCTGTTACTTCGGTTGGCCTATAGTCAGCAAACGCTGATATATCTGCCTCTTTTTCTACAATGATACAGAGTGGGGTTCCTAGAGGGACATCTCTTGTGCCTTCAGGGACCAGGATTTTTGCCAGATAACCTTCTTCCTGTACTTCAAAACCTATAGTGGCTTTGTCAGTCTCTATCTCTGCCAATAAGTCTCCTTCACTTAGCTTCTCACCCACTTTCTTTTCCCATCTCTGAACTGTGCCCATGGTCATGGTGGGAGAGAGGGCAAGAAGAAGTACCTGCATGTGAGGGGGATATGAGCTACCAGGAGCCTGAACAGAAGGTGTAGGTGGAGAAGCAGTGACAGCAGGGGTTGGTGCTGGGGCCGCTTGCGGGGTAGGTGCTGCCGAGGAATCCAATGTATGATTTTTAAAGGCCTCAATATCCTCAGGCTTGCCAACTGTGATACAGATGATCGCTCCGATGGGAACATCCCTGGTACCTTCAGCAACAAGTATCTTTGCCATATAGCACTCTTCCAGCTCTCAAATCCAACAGTGGCTCTATCAGTTTCAACCTCTGCAATTAGGTCACCTTCATTGATTTTGTCCCCCTCTTTTTTTTCCCAACGGGCTATGGTGCCTGCCTGCATTGTGGGGGAAAGAGAAGGCAATGGAATCTTCTGATGCGGGGCAAGACTGTAACAGCGGCGGCCTGGCGACCCCAAAAGCTGCAGCAGTAAGCGGTTCCGCGGCGTGGCCCCAGAACTGGGGGTCCAGCCGCACAGTGCCCGGACCCCGCCATACCCTGTAGTCACGCTGTTGCGACGAGCCGGAGCCGGGCCAGATCGCGAGGTCACTTGTGGAGTTCCGGGTACCTCCTGCAAGGCCATCAACTGAGCCTCGAGTCCCGCCCATGGGGCTACATTCTGGGCCCGTCGCGCACAGACGTGCCACATAGTGCCACCAACCCCCCACACCCCAAAACCAACGCCGTCTCCGGAGTGACCTCTCCAAGAGCCGAGACCGATATTTACACAGTGGCTCAGAGAGGCAGTAGATGTGGTGACAGCGCCAATTAAAGATGAATGTGTTCAGCTCGTACATCATGGGGGTCTGGAGTGAAACTTACCTGCTAGATGTTAATTTGCAGTGGCAGCAAGCCCTGAAAAGGACTCCTTCCAAGATGAAGCCTGCAGTGGGGCCTTCTGACATTCCTGAGACAGTCTGCTGCTCGCTTGCTCAGACGTCCCTCTGGGACCCAGAAGTCTAACGAAAAACAGAGCTCTGGAGTTGAGAGTAAAATTTTACAAAAGCAGCAGCAGCAGCAGCAGCAGCAGCAGCGGCAGCAGCAGCAGCAGCAGCGGCAGCAGCACTGTTCCTGGGTGGGCAGCCTTTTTCTTTTTGTGAAATCCCATCTCTCCCCACCGTGCTCAACACCTGCTAGGCTCTTTAATAGCTCCCCAGGGCCTAGAATCAGCTGGCCTTCATTTACACAAACAAGAAGGATTACAGGTTTCTAAATAGAAAAGACTGTAGAGATCATGGAGTTCACCGACCTCATTTTACGAATGAGGAAATGGTGGTCAAGAGAGCTGAGTCGCTTCCCCAGGTCACAGAGCTGGCGCAGGGAATTAGCTCCAATGGAAGAGCCGCACTTGGGATGCGAGAGGTCAGGGAGCCAACACCTGCACCTCTGACTGCCTACAATGCTGGTGGATGGCAGAATAGAGTGCAATTCATTAATGAACAAAGTTGTGTTATTCATATGGCTTCACGAACAATTTGGCTCAGAAACACTTAAATCCTGTCTTCAGGATAAATTGATTGATTCTTTATGTGAACTCCCAAAGAGAAATATAACCAGGGGAGGATGATCAGTAAGACAAAGGGGGATTTT
This sequence comes from Hylobates moloch, assembly GCF_009828535.3. Lineage (NCBI taxonomy): Eukaryota > Metazoa > Chordata > Mammalia > Primates > Hylobatidae > Hylobates > Hylobates moloch. The sequence continues at coordinate 38,868,579 of NW_026652284.1, read as the reverse complement.
TTAAATTAACTGGACCTTTGTTGCCAAACCCAAGAGAAGTCCAGTGAACTAAAGTCAAACCACAGGATGACTCCTATTTTCAGCATAGCTGGCCAAGGTAGCAAGCCACTGGCCACTGTGATACAGTCCATTTCAAGAAGGTTGTTGATAGTGCCTGCAAGGGCAAAATAGGAAAAGAAAAAAAAAAGGTATATACCACCATGCCAGGCATGGTGGTACATACCTGTAGTCCCAGCTACCCAGGAGGCTGAGGCAGGAGGATCTCATGAGCCCAGGAGTTTGAGGTGGCAGTGAGCTATGATTGCGCCATTGCACCCCAGCCAAGGTGATAGAGCAAGACTGGACAAAGAGGAAAAATAAGAGGAGGAGGTTCATGAAGAAAAGCTCTTCTCTGCTTTGAGAATCTTGAAGCCACTGAGCTGAAAGGGACCTCAGAGTTTGTTTCTCCAAAATTCCTCAATTACTAACCTAAGAGCTGAGCATATTGTGGTCTAGAGAGGTAAAGTGAATTATCCTCCAAATCCGACAAAAATTCTAGGACCTTGGGATAGGTCATGGCACAGCAGACTCTCCAGAAGGCAGGGGTTTGATGGGATGCTACAGAGGCTGGAGAGGTGTGAGGAGGGCCCACAGCTAAGCAAAGGCCTGTGGTCCTACCTATGAATCTGCAACATGTGGAGATGGTCAGACAAAGAAAGGATGGGCCCTTTTCTTCTCTCCAAAGTCACGGGGGTTCAGAGACACAGGGAGTCCAGAGGCTGTGCGGTGGGCTTTCTGCTGCCCCAGGGTCACATAAGCCACAATTTTGTGTCCATCCAGGTGCTTCCATGAGAGGATCCTGGGAGAGAGCAGAACTCTGCAATACTGAGGCATCCAAGCAGAGGCTGAATTAGCTAAAGAGACAGTTTAATTACTGGTTTGGTCTGAGAGTCTGACTTGGTCTAAGAAGGCCTAATTTGTAGGGTTCCTCCTACCCTGCCCCATACCTCTTCCTGACAGAGCCGGGGGTCCCATAGATCTACTTTCTTATTTAAGAAATAAAGAAGCTATGAGATCATTTGAGACTATGCTGTAAATATTTTAAAAAGAGAAACAAAAATTACCTATAATTCTAACACTCAGAAAGGACCTTCGGCTACAGTTTTTGTCCCTTCCTTCCTTTCCTCCCTCTAGCCTTCCTTCTGTCCATTTTTCCTCTTCCTTCCCTTTTCCTTGCCTCCCCTTCCCTCTCTTTCCTTCCTCCCCTTACTACCCTCCACTGTTCACCTTTCTTTCCTCTGGCTGTCCCTCTCCTCCCCTCCTGCCTTCCTTCCCTCCTTTTCTTTTCCCTCCACAAAGAGATGTGTTATTAGAAGGCTGTGGTGTGACTCCTGAAGCAAAGAGGATGGCTGTTCTGGGCCTGAGCTGATGGTAAACCAGGGAATCTCTGCTCTGCTTCTCTTGGCGAACGGCTTCATTCTGTTCTCCAGATGGATGGGTTTTCTCTGCTTCTCAATTCAAGTGACAGGTAGAGGGCCCACCCACACTTGCAAGCTCTTTCTGCTTCCAACAATTACACTCTGCCAGTTGGCATCATACCATCCTTGGTTTGAACAAAATTTTTTTATACTTTGCTTAATATTTTACTGTGTGCAATTTTTCATGCTATTAAATATTCTTTAAGAAGATTCCATCAAATGAAGATAATTTATTTAATCAATCTGCTATTGGAGCTATTGAGGTAGTTTCTAATTTTTCACTCTAATGGATTTCTTTAAACATCAATCTTGGTCCATACCCAGGACTATTTCTGTAAAGTAAACTCCTACATGCTGAGAAGGAAAATTCTCTTGTTTAAAGATACATATGTGTTAGTGGTCTTGATACATTCTGCCAAGTTTCTTTCAGGAAGAAGCAAACCAATTCACACTCCAGCACTGCCAGCAGAATATAAGAGTGTCCATCTCTGCCACTTCAGCATTTTACCTTTGCCACTTGGACAGTTGAAAAATGGTATCTAATTTTTGTTTCAAAACAAAAAACTATACCTTTTTAAATAATTCTTTAAATAGCATGCTATTAACTGCTTTGTTTAATTTCTTTGTTTAATTTGTTTAATCCCCTCTGTAATTTTATTTGTTACCATTTTACACAAATGTACTGTTGCCCCGCTAGGGTTGTACATTGTAGGACCTATACAACTGGACATATCAACCCTGCAGAGACAGTGCTAAACATTGGTAGAATCACATGTAGAATTTCTGCATATTTCTTTTGCGATTTCTTTTATTGTTATTGTGCTTAGAAAACCATGCCTTATCTGGAGATAATTATGTTCTAATATAAGTATTTTTTTAGTCTTTTAATGTATTATTTTTTTAGCCAGGTGTGGTGGCTCATGCCTGTAATCCTAGCACTATGGGAGGCAGAGCTGGGAGGATTTCTTGAGCCCAAGAATTCAAGACCCCACCTGGGCAACATGGTAAGACCCCTGTATCTACAAAAAAATTTAAAAATTAGCTGGGCGTGGTGGCTTGTGCCTGGAGTCCCAGCTACTTGGGAGGCTGGGGTGAGAGGATTGCCTGAGGCTGAGAGGTTGAGGCTGCAAGTGAGCCAAGATTACACCACTGCACTGCAGCCTGGGCAACAGAGGGAGACCCTGTCTCAAAAAGTAATTATTTTTTCAATACAAAAACTCATTTTTGAAAGTGCTTCCTCTGAGCCAGTTTTTATGATAAGCTTTCATGCAATACGTATTTTTTAACATGTATATCAGTCCTGTGAGATTGAGACCCTTGTTATCTCCTTGTTTGGAAAATAAAGGCTGTGAGACTCAGAGGGGTGGGTACAAACCCAGGAGGCTGCAGAGCCATATTCTTAGTTCACACCCCTTCCGTCAAGCACAGTGCTTTTCCCCAGTAAGCCACATAGGCGAACTCACTCCTTATACAACTGGGATTTGTTTTTAAACTAGCCAATTCTTTCCACCATATATGGAAAATTCATTTTCAGTAGAAGAAAACAAGATCAACAAACAATGAGAAGTAGAGATGAGATTACAATGGAGAGGTTATAGCGCTGCTTTTTTTCTGCTTAAACTCTCCACAACTTCCCACCACCATTAGAATAAAAGCAAACTCCCTGCATGCATCACTAGACCTGGTCTTTTCTTCTCCCACCTCCGTTCTCCCCCGTGCTCTCTGTGTTCAACTCTCATTGACCATTTTCCTGTTTCTTCAACAGGCGGAGTTCATTCCTGACTTAGGGCCTCATCTAGTGCCTGTGCCTGGACTGCCCTTCACACAGAACTTCCCAGGGCTTCTTCCTTCCTGTGACTCCACAATAGCCCCCTGCCCAGCAATTGGTCACTCTCTGTACATCACTTTGAGTCCATTTTGTCAAACAATTTCTATGTGAAACACACTGATTTATTTGTAAATGTTTATTTGTTTAGCCACAAAAATTTATGCTGCAGTAAAGGCAAGATCTTTGTCTATTTTATTCACAATTGTGCTCCCAGTGCCTACATTCACCTTAATTGGCTACTTCGCTAGTTTCACATGTTGATTCCAATGGTAAATATGTTGGTTTGTTTTTGATTTGTATGCACTGTAGTATGTTATCTGCAAGTACTAACACTTTTATTATTTTTTTTTTTCACCTGTATGCTCCCACCCCACTCTTACTGCACTGGCTAAAATCTACAGTGCAACATTAAACAGAAGTGGCAACAGTGGGCTTTTTTGCCTTGGCCTTGATCTCACGGGTAAAACTCTCAGAATTCTAAAGTGAATGATGTTTGCTATAGGTTTTTGTTTTTGTTTTTGTTTTTTAAATAGAGAACTATCTTCATCCATACAAGCTGCTATAACAAACTACCATAGACTGGGTGGCTCATAAACAGAAATTTATTTCTCACAGTTCTGGAGGCTGGGAAGTCTAAGATCAAGACACTGGAAGATTTGGTGTCTTGTGAGGGCTGCTCCCTTGTTCACAGACAGTCATCCTTACATGGCAGTCACCTAGCAAAAGCCCCACTTTCTGTCACCATCACATTGGGCATCAGGATTTACCATATGAATTTTGGAGGTATACAAACATTTAGTCTATAGCAATAACCTTTATTAGATTTAAAGACATCTTCTATTCATAGGTTATTATGCATTATTATGAATGAATTTGAATGGTAGCCAATGCTTTTTCTGCAACAATTAAGATGATTATTTGATGTTTTTAATTTAGGAGATGAATTAGATAGATTTTCAAATTTTCAACCATCCTTGCATTTCTGAGATAAGTCAAGTTTATCATAATATATTATCTTTACTAAATGCTATTGAATTCAGTTTGCTACCATTTTTTTAATGATTGCTTTGGGGAGAATATATATTCCAATATATAATCTTAACTTTTCACAGTCCACTTAGGGTTAAAGATTGTACCACTTCATGTAAAAAGTATAAAAATTTTAAAAATGCAAAATACAAAGATAAAAGCAGGCTTACAGGTTTATTTACCCTCTCTCCACCATTTTTTATGGTACAATTTTCATTTGTACTACATCTACATACATTAGGAACCTTGCAAGACTGTGTTGAAATTTTTGCTTTAAAATGAGCGTATTATCATACAAAAGAGGAAAACCAATATTTATGATTATGCAAATATTTACCATTTCTGAGTCTTTTCATTTCTAAGATCTGAGTTTCCTCTGTGAATTATTTCAGTTCTTCCAGAAGAAATTTCTTTCACATTTCTTGTAGCGCATCTGCTGGTGATGACTCCTTTTAGTCTGATTTAGTTGGCCTTCATTCCTGAAGGATATTTTCACTGGATATAGATTTCTGGCTTCACAGTTGTTGTTTTATTTCTCCAGTACTTTAAACATATTTTTACAGTCTCTGTGGTCTCTATTTTTTCTAATAAGAAACATGCAGTCATTGTTGAATTGTTATTTCCCTGTATATAATACTTTTTTTTTGTTCTAGTTTCTTTAAAGATTTTCTACCTATCTTGAGTTTTTAACAGTTTAGCTATGATATGATCAGGCATGGTTTTCTTCAAATATAATCCTGTCTAAGGCTTGCTGAGCTTCTTGAATCTGTAAATTCTTATCTTTCATTAAATTTTAGATATTTTCAGTTATTATTTCTTCAAATTTCTTCTGGCCCCATTCTTTCTCTCTTCTCATTTTGAGACTTCAGTTATTCATGGTAGATTTAAAAAAATTACCCCACATATTCCTGAGTCTCTGTGTATTTTTCCAATTTTTTTCTCCTTCATTTTCCGCTTGAATTGTTTCTTTACATTTACCTTCATGTTCTCTGATTCTTGTTTCATCTCTTTCCTGCTCTTTGACTATCTCATGAATTTTAAATTTTCAGGTATTCTCCTTTTTACTTTTCGAATTTCCATGTTTAAAATATATTTTCTAGAGCCAGGCATGGTGGCTGATGCTTGTAATTCTAGCATTCTGGAAGGCTGAGGTGGGAGGATCACTTGAGTTCAGAAGTTCAAGACCAGCCAGGGCAACATGGCAAAACCCTGTCTCTACAAAAAATAATAAATTAACCAGACATGGTGACACATGCCTGTAGTCCCAGATACTCATTCTGGCTGAGGCAGGAGGATTGCTTGAACCTGGGGCATTGAGTGAGCTGCAGTGAGCTGTGACTGTGTCTTTGAACTCCAGCCTGGGCAACACAGCAGGAGGCTGCCTAAAAAAAATAAATAGACAAAAATAAAACAAAATAAAATGTATTTTCTATTTCTCTACTAATCTTTCCTCTCTTTCATTGTGAACATATTAAAATTGACCTCATTGAGCATAGTAATAATGGGTGCATTAAAATCCTTAGACTGGTAACACTAGTCTAGTTCATCTCAGAGTTATCATTTGTTGTCTTTTCCTTTAACAATAGGCTTCATTTTCCTTGCTTTTCTTATGTGGAGAAACTGTGAATTGTATCTGGATCTTGTGAATGTTGTTTTTCATTTTGTCTTACTGTTCTAGGTTCTGTCATATTGCTCAGAAGAGTATTCATTTAATTTATTCAGGAAATTAACTTGGATAGAGTCACATGGCAAATTTTCTCATGCCAGCAGTGGGTGGTTCAGATCTAAGATGAGACTGCTCTTCTTTTTTAAAAAAAATGTTGTACATATTTGACATGATGTTATAAGATGCATATATACAGTAAGATGGTTACTATAGTGGAAATATATTTCCAGCCTGAAATATGCAGGTTTTTCTATTGGGGCTTTAGTTGTCTGTCACTGTCACCATGACTGTGACTGCCCTCACAAAAAGCCAGAAACATGAGTAACTTGTTGTTAGTTTTTCTGATTTATCTATTTCATCCAAGGTGATAAATTTGTTGGCATAAATGTATTCATATTATATTCTGGTGATTTTTTAATGTCTGTGGGATCTGTAGTGATGTTCCTTTTTCTGTTCTTGATATTATTTAAGGCTTCTCCCTGTCAAGCAGTCTCACTAATGGGTTATCAATTATTTTAGCCTTTTAAGAAACCAATTATTAGCTATTTATCTCTCCTGTATGGTTTATCTGTTTCATTAATATCTGCTCTTTCACTGTTAGCTTCCTTGTGTTTTCTTTGGGTTTAATTTACTGTTTCTTCTTCAGCTTTTTGAGATGGATAATTTACTCATACATTTTTAAGATCTTCTTTTCTAATGTAGTTGATCCTCATTATTTGTGGTTTCCATATTTTCGAATTCACCAAAATTTATTTGTATCCCCAAATCAATACTTGTTATGCCTTTGTGGTCATTCATAGAATGCACAGAGTGGTGAAAAATTTGTCACCCAGTGCAAACATTCCCAGCTGAGGCTGAACCAAGTGACTGCTTGTTTCAGCTTTCATGCAGAGATGACCAGAGGATGGAGACAGTAGGTGGCAGTGCAGTATAGTGCACTGTATTTTTTTAAAAATCCTTTAGTTCAAAAATATTTTTAAATTTTCTTTTTTATTTTTCTCTGATCCATGAGTTATTTAAATATATTTCTTAATTCTCAACTACATGGGATTAATAAAAAGGTTTTGTTACTGATTTATTTCTTAATTGCACTTTGGACAGAAAGCATACTCTCCATAAAAAAATTATTAGAAAGTTGTCTTGTTTTATGGCCTAATGTGTGATTAATTTTTGTAAATGTTTCCTGTACATTCAAAACTAAGTTGTTTCTGAAGTTGTTGGATGCAATGCTCTACATATGACAGTTAAGTCAAGTTTTAATGTTGTTCAATTCTTCTGTAGCTGTACTAATATTTTGCATGCTTTGTTTTATTAGTTGCTGAGAGAGATTTTTTAAAATGTCCATAATGAAAACTTACAGAATGTACAACATCAAGAAGGAACCCCAACATAAACTATGCACTTTAATTAGTGATAATGCCATATTGGCTCATTAACTATAAAAAATGAGCCACATGAATGCAAGACATTAATAATAGTGGTTACTTTGTATGTGGCATGTGTGTATGGTGGTATAGGGGAACTCTGTACTTTCTGCTCAATTTTTCTGTAAACCTAAAACTGCTCTCAAAAATCTATTAATTTTAATCTTTTTAAATTTTTTATTTATTCATTAAAAGTTTTTTTACTACACTTGTAACAAAACTGCAAAAAGCCTATTGATTTTTTAAAGTTTCCATATGATTGTGTATTTATTCACTTTTTTCTACAATCCTGTCAAGAATTTCTTTATATATATTTTAGGTTATGTAATTAAATGCACAAATAATCAGAATTTTTATATCTTTCTGGTATATCCAGACTTTTCTCATATGAAATGTCACTTTTTACTTTTAACAATATTTATCCTGCTGGCATATATTAATACAGTTATACTGGCTTCCTTTTGATTAGCATTTTTATGGTGTATTGTTTTTCATCCTTCCACTTTCAACTTTGAAGTCTCTTTACATATTAGAGCTGTCTTTTTGTTTTTTGTTTTTTTTTTGACAGAGTCTTGCTCTGTTGGTAGGCAATCGCAGCTGCTCACTGCAACCTCTGCCTCCTGGGTTCAAGCAATTCCCCTGCCTCAGCCTCCTGAGTAGCTGGGAATACAGGCATGCGCCACCATGCCCGGGTAATTTTTTTGTGTGTATTTTAGTAGAGATGGGGTTTCACCATGTTGGCCAGGATGGCCTCGATCTCCTGACCCTGTGATCTGCCCACCTGGGCCTCCCAAAGTGCTGGGATTACAGGTGTGAACCACCGCACCCGGCCAGATCTGTCTTTCATAAGAAGCATATAGTTGTATTATTTTAACATTAAATCTGACATCTTTTTTATTTTATAATTGTCTTTTGTCCACTTATATTATATATAATTACTGACACACTGGGGCAAACATCTTATATTATCAACATCTTATATCTTACTATTTACCCTCTATCCTGTTTCATTATATATATGAATGGATATATATATATATAAAAATTATACCTTTTGGCTTTTTTTAAGTTCATTACTTTAAAAATTTTTATTTCTTTCCTCATTATTAGCTTGGTAGCTATACACCATTTTATTATTATCTTAGGGATGGCTGAAGGGCAGGAGGGCAGGGTTGTGATCATCGGTCATTGACGCCTTGACCTCCTGGGCTCAAGGGATCCTCCCTTCTCAGTCTCCAAGTAGCTGGGACTACAGATATGTACCACCAAACCCAGTTAATTTTTTAAAATTATTTTTTTTTATGGAGACTGAGTTCACTCTGTTGCGCAGACTGGTCTTGAACTCCTGATGTCATATGATCCTCCTGTCTTGGCCTCCCAAAGTGTTGGGATTACAGGTGTGAGCTACTGCACCCAGCACTGTCTTATATGTTTTAAGATAAATGAGTAATTTATCTCTTCCAAGACAAGGCAGGACATTAGCATCTTGAAGCTCACCCTCCTTGGGCTGCACCCATTGTCCAACCAGTCCCAATGAGATGAACCAGGTACCTCAGTTGGAAATGCAGAAATCACCCACCTTCTGTGTCAATCTCGCTGGGAGCTGCAGATCGGAGCTGTTCCTATTCGGCCATCTTGCCAGCAATCCTTGGTTAAAGATTCTTAATAAAAAAGTTTGATTGAGAATGCTTCCAGTTTTTGTGTTTTCATTTTTCTTTCATTTATGATATGTATAGTAAATATATACATATATATAAGTAAATATATACATGTAAGTACATAGCTATATAATTAAATATATAAATACATATTTTTTTCTCTCTAGCTTGGTAGTTATTTTCTTTTGCCACTTTAAAAACATCATTTCATTATTTCCTATCTTCAAGTCAACTGTCAACTCATTGTTCCACATTTGAAAGTAAACTTTATTCGCCTCTGCTGCACCTTGGGGTTGCTTTTAAGATTTTATCTTGGTCTTTGGTGTACAGTAGTTTTATTATTATAAACCTGAGGTGATTTTATTTGCCATTATTCTACTTTAGGTTAACAGGCTTTTTTGTTTGTTCGTTTGTATCTGTGATTTGATGTTGTTTTGTTTGGTAAATTGGTTTCAGAAGTGTTTTTTTTTTTTTTTTTTTTTTTGAGACAGAGTCTTGCTCTGTCACCCAAGTTGGAATGCAGTGGCACGATCTTAGCTCACTGCAAGCTCCACCTCCTGGGTCCATGCCATTTTCCTGCCTCAGCCTCCCATGTAGCTGGGACTACAAATGCCCACCACCATGCCCGGCTAATTTTTTTTGTATTTTTAGTGGAGACGGGGTTTCCTGTGTTAGCCAGGATGGTCTTGATCTTCTGACCTCGTGATCTGCCCGTCTTGGCCTCCCAAAGTGCTGGGATTACAGGCGTGAGCCACCACGCCTGGCTGGTTGGGGTAGATTATTAACTTAAAATATCACTTCTGTCTCTTATTCATTTTTCTTCTGGGAATACAATTATATTAAACTTTTTCAGTATATGTCTTATGTTTCTTATTTTCTCTTCTTTATTTTCTAGTGTTTTGTTTCTCTATACTTTCTTCTAAATATTTACTTTTGCCTTTGTTCCCATTCATCAATTCTTTTTTCAGCTATTTTTATTTGCCTGACTTTCAGTGGCATCTTAATATTGCATATGTCAGCTTAAAATTTTTTAAAAAGTCTTTTTGTATTTTGTTTCAGTTTCTCTATCAAAATTTGTAATTTTTGTTTACATTTACAAATTAATTATGGTCATTTAAAAGTGACTGTCCAAAGTTTTCATGATAGAAATCCTCTCTTTTATGTTGTTTCTTTGATTTTTACAGTCATATTTCTTGTCATAAGATTAGTTATCATATATTACATATAAAATATAGAAATGGTCAAGGCCTAAGTTAAGGGGGTCATTCTAACTGTGGGTTCACTCATATTCCTAGGCTTTGACCTGACTGGGTCCCAAGCTAAAGCTTAATACTGACTGGGTCAACCCCGTGGCAGACCTAATCTCATTGGTATATCTACTTGTCTGATTTTATGAAACTATCACAAGCTCTGCTTGGCTTCTTAGCTACCTCCTCCAGATCCTCTCTCTCAGTTTTCTTCTTTTCTGAATTTGGCCCCATAAATCTGCACTGCCTTCAAGTCAATTAACCATTTTTTTCTGGCCAGAATTTTAATTTGCTCTAAGGAGAATGAGTCCCAAGTTATACAGTAGGCCGTTACTAGAGCTGAAGTTCTAGTGATTTTAATATACTCTTGAGCATGACTTGCTAATGTTATTTTGGATTTTTACCATGTATAAGGCACTTTTACAGGTTCTGAGGATACAACACATTGAATAACGACTAGGCTCCTGCCTTTATGAAGTTTGCATTCTAATGGAGGTGGAACATATAATAAAGAAGACAGAAAAAAGTTATACATATTTCAGATTGGGCTAAGTATTATGAGTATTAGGTTTTAGAGTATAGCCATGGATACTGCAGACAAAGCCTCAACACCACTGAGTTTAATTGTGTGTGTGTGAATGGAAATATATAGTAACAAGTAAACAAGTATATAATACCATTTCAGATACTGGTATGTGTATTTCTTGCTACAGTATGAGCTTTTCTTATAATCCTGTGAAGCTGAGAAAGGGAGAGAGAGAGACAGAGAGAGAGAGAGAGAGAGAAAGAGATTGAGAGAGAGAAAGAGAACTTACATTTATTATTGGTTTTAAAATTGTCTTTATTTTTGACCACCTGATCAGTCATAAACTGCTAATGCTTTGTGTCTCCCATACAATTGTGTTCATTTTTCTTTGAGTTTTAATTTTTTTCACTTTATATAGTTCTAAGCTGTAGTATTGAACACATAATCTTATTATTACTGTAAAGTCATCATTATTGTGTTATACTTTAATCAATGTAAAATGATCATTTACCGTTTTAATACATTTGTTTGGAATTTACTTATCTAATGAATATTTTGCTGCAAGTATTTGTGTTTTTTTTGTATTTTTTTTTAGGTAGGGTTGTAACATTCTGAGAATTCAATGAGATGACACTACCTTCTAAAACTATAATTATAAAGCTGTAGGGAAGACAGGATGAGATCCCAGAATATTTCAGTGGGAAGAAACTTGGAATTCCTTTTAAAACAAGAATATTGATTTCCAGACTGTTGAGGAGAGTGCTTGAGGTGGCCTGACTGAATTAACGGTAATGCTAAAGCAGACACTAAACATCTGATCTTTTGAGAGAATTCTGGTACCTTCACATTACCAGACTTCTCTTTAAACTTCTTCCGTTATTCATTCATTCAGCAAACGTTTACTAATCATCTAAGAAACCTGCTAAGTGCTGAGGTTATAGCAGGAAACACTACAGACAAAACCTCAGTGCTAGCAGAAGTTGAATTCTTGCCTGTGTGTCTGTGTGTAGAGGTGAACGAAAGAAAATAAACCAGTAGCAAAAGTATAACATAATTTCAGCCATCAATATTCTATCCCCTTTGTGAGCTTCTCCTTATCATCATTGCTGTCCTGCAAGTAGATTTCTAAGCACAAAAAGTCTTGTATTTGGTTCCAAGGCACATCTTTTCAAGTAAGACAATAGAGGAGGAAGAGCGGTCAAATAAATCTCTAGGGCAGCACATTTTGTACTATCTGTCAAAATAACCAAAAGATTTGCCATAATTTAAAAAAACCCTGAAACTTGACCTTACTATAAGAAGTAGGCCCCACTGAACAAGGAGAAGATGCATACTTTTGAAATCAAAGTATCATCTTTGGCTTAAGGAATGTGTAATTCAACTTTCTTTCACATGAATTACATATTAGTGCTTTGAATAACAAAAATATTGTTTGAGTTTTACTTTTTATATGATAAAAATATATATAACATAAGATTTATCGTTGTAATCATTTTAAGTGTATAGTTCAGTGGCATTCAGTACATTTATGTTGTTGCACAATCATCACTACCATCTGTCTCCAGAACTTTTCATTATCACAAACTGAAACCCTGTTCCTATAAAACAATAACTCCCAGTTCCTCCCATCCTTCTAGCCCCTGGCAACCACCATTTTACTTTCTTTCTCTACGAATTTGACTACTCAAGTTACCTCAGGTATGTGGAACATACAATGTTTTAAAATATTATTTTAAAAACTAACCTATTCTCTATAGGAATCAAATGGCAAATTACTAGCACAGGTAACTTTGTTCTGATCATTGTTATTAATTGTGGTTTTTATGCATTTTGCTTATTTGAATTGTGAGGTGACAAGTGAAGGAGGAAATTTTAAAAAATTTCAAACCAAATAAATCACCAGAGCCTTGCCATGTCATACAGAGCTTCTATTGGCTTAAAGAAGGCAAGTTTTAGAATCCAGAGCTTTTTAATTACTTATACATTATTGTTATTGATTTCCTTACTGGAGGTATAAGTTTATAAGACCTGTAGTCTTATAAGACTATACTGTATAGTTTTTGTGGTGATATTTCTCATGCAAATGAAACAATTTTCCTAATGCTCAATGTTATTTTTTCCCCTGAAACAACACCAAAAAGATGGCTTTGATTGATCATAACACATACATTTTATAATGGGCTAAAATCAATTATAGCTGCAGCATTTGACTTAAACAAAACCCAGATTGTGGAGATAATGCTAACAAATGCGTTAGTGGCACACTTTCATTTTCTGTCCCAGTGCTAATTGAGTAGACAGACTTTTCTTTTGCAGCAACCAAATACTGATAAAATCCCTTTTGCTGTTCTGTTACCCACTAAATTGATGACGTTCAGGCCTTGACTTCCTACAAATTTGATCTATATTCAGCAAAGCTACACATTTAAAAATCTTGACTTTTAAGATTTTATTAAGTTTTAAATATGTTTTAACTCAAGACCAGAAACACTTAAATTATATATGATTCAAGCATACTTGAAAAGGCTAGGTGAATGATTTTCAATGCCTTCAATTCTCTGTCCTCCAAAATTAACTTTGGAAATGCTCCTGTCTGCTTGTAAAGTTGAAGTGGTAAGATTTTGTATGTACCATTGCAGAGCAAAGGCTGCAAAACCAGTAAGTTCTGTAACCACATTACAGTGGGCTTACTGAGTATCTTTCCAAAGTTAAAGGGATGAGGGTTGGGAGACTTAGCTAGAGAAAGCTGAATAATTAAGAGGAAGAAAATGGGAAAAGGAACCCAGGACCTAATTTAAAAAAATAAGTAGGCTGGGCTTCATTGATATGTTTATAAAGAGATATATTAATCTAAATTTAGAGTTGAGAAAATAAATATGCCTCTGTGCCACTCATTGGCTCATGCTGCCCTGAATTACCATATATATTTCATTTATGTGTCTTGTTTCTCTAGAATGGGAGACTTGCTATGCATTGCTAGTTTATAAAATATGTATTGGTGGCTATTAATGTCAGTGGTGGTGGTGATAATGATGGTGGTGGTGGTAGCGACTACTACCACCGAGAGAGCCAGGAGCAGGGGGAAAGGCAAGACAAAAGGAAGAAAGGAATGCATGAAGGAAAGCCATCAGTGAAACCTCCTAATAGGGCAGACCCAGCCAATCTTCTCTTCTCTGCTCCCATGGGCCATATCTCTGTTGCACAAACGCTCTTGCCTTTTTTTCTTTAGATGGAGGCAAATCTCATTTTAATAGCGAAAGCCTTTACTGACAGTGATTTTGATAATGAACAAGAAGTATATCTGCAGATTTTTGAGCTACTGCATGTGTAAAAGTTCCTTGGCATCCGAGTAGTCAAGATAATAGCATTCAGCAAGAAAGCAGCCCCCCTCAGTTTTCCAAAAGATTGACTATTTTATATTTTAAAAGATTATTTTTTATTCTATGTCCCAGAGAGTGCAAAGCAGTGCCATACGCCTTGTGAGGAGAGGAGAAGAAAATGTTATTTCCTATCATTGAGCAAATGCGTATCAGGAGGACCTTTCTGAATCAGGCTTGAGTCAAGTACTAATAAAGGTAGCCCAGGGGAGGGAGGGCTTCTAACAAAGTGCAAGTTAGTTGCACCAGCAGAATCAGTTCTCACCTCTGTGACCCAGGCATCTTACCCAAGACTCCAGAATAGGTTATTTATTGCTTTCTTTTCCCAGGGCTGCTGAATGGCTTTCACCTAAACCACGGAGAACATCCTTTGTGAGTGAATTCAAAATCGCCACTGAGTTTATGTCATAAAAGGCAATTGTAAGTGAATTTCTGTATACTTAGATTAGAACTTCCATCTCCTTGTCTAGTACAATGATTACATAATTAACATTCTTGTTCCTATAAGTGCGTATTCTGCACAACAGAATGTTTTAGGGAAAAACAGTGCCTGACTTTCGTTTTATTTTATATATACCAAAGGTATAGAGTAAACAGAGAGGAGGAGGGTGATACATGTTCCCTAACTGTATCCTAATAGGTACAAAACATTAAAAAGTTCCAGTGTCTAAAAAATTGTATTATTACAGATTCCTAAGTAAAGCTTAGGAAAGAATTCTGTGGTCAAACTACCACAGTATTGTAGCAGGAACGTGTGTTAAAAATCACCCACAAGGTGATTTAATATATCATCTCTATTTAGAAACTGAGGCATATCATTAGCAAGTAACTCCAGCGAGCACATCTGAAAAACGAAATACAATAGCTAGGGCTTAGATACTTGGAAAGCCAAGTGGTTTTTCCTGGGTGGGTTTTCCATTTGGCTGAGGGCTGACATGAAAGGTGATAGGGGTTTCCTCCTAGCTCCGTTCACAGAGCTCCTATTTTATGACAATTATTGAACCATTGTACATTCACTCGTATATAAGCTGAGATGTCAGATGAGTTCCTGACCTTGACATATCAGTAGAAATTCCCAAAACACAGCAGGTCAGGTAATCCTTTAATGCCCAGAGAATGCTCTCTAGGCAGGAATCACTAACATGATATTTTCCTTGCAGGGAAATTATTGCAAGGCATCCATCATATGCAGTCCTCTGTGGAGTTTGATTAACTATGGCAGTAACTGCAGCCAAGGCTTTTAGGGCAAAATCAAAGATCTGGTAATAAAAGAACGAGATGATGTAGGCAGCATGTTGCTCATATGCATCACAAAGAGAGATTTCAATAGCACGGCACATGCAGCAGCATCTGTGCATTCGAAGCCACTTTCTAGCTCAGACTTTGAAAACTGGTGCTGGTTGGGCTCTCTGAAGCACTGAACATTGTGAAGAATTTCATGATATTTATGGTTAAGAGCAGATGCGGAGCAGGATATTGGCAGTGTGGCAGGCTGCCTCGGCTGCAGCTGTGGGCATATCCTTGCATGCAGAGGGTACTCAGGCCCCAGCTCCCCCTACTGTAGCACCAGGCTTGCAGGAGAGTCTGCAGCACCACCTTATATTTCCTCCTTTACCCAGTCATGTGGCTTAGCGCTGCAGTAACTCCAGAGCCCGCTGATAGCTCCCTTCGCACGTGTTGCCTCTGCCTAGAATGCATAACCCCCATATCTGATTTCTCCCCCTTTGCTTTCAGTTGAAATGTCACCTCCTTCCTTGCCATCCCCCTCCCCCATGTAAAGTAGGATGGCAATTACCTGTCTTTATTACTCTATTCTGGTTCCTTCTCGGTTCTCTTCAGAGCACTTACATGCTATATTTTGCTTATTTGCATGCCATTCAGTCCAGTCTCTTCCTTTTTTAAACAGGAATATTAATGGCCAGAGAGTTAGAGAAAGTGCTTGAGCTTGTTTATTTAAATTAATAGTGGGTGCCCTTAACTATGTCTACAACATCTGAAAGTGCAGGGACTTCTGAAAGACCATTTGTTTGTAAATAAAACTGATGACTAGTGATAAAGCAAACAGCAAACGCATAGTCCAAATGAAGGAACAAAACATTTTTCCTTAGGCTGCTAGCAGACATCTGTTTTCCCTCTTCTTCCTACACAGCCACTGAATAGGAAGAAGTACATTTACCTCTCTCCATCTCCTCTCCACCCCCCCATATCAGGGCTCCATCATTTCTTCTTCTAACACTCTGGACAAAATATTGGTTAATAGGACCTGGAGTGGGCATCAGGGAGGGGCATCTGATCTTCAGGGCCTTCAGGTCTTGCTTATAAATGGAGGAGATAAAGAAAAGTGGTCCTGCCTGGTCTGGCCTGAACATATTGACAGGCTCCTAGGGCCCAAGTCCTGTGCTGAATCTTTCATCCGGTTTCCATTTTCTATTACCCTAACTTGATAAGGGCCAGCTCCCCAGAGGAAGCAGTGAAGCACCCCGATCCAGAAAGTGAGTCAAGGGGGAGTAGATAACCATGCTGAGGAAGTCGTAATGGTGCTCAGAATGCAGACACAGAAACACAAAGCTTTGCAAGCTTGGTGTGCTTGAGAATGACACAAAGAGCTTGTTTCAATTCAAATTCCTGGGTTTCCTTAACCCCTTGAAATTTGGATTCAGTAGGTTTGGGTGGAAGTGTTAGACCTCAGAATCTATATTTTAAAGAGACACCTGATAATATTGTAAAAGTTAGTTTTATATCTTTACCTGTCATCAAAGAATCAAGCATCTGTGGCTTGAGCGCTGTGATCTAGGTCAGAGCTTCCAACTGATGTGTGTTTCAATACTGCTTCCCATAAGTGGTTAGGGAGCCCTGGTCCAGAGGGATGACCCTTGACCAACCCCATCCCTTTACCTTGCTGTGCCTTATAAATGCTATCATTTGTTCTGAGTGTTTTCATGTGAAAGCAGTTGTGAAACATTGTTTAAGCAACACTATTTTATAATCTCAAATGGGTTTACTATCCTTTGACTAACAAAGTTAATTTCAGAACTAACAAGAGTGAAGAAAAGATGTAGTTCAGGGATAGTGTTGAGTTCAAGACTGGCCCCTGTTGGACATTGCCATTTGCCACCCACTCTACAAATTCGGAAAGACACAAAGTCCTGGAGACTGAGTGTGAGTGCCAGAGATGGAACGTTTTTGTCCTCCCACCCCACCCCACATTTATAGATTGAAGTCCTAACTCTCAATGTGATAGTATTAGGAGGTGGAGCTTTTGGGAGGTGATTATATCAGGAGGGTAGAGCCCTCAGGAATGTGATTAGTGATCTTATAAAAGAGACCCTGGTCCCTTCTCATGTTAGAAACCAGTCCCTGGTCCCTTCTCATGTTAGAAACCAGTTAGAAGGAGCCATCTGTGAACCAGGAAGGGGCCTTCATAAGAACCTGAATCTGCTGATGTCTTGATCTTGGACTTTGCAGCCTTGAAAACTGTGAGAAATAAATTTATATTGTTGATAAGCCACTGAGTCTATGGTATTCCGCTACAGAAGCCTGAAAGCATTAAGACAGTGAGGACTCCACGCTGCATGTTCTTCAGGCAAGGGACCCACTCTTCTTGCATTGAGTCACTGCTTCTTTTCTTTCTTCTACCATTTGGCAGCAATTCTCATTGCCGTGTGTGTGTGTGTGTGTGTGTGTGTGTGTGTGTGTGTGTGTATTTTTTGGAGACAGGGTCTTCCTCTGTTGCTCAGGTTGGAATGCAATATTGCAATCATAGCTCACTGTAGCCTTAAATGATCTGAAGTGATCGCTTCTCATTTCAGTCTCTCATGTAGTGGATGGTACAGGCACATGGCCACCATGCCTGGCTAATTAAAACACAATTTTTTTGAGATGGGGTCTCACTGTGTTGCCCAGGCTGCTCTTGAACTTCTGAGCTCCAGTGATCCTCCTGCCTCAACCTCTGGACTAGGGGGGATTACAGATGTGAGTGATTGTGCTCGGCTGTCTTTTTTTTCTTTTTTTTGAAACGGAGTCTCGCTCTGTTGCCCAGGCTGGAGTGCAGTGGCGCGATCTTGGCCCACTGCAAGCTCCGCCTCCCAGGTTCACGCCATTCTCCTGGCTCAGCCTCTCCGAGTAGCTGGGACTACAGGCGCCCGCCACCACGCCTGGCTAATTTTTTTGTATTTTTAGTAGAGATGGGGTTTCACCGTGGTCTCGATCTCCTGACCTCGTGATCCGCCCGCCTCGGCCTCCCAAAGTGCTGGGATTACAAGCGTGAGCCACCGTGCCCGGCCTGTGCTCGGCTGTCTTGTATTTTTAAAACATGTCATGGGATGCTGCTTGTCTCTCCAACAGAACAGAGTCCACTCATCAAACGTAGAGTCCTTCCAGGCACAGTGTCTATAATCTCAGATACTGAGCAGGCAGAAGTAGGAGGATTGCTTGAGCTGAGAAGTTCAAGACTAGCCTGGGCAACATAGTGAGACACTATCTCAAAAAAAAGTAGAGTCTCCAGGCACATCTGATAAGAATTGAGAAGGTTTTTTGTTCCTTATTCTGAAAGGAGGAATTGTACCACTTCAAGGAAAGCACATGTGCCAAACTTGTCTTTGACTTCAGCACCTGGAAAGATAGAGATTAGGCATCCTCCTTCTGCTGACCAACACCCATCTCATATTTGGATGAGTTTTCCCTTGACACTTCACTTCCTGCCTCCCAGGTTGCAGGCAGAGTGCGCGGTGACAGGGTGGCAGGCGTTCAGGATGCTCCCACCCTCCCTGTTCTTTATGGTTGACTTGCCCTTTCTTGCCTGGAGTCTGCCGGGAGATTCAGAGCTACAGCAGCAAAGAGCACTCGTTGGTCTAGGAGCCTGAGGCACCACACATCTGCTCCTGGTGAAGACACTGGAACTGAGGGTTGTTGGGGGAAGCTGCCTGTGATTTAAGATGATCTTACGGGCAATTTAGTTAAACCTGCTGTGCCACGTTGTCTCAGGGCAGGAAGATGAATGTAACTTTTAGTGATTGAATCAGCTGGCATTCGAAAGAGGAGGAGCCAGAAAGAGTCACCTCCCTGGGAAACTCGATAGATGAAAAATGACCCACAGATGTCCTCGGCTAAGTATTCAGCTTGATTGGCACAAGGTACTGAAAACCTCTTCATATTTACAATAATTTACTTAAGATTTCTGCTAAAACTCCCTGCCATTTCCCCAGCAAACAGAGGATGGGGTCTGGGTTTTATATATTGCTATTTTTTACCCCCATGCTTTTCTTTGAATATAAATTATCAATTATTTGTAAGAACACAAATATACAATTGTGGTTTAAAAATGCAGTTTACTTTCAGTTGACTTTTGAATATAGTTTTGTATTTACGTATGAAAATGTGTTTCATGCTTTAAGAATTCATGTTTAGCAAAATAATGAAGCCCCACTGGGTAGCTCTCCTTCAGCAAGTGTTGGAAGGCTGCTCAGTTCCTGTCTAACTCCTTTCATCTGCTCTTATCTATAATCCATGATGGACTGAGATTCAACAGTATCAACCTTTAGACATTTTGGCTAGTAGGAGAAAGTTAAATGTTTGCATTTCTACTTTTTCTTTTTTTGATGAAGTGAATGGAAGTCGCAAACACTATAATGCAGCATACTAGGTGTCCTGAGCAGGCATATGGCATTGCAGAAAGATCATAGGAATTGGTATCACAAGATATGGGTTTGAGTCCTGCTACTTAACAATAGAGCCTTAGGCAAGCTATTTAGTCTCTCTAAGCATTAGACCTTCCCCATTAAGGGTTATCATTGCCAGTACCCTGCTTATCCCATGGGATGGTTATGAAGATCAAATGAGATGGTAGATATGAAAGCATTTAGTAAACTGCAACGTGTTCCTTTCAAGCAGTCTAGGGCTCTGGCACTAAACGAACATCTTGGGTTGAGAAAGTGGTAATTGTCACAGAGACTGAGTGTGAGAGTTTCTGTTTACAAAGAGAGAGACTACCTGAAATAATTGCAAATGAACTTTCAGTGGACTTTCAAAAATTTCTCTTCAAGCTGAAACAGTGTGAAAAGGAGATATCAGAACAGATACCCTCATGCCAAAATGAAGAGAACTTGTAATAGAGGCTCAAGCTGGCAGGGTCACCGCTGAGCCACTGACATTAGCTGGTTGCAGACCTTGTCTTTTTCTTCCCTCTGTATCTCTCCGGGTGATCTCATTCAGTCCCACGATGTTAAATGCTGTTTATATGCTTGAAGATGCTGAAAGTTCTAGCTCCAAATTGGAACTTTCTCTGAGTTTAATGATATGAAATGGTGTCTGCTCATCTGGTGCAGTAATACCAGATACCCACACTGAAGGTTGCAGTGGGAGAAATGGAAGGCATTTATTTTCAGTGTGCCAAGCAAGGAGGATCAAGCAGCTAAAGCTTAATCCTGACCTCCCCAGTAGCTTACAGGTAAGGGTCTTTTAAAAGCAGAAGTTACAGGCAAAATTGTAAATCAATACATCAAGATTACACATTGGTTTTGGCCTAAAAGGGAAAGATATCTTGAAGTGGAGGCTTACAGACCATAGTCAGATTCAAAGATTTTCTGAATTGCAATTGGTTAAGGAAGAGAAGCTTTATTTTAAAATTTGGGGTCAGCAGAAAAGAATGTTAGCTCTGGCTTGTGAGTGTAACTTTCTCCAGGCCCCTCAGGAAGACATTTAGAATACAGAATGGTGGTCAGAGTTCAGTTTCCAGTTCCCCCTTCTCTGATGTCCACATACCAGCAGAGCTGAAGTTGGTAGGAATGGAGATCTGAGGTTGGTGGGAATTGGGGTTTCTGAAAAACAACTCAGAGACATACGTTGTGGGGTTATCTTTAGTTTCTACAGGAAACCAGCTATCCTGTGATTCTAGCTTCATTGGCTATTGTTTTAAGCTACTATTACTTTCTTGCTCATCAAGTTGTTCATTTAATTCTCAGAGCTAGCTAGATGCCTGGAGTTTCCCTTGAAGGAACTCACGATTTTCCTTTATTTCCATGCCTGGAGTCCCACAGGCCCATAAGGGGTAGTCCTGGCTCCTTCTCATGAGCTCCAAACGTACATCCAGTTAAATTTTCAACATTATCACATGGATGTATGATAGGCATTAGAAAATTAACATGGCCTACACTGAGCTACTATCTGCTCCTCAAATCTACTTCCCATCAAGCCTTATTTATCTCAACAGATGGCATTACCATTCACTCACTGCTTCAGGCCCAAATCATTAGAAACATTCATGCTGGACTCTGCATGGAAGTCTGCCAAGTGTTCAAATCCCTGGTCTGCTGCTTATTAGCTCGGTGACTTTGGATCAGTTACTTAATCTTTCTTTACTTCAGTTTCCTTAACTATAAATGGGCATAATCTATGTCTCCATTTTTAATCTGTAAAATGAGGATAATAATAGTACCTATTTCTTTGAAATTTTATGAAGTTTAAATGTAAAGCACTCAATTTAGTGCCTAACACATCATAAATTCTATGATGAGGTTTGTTGCTATTGTTATGATTTTCCCACACCACCTAAATTTCACTAGCAAATGTTGTCAATTCTGCTTCCAAAACATACCCTAAATTTGACCACTTCTCACTATTCCATTATCACAGACCCTGTCCAGACTGTAATTCCTTCTCTGTCGAAGTCCTGGATACTTCCTAACTTGTTGCCTGCCCCACTTTCCCTCTTACTACAGAGCAGCCAGCATCTGGGTCCCTCACCAGGCCTGTTGGGCCACAGCCACTCAGGTCCTGCCTCCTTTCCCATCTCATGGCTTCTCTCTACCTCATTCAGAATGAGCTAGCATGCCACGATTGCTCTTGTGCACCAATTATTTCTCGACTCAGTTGCCATCCCTTCCAAGAGATCTTCCTGTGTCTCCACAGAGAAGCCCCCTCACCAGCCATTGCCTGCCATTGTCATTCCATCTGGGTTTGTTCCTAGCTCTTAGCAAGATATGAGTTCTAGCAATGAACAGGTCTAAGCCTTCCTGTTCATCTCCCCATGAAATGTCAGATGAGAGCCTGTCTGTTTTGTTGCTGTGTCCTGACAATGTTAAACTTTACCTGATTCCTATGATCCTGAAAG
This sequence comes from Hylobates moloch, assembly GCF_009828535.3. Taxonomy (NCBI): domain Eukaryota; kingdom Metazoa; phylum Chordata; class Mammalia; order Primates; family Hylobatidae; genus Hylobates; species Hylobates moloch. The sequence goes on along the minus strand of NW_026652284.1, from coordinate 38,846,260 downwards.
ACAGCAGAAGTTGAGAAATCCCTTTACCCTTTGTGTCCTGGGAAAGAGCTTACTTTAAAAGAACCATCCTTCACCATCCTTATCTTTGATAAGATTAACAGATGAACTCCCTTGTTTACTTGTGACAATGCCAGACACAAACCCTCCAAATTTTCTTTTTCTTTTATTTTTTTCTTTTCTGCCTCATAAATGCATAGCTGAACTGCTTTTCCCCACTGGCCAATCCCCGCTGATCAATTGGAACAAAATGCTTGTTAACCAGATTTGGTTAATATCCTTTTCTTCCCCTAGGCCAAAGAACTTTGGCTCACATTCTGCTTGAGCCAGCAGACAGCCCCAGAGACTAGGTTGGCCTCAGGGTAAAACATTCTTGGACCTACCATCCAATCATGCCACTCTTTCATCCTATTTCTCCACATCTATTTGGATCCTATTGAAATCCTCTTTCATCCTATTTCTCTACACATGTTTTTCCTAGCCTCTTTGGTCCTTCCTATAAAAGAAAAGCCCTTTTTGCATAACCCTTGAGTTGATTACAGATCAGTGTTGTCCCTATGGCAATAGCTTCCCTCACCCTATGCAATAGTTCTTTTCCCCTCTTGCAATAATCTTTTTAAATAAAGTCTCTCTTAATAAATCCAGATTTGTTTTTTTATTTGACAGTCCCCAGTGTGTAAAAGGTGCCTGGCTCATGATAGATAGCTAATGGATATTTGTTATGGACTAAAAATAGATTGCTATTTGGGATTCTAGCCAAAATATTATAGCTCTTTTGTGTCATCCCATATGCCTGGTGAATCCCAATGCTCACTGATGAAATCCCGACACTGTGGAGCCACACAGAGGCAGTTTCACTTTGAACTGGCTGCAGGATGCAGAGACAGAATCTCAGGAGAGACAAGGCATTCAAGCCCAGAATGGGTGCCTGATGGTAGAAATAAAATTGCCATTAACCTATTGTCTCATTTCATTTTATTCACTTGCAGAAAGAAATGCATGTTCTGATCATCTGGAGATTTCAGTTTCCTTGTTGCCCACCTAGTCCTTCATAGCATACCACCAGCGAGAAAGATAAGAGTAGTGTAGGGGCATGTCTTTGTATTTATGGAGACTAACTATCCATGTAATCAAAGGGTATTATTATTATTATTTTTTAACTTTTTCATTTTTCAATTATGTATTTATAATTTTATAAATCTTGTATCTAAATTTGTGTTGTGTTCCCGGTTGTATTTAAAAATTAAGACCCACAGAAACAAAATATAATAGAATAAAATAAGCCATAAATCCATTCTCCATCTCCAATACATACACACATCTATATCCGTCCACTATTTTTAAAGTTTTCTTTGTTTTAGATCAGTCACATTTAGCCTCTGTTTTTTGAGCATGGAGTATTTAGCTGACTATAATTTTATAGGAAAAATTATCTTCAGCCTTGAAAGATAGACCCACTCATATTTCCCATATCCTGCTTAAACAGCTGTGATTTAAAAAGCAAACAACTTTCCACACCAGTTTAGATTTTCCTCTTCTTGTTACTAATCTAAGCATCCTTCTCAACTGCAAATATATTAAATGATAACCACGACTGAGGTACATAGCTAATTTGGGTTTATTGCCTGTTTATATATATAACAAATGTAAGCTCTCAAAGTTAGCATCATTATGTTTCAAGACTCATCAAATATGCTTTAATTTATTGTAACTGTATTGTCATTTTGAGTTAATTTATTTAAGAAAATTCAGCTCACTGCTATTAAGAAATGTTTTTCAAAGTCGAGCATGAAAAAGGCCATTAATTAACTCTTTATTGATGGATCGATCAGAGGAGGAGCCTTTGCCATTCATGGGCCCTGCTGGTTACTCAACACAATATAAAAGTCTTGATGCCAGCTGTTTGGGGTAAGAGAGTCATTCTGAATATGTAAGTATCAGAAATGGCTAATTATTCTGGCTAAAAATTCTTAAAAATAACATTCAGAATATTTTAAATGTTTCATATGGTATTAGGCAATCAACAGTAATTTATTGAACACCATCACTGTGCCCAGCATTGTGCTGTGAGCCATTGGGTTATTAAAAGATGCTGTAATATTCGTTTTTTCAGTGCTATTTTAGGGAATCTATTTCATTTTGTTGCCATCTGCTTGGACTAGATTAAATATTCTTTGACTTTTTATATTTCCTGCATTGATGCTGAATGTACTCACTTATTCTAGTGGAAATTAGCTCTATTTCCCTGAGCTTAAATCTTCTTGATAGTTATTGATAAGGCCATTTCTCTACTCCGGTGAATCACTTAACCAATGACATACTTAATTCCTTTGAACTTTTATCTTGTTGCTTTCTTCTCCCCCTGCATCTTAACCAAATTCTGATTAGTGAGTTAATTACCATTTTTACCTTAAGTCTTTAAACATGTAGCAAATAAGAGATGTTTTCATCAAATCAGGAAAATTGCTACTTCTCTCTTTCATCACACAGAGATTGATTTTCAGGTCCCCAAAATTCATCTTCATTTTGAGGATACATCATGGCAAAGGAGCACACAATCACTGGCTATTTTTAAATTTGAGTAGCTTAAAACTGATTTAAAACATATCCTTTTTGTTTAGATGGAGTTACTTGAAATTTGGTGCTACTTTCTTAAATTGATTAACACTTGTAGTTTCTTATGTCTTCATAATTCATATTACAACTCTGTCCATGTCTCCAAGTACAAATAGGGTTGTCAGACAGCTTTAAAGACTGCAATCATTGAGTAATACATAAAGAGTCCAACTGAATAAATAATTTATGGAATGGCTCTCTGGTGATGCAAAGAATTAATGAAGTTTTTAAAGGTGCCCAATTTGCAATCACGAACATAAATTACGCAGATGCTGGGAAATTTTGACTTCAAGCCAAAAGTTAAAATAAGAAAGAAAGACAAAAGGCTATAAATTATTATAATTGGAGTGGAAGGAAAATATTATCCAATGCAGAGATTGCAAACAGGAGACCTCTAGGCTTGGCCTGGCCTACAGATTGCTTTTTTTGTTGTTGTTTAGTTTTTATTTTGAATGCCTTTAAGAAATGCAAACGGATCTTCAGTCTACCACGTTCCCCACCATTACTGCTGCCTTATTCCTGACCGCATTTATGAATTTATGCTACCTGCCTGGCACCTAGATGCATTTAAATCTGTGGCCCAGTTTTTATCGATAAGGAAGTGAGAAAACTGCGAGTTAGGTAATTTATTCAAGGTTACTGGTTAGCAATATGGTTCACACACAGTTTACCTCCCAAATATCCTGATTACCCATCTTGCATCCTTTCCACTGCATATATGGTTGTATTTATTGGAGAGATTAAAGTCAGAACCGACTAAAAATTTAGGTTGTTAACATAACATTTCATATATTTGTGAAACAACAAAAGTATGTTGGAAGGAGTAGTAAAAAGGAAGCTTAGTTCAAGAGGTTGAAGAATTTGACCAAGCTAAGGGAAAAAGCTGAGTTTTGATCTTGAGTTCAATCCCCCACACAGGCTAAACTTATTGTTCATTTTTCACAATGAAGAAAACAACCAATAAAAACCAATTTGATTATAGCATTTCTTTCTATAAGCTTAAAGTTAGTCTCTCAAAGGTCTTACCTTTACAATGCCATTGATTCCTCAAAAGAACAAACCACTGAATTCAAATAAATAAAACCCTATGACAGGTTTAGAAATTATTCTCTCTTAGCCATCATGTTGCTCGTGCAATATTTCTTTATGTCAACAGGACTTCATTTTAAGAAGATCATATGGTTTTGCATAAGAGGCAGTGGTATTTCTTAATTTAAGTTGCCATTAATATGGTTAATCAAGAGTCACTGCTACACCATCTAAGCATTAAAGGTGAAAAAAAGGTTTAGTTTGTGAAATTCTGGATTTCTTGCACTTTCTGACTCAGAGCTGAACACCCATTAAGAAAACTATGCTTGGGATTTTCTAAGATACTTGGATTAAGCCATTAGCAATCAGCAGGGAAGGTGTTCACAAAATGAAGGACAAAATCCAGATTGGTAATTAGAAAACACTCTCCCGTCATTCTTGGTCCAACCAGTTGCCATCAATATCCACCCACATTAGTTTACACTCTATTTTCAATTTCTTCCCTTCCCTTCTTATTTCTTATTCCCTGTGTGGTCAATGAACTTGGACTATATTTTTCTTTTCCCCTTTGCTTGTTCTGGTTTCTCTCTTCTAGGGATAATCCCAAGCAGTCCCAGTGGGAGGCATATATGAGTTAGAAAGATTGCTCAAGAAACCCTTGCATTCTTGCACCAGTAAAGTTGTACTTCTGGCAATATTCTCTTGTTTGTTTTTAGATCTTAATTAAACTAGACTCAGTTTTTAAACCTCTTCAGTGCTCCACAGCAGTTTTCCATAGCTAGCACTTATCAGATTGCACTATAATTATTTGCTCACATATTCAGCTCCTTCCTTTGGCTCTATGCATCTCAATGACAAATGATTATGTCTTAACCAGGTTTGCATTCCTAGCACTTAACATGGAAAGCATTCTATTACTGAAAGAAAAAAATGAATAAAATGGTACAAGATAATAGGTGTTTATGAAAAGTCTTATTTTTTTTTGTTTTTAAAGATTCAAATGTTAGTTATTATGTAAAAACAGAAAAGTGACCTAATGGTTGAACTGGGAGGGTCAGGGAGGACAAGTTATGTATGGGATGGTGCCCTCAAAGGAACGGAAGCTGGCTTCAGTCCAATGTCCCAAATAGATCCGAGCACAGTGGCTACTATTGTTCTCTCTGTCAAATTCTTCCTTTGATGTCTTGTTCCTTACCCTTTTAACACCTCTTGATGTTTCGGAGAGCTGTTGCTCCTACTGGTAAATTCTTTATCAATACCTTTTTATTTTATAGCTGTTGACCTACTCACTCTGATTGGAGTCAAGTCTTGCTGACTCAGGAGCCACATTCTCTCTTTCTCTCCACTGATATAGCACTTAATATACCAGGCATGTTCTAAGCACCAAACACTCCCTTTAGACTGAAGAATGAAGCTTTTGCCCTCACCCTGTGCATACCATTTCCCTAGGATGAGGAGCTCATGGTGCACAGCTCATGGATATCTGGAGTCTATACCACACACCCATGTTCCAAGGACCAGGGTGCAAGGATCTTCTGCACAAGTGGGCCCCAAACCTGCATTCAGGGCTAATGTGGACCTCTGCATAAGGTCCTGCTTCCTGAGGGTGCCTGAGCTACTGGTTCGGGGTCAGGTCAGATGAGCTTTGTTGTGTATGCTGTCTGCACACAGATCTGAAGCCCCCAACGATGTAGGACAAGGACACAGGTGAAGACATAAGGGATGGTCTATGGGTGAGTATGGGGGAGGCTCTCTTTTTACTCTGTTACTACTTTCAGCTCCCATAAATGTTAAAGCTAGGCCTGCTAGGTGCTTTATATATATGGCCTCATTTGTTCTTCCCAACAAACACATGGTGGGGGGTAGGGAAGAAATAAAGTTCTTATGGGGAAAACAAGATTACAGGGAATTACTGAAGTCTCAAGTAAACTCATCCTTTCAACAAATATTTGTTGATAATAATGTCCATAGATTCTCAATTGGAATTAACCCCTGACACAAAAGACAGATTAATGAGAGAGAAACAGAAGTTTATTAGCATGTATTTGAATTCCAGCTTATATATCGTCTTCAACAAAGAACAGTACTTTAGAGAAGTGACAAGACAAAAAAAAAGGACTTTGAGTCTCTATGTGCAGCAACTAGTGGGAAGGCAAATAACTAGCAGGTAAAACTTAGTTAGTAAAGCTTGTTAATGTAGATTCCTCTGGTATCATGTCCAGTCCTAGAAGGGTCTAAAGCTGCCTCAGTGGTTAACCTTTGTTCTTTCTAGTGATGGTTTGGCAGGTGAGTGGGGTGTAGATACCTATTGTCTCTGTAAATCTCTGCCCTAATTTTAGGCAAATGGTGGGGGCCAAGAGCATTCCTGCATCTGCTTCTTTTTAATTGTCTTCAGCTCAACAATCCTTCATATTTCAGGAAGGTATATTCTGATCTCCCACAATAAACATAGTGGTGAGCAAAAACAGAAGGCCTCTTCTCTCTTGAAACTTTTTTTTTTCCTTTTTCTTTTTTTTTTTAATTATTATACTTTAGGTTTTAGGGTACATGTGCACAATGTGCAGGTTTGTTACATATGTATCCATGTGCCATGTTGTTTTGCTGCACCCATTAACTCATCATTTAGCATTAGGTATATCTCCTAATGCTGTCCCTCCCCCCTCCCCCCACCCCACAACAGTCCCCAGAGTGTGATGTTCCCCTTCCTGTGTCCATGAGTTCTCATTGTTCAATTCCCACCTATGAGTGAGAACATGTGGTGTTTGGTTTTTTTGTCCTTGCGATAGTTTACTGAGAATGATGTTTTCCAGTTTCATCCATGTCCCTACAAAGGACATGAACTCATCATTTTTTATGGCTGTGTAGTATTCCATGGTGTATATGTGCCACATTTTCTTAATCCAGTCTATCGTTGTTGGACATTTGGGTTGGTTCCAACTCTTTGCTATTGTAAATAGTGCCGCAATAAACATACATGTGCATGTGTCTTTATAGCAGCATGATTTATAGTCCTTTGGGTATATACCCAGTGATGGGATGGCTGGGTCAAATGGTATTTCTAGTTCTAGATCCCTGAGGAATCGCCACACTGACTTCCACAATGGTTGAACTAGTTTACAGTCCCACCAGCAGTGTAAAAGTGTTCCTATTTCTCCACATCCTCTCCAGCACCTGTTGTTTCCTGACTTCTTAATGATGGCCATTCTAACTGGTGTGACATGGTATCTCACTGTGGTTTTGATTTGCATTTCTCTGATGGCCAGTGATGATAAGCATTTTTTCATGTGTTTTTTGGCTGCATAAATGTCTTCTTTTGAGAAGTGTCTGTTCATGTCCTTCGCCCACTTTTTGATGGGGTTGTTTGTTTTTTTCTTGTAAATTTGTTTGAGTTCATTGTAGATTCTGGATACTAGCCCTTTGTCAGATGAGTAGGTTGCAAAAATTTTCTCCCATTCTGTAGGTTGTCTGTTCACTCTGATGGTAGTTTCTTTTGCTGTGCAGAAGCTCTTTAGTTTAATTAGATCCCATTTGTCAATTTTGGCTTTTGTTGCCATTGCTTTTGGTGTTTTAGACATGAAGTCCTTGCCCACGCCTATGTCCTGAATGGTATTGCCTAGGTTTTCTTGTAGAATTTTAATGGTTTTAGGTCTAACATTTAAGTCTTAAGTCCATCTTGAATTAATTTTTGTATAAGGTGTAAGGAAGGGATCCAGTTTCAGCTTTCTACATATGGCTAGCCGGTTTTCCCAGCACCATTTATTAAATAGGGAATCCTTTCCCCATTTCTTGTTTTTGTCAGGTTTGTCAAAGATCAGATAGTTGTAGCTATGCGGCATCATTTCTGAGGGCTCTGTTCTGTTCCATTGATCTATGTCTCTGTTGTGGTACCAGTACCATGCTGTTTTGGAAAATTTTTACATCCACTGAATAAAGATATAAAAATACTCCAGTAAGCTAAGGAAACACTATGCCATTGAACATCTCTTTAAATAGCATAAGTTTACTGTAACACTAATTTCTGTTTACCAGTCTTGGATTGCCAGAAAATGTTTAGGCCCATCTTCCTCTACAATTTTAAAAGGATCCTTCTATAGATGTGTTTCCTTTTTTTGAGCATTTTCCTCCTATGTCCTGTTTTCAAAGCAGATATTCAAAATTTTTCTGATGTCGTAACTTGGAGGTGTTGGACATAACTTTCCAAGATCTCTGCTAGTGTTAATAACACAAACTAATTTGGTTATATGTGTTAGTGAATGTCATCAGGGATTAATGCGTGTGTGTATAGATGTAGATGTAGATATAGATAAAATATATTTTTCTTCATTAGTGAAACAGGAGCCTTGAAATAATTGAAGGTAACTTCTTTCCTCCAAAGCGCACCCTCCAGTTTAGGGCTGTGCCCTTTAGAATGACTCAGTGGGTCTCCCTCAGAAAAGGTGGTTATCTTGGAATCACTGAGGGTGGCTTTGCCTCAGGACATGAGGATAGTTGTTGCCTTCCTACTCCCATGCTCCTGGAGCCTCTGGGTCGAGCTGGTGGTGAGCACTGGTGCACTGACAGCACAAGCTTGGGACAGAGGCCGCAGCAACGGATCAGGCATCCTCACTGACAAGCTGGCACCATCTGCATAGAACCAGGTTACCAGAGATGGCATGTGGATGAGAGAGTCATTGGCCATAGTAGGCCAATCAAACTGCAGCTCTAGCTTCTAGGGTGTGGGAGCCAGGGCCTTAGCTTTTGAGGTATGAATGGAAAAGTCTGGGGTGCAAAAAGACCGGAAGTGTATATCCCTGCCCCAGCTTTCCTCCTCCTTACAACACAGCTGTGCTTGGTGATGTCATGACAAGCACCTACTCAGAGCTGGCTCTTATTTTGCATCCCAGCTTCAGCTTCCCATGAGGCAGCGAGGCAAAGGCCATTCTTGGCCAGAGGTGCCTTAGTTTTCTCATCTTTCCCAAGTCTTCATGAAAGAACTCTGCCCCTCTCTGCCTGTTGCTTTATATATTTTTTCCTATTCCCAAAGACCAATTCTCTCTTTTTCTAATGATCTCTCAGAGTACTGACTTGCAAGTTACAAATATTAAAACCAAACTCTTGTAGTAGCTAAAAAGACATGCAGTAATAATTCCACAAAATTTGAATAACTGCATTCAAATTTTGCAGAAAGAGGAACTCATAGCAGCTGGAATGCATTTAGAGATGATTTGTAGCATTCTTTTGCCAAACCATAACTCCCCTCTGATGCCCTATTAAGATAGCCACTGAAAGCTTTGGGAGGCCAGAAGGAGGTAAACTTGAACTACATCACAAGAATGTAATTTGAGATATCAGTGTTATAGGATATACGTGTAAGTTGGATGTTTGATTGGTTTAATATTTATTTATGAATACATCTATGTAATAAATATGTTAAACATGATTTTAAAGCCTAGTAAATATTTTATCCAGTTTCAGAGTCTGTATAAAATTTTTGGTAAGGTTAATGTGAATTCAGAAATAATACTAACTTTGAAATTGATTAATTGTCATTAGGAGAAATGAGGCCTCATCTAATATGATAGTATTTGTCATGGAGGTATAAAATTACATGAATAAAAGAGTGTGAATTTTAAATATCTTATTTTAAATAAGATAAAAAACCAGCATAACAAGTATTTTCTGTACACATTGTTATTCATATTATTCAAAGCATAGGGGTAAAAGGGTACATTTTAAAATTAAATGGATAGTAAGTAACAAGCCTAATTAAATACTCACTTGCTACTGTTTATCTTCTACGTTAGATAAACTTGTCCTTTTGGAATTCAAAATGATGTCAAATTTCTGCTGAATCCATTAAAAAATCAGGCTACTGACATTTGGCATTGATGAGTTATTTTATCATAAGTTTTATAAATGTTATTAGAAGTTTATGGTAAGTTTTATGAGAAGAAGAGAAAAAGAAGCAACTGGTATTAGCAGGGGAAATGGTGGGAGATGCCATGATAGAAGCTGATTACAACTTCACAGGAGGTGACATTGAAATATGACAACTTTTACTGCTCCAAAAGGCCTGATAGCCCAGTCCTTCTGGGATTCACATTGTATAATAGAATAGTGGTTTAGAGAATTGACCTTGGGAACAGGCAGATGCGGGTTACAATCCCAGCTGCTCAAATAATTCAGGCATGTTACTTAAACTCTTTATGAATTTATATTGAAATTGAAAAGGAAAATAATTAAAATAGTTAGACCATTAAATATCTACATTAACATATGTCAATAAAGTATTTTTGTAAAGAAACTAGATATACATTTCCCTGGGCCTTTGACTCATTTGTGGCAACAAAGTCCCTTATTTGCGAACGTAATAGCTCAAAAAAAGAGAAAGTCTTGGGATATTCTCGCATTCTTCAAAACACTTTAGCCCTCACAAGTGATCATTAATTTTTTGTGTGTATTTTTTGTAGAGATGAGGTCTCACTATGTTGCGTCACATGGTCTTGAACTCCTGGGCTCAAGCAATCCATCCACCTAGGCCTCCCAAAGTGCTCAGACTGCAGACCTGAGCCACTGAGCTTGATGATCATTAACTTATTAATGTGCACATACACATCTTCATAGTCTTTTTCTCCAAATGGCATTACATCTCATCTGAGAAATGCATGTACTTTTCAGTGTTGGAGACAATCCTCCTCAAATCTATACTCAGAAAATTGAATTTGCTACATTTATTCTACATAGTTCTCCTTTGAGCAGAATCAACAGCATTATTACAAAAATCTCCAGAAAACTTCAAAGAAATGTAATTTTTCCTTCATTCCTGAAGTGAGATATATTGAAAGGCTACATCAATTGTTAAGCTGTGTGAGAAGGATGAGTACAGGGCTGTTCGTCACCTAAAGGGTAGGGAAATGCATTTGGGGGTATTATGGACTTAATTATGTCCCCCAAATTCATATGCTGAAGCTCTAACCCTCAATGTGATGGTACTTGGAAATGGGGCCTCTAAGGAAGTAATTAAGGTTAAATGAGGTCATAAGGGTGGGGCCCTAATGTAATAGGACTGATATCCTCATAAGAAGAGAAAGAGACATTAGGAATGTGCATACACAGAGAAAAGACCATGTGAGGACACAGTAAGAAGGTAGCCATCTGCAAAACAAGGAGAGAGCCCTCATCAGAAACCAATCCTGCTAGCACCCTGATCTGAGGCTTCTAACCTCCAGAATTGTTAGAAAATAAATTTATGTTGTTTAAGTCACCAAATGTGGGGTATTTTGTTATGGCAGCCCTAACACACTAGCACAGAGAGTGCCTTTCCATTTACTGGTTCATCTCTTTCTGTGTTTCTGCCGCATTTCCTACCCCATCCCACTAGATATCCAAGGCCCTCTTGCTGTACTCTGCATCTTCAAGGCATCCCCTTAGCTCCTGTATCCCAACCTGCCCTTCTGACTCAAGATCGTTTTGGACACTCTAGCCACGTAAATATACCACTCCTACATATCAAATCCTAGGAGCATTTCCAAGTGACTGGCTTGCCAATTTTACTCTTAAAAACTGCAAAGATCTTCATATAGCAACAAATAACTAACACGCCATGAAGCTCTGAACACCTTTTGCAATGCCTTTTGAGAAAAGTGCCCATGGGTGTTTCATTACAATCATGTCACCTCCACCGTCACCCAAGCCACAACTAATTAGAACAAAGGTTGGTGCTTAGCAAAAGGCTACTAGCAATGGGAGGCCTATTATGCAGCCTATGAAAGCATCTTAACTGAGCGGACTACTCCTCGCCTGATAATGACTAAACAAACCAAACAGATTGTGGTTCTAAGAAAGTTTGAATGCAACATACAAAAAGAATCCCAGTAAGTAGAGGATAGAATGAGGAAAGTTGCACAGAGAAGTGGCAGTAGGCGGAAGACTTGAGTAGCAAAGGCCATAATTAAGGAGAGATCATGAGGTAGAGGGAAGAAGAGAAAAAGAAGCAGCTGGTGGAAGCAGGGGAAATGGTGGGAGATGCCACAAAAGAACCTGTTTACAAGATCACAGGAGCCGGCACTGAGATATGACAACTTTTAGTTCTCCAAGAAGCCTGATAGCCTAATCCTTCTGGTATGCAGATAATATAGCAGAACAGTGGTTCGGAGCATTGACCTTGAGAACAAGCAGACATAGATTACAATCTCAGCTGCCCAAATAATTCAGGAATGTTACTTAACTTCTTTATGTGTCAATTTTCCTGGAAAAATGGGGACAATATAAGTACTCCCCCATGTTATTGCTGTAAGGGTTCAATGCCATATTGCTTGAAAAGTTCTTGCTATAATGCTTATATATGGGGAAAGATTAATAAATTTTAGCTATTATTATTACTATAAATTATGTATCCTTATAATAAGTCCCCATCTGATAAAGTAAATGAAGTATAGATCTATTTCCTGCAACCTGAAAGGGACTAACACATAGTGTGGCTCAGATAATTGAATGAAAAGTTGCAGGAACAAAAAACTTGGGATAGGAAATAGAAACTATAGTACTCTGTTTTCATAGGTCTCCAAACACTCCCTGGCTCCATTCCCTCCTACCCAGTGACGCTGTGCAGCAATGAGTGATCAAAATGTCAAGTGCCTTCTATGATATGGTCTAGACAGGAATATTGGATAACTGGGGAAGGAGAATTCCTCCAGAGGAGTACTGGTCAGACAGAAAATATGTCTTTACCGTAGCAATTCATCTGAGATCCCACAGCTAAATAAGATTTGAATGAAAGTATTCTCTCTCCAACTTCCATGCTCCTTCCTCAGCCATTCTGATGTCGGTTACTGAGCTCTTTTGTTTTAAGTTATAGAACTGATCATTTTGATAACAGTGGTTATGCCACCCTATTTGATTCACTGTAGACATTCATTACAGGTTGAATTACTTTACTCTTCCTTTCTGTCAAGAATTTCCAACCTTGAGCACTTTCTGCTGTTTGATGCTGTGCAATGGTCCTCTGGGATGAGTATCAGTATACAGTGATGCAGCATTAGATCTTTGCTTTTAGTTTCTCAAGTCTTGCAGAAATATGCTTGAGTTTGTACTTCCTCTTGAAAGTCTACTACACATCAAATACTGCCACCTTTTCCAGCTCCACGTGGTCAAGTAGGACCAAATTTCCTATACTGGTTAATGGGCTATGAGTAGAATGACATACACCACTTCTAGGAGTGAGTGAGGGTTCTCATGTATACATTTCCCCCACTATGATAGCTTTCAAAATGGTAGAACTTTCCCGAGTCTGAGTTTGTGGAGTAGAGATCTTCTGTTGCCCTACACCTCATCTCCCTGCCAACATAGCATCGAACCTCCAGCCTGAGAAATTAAACTTTGTTGTATCAAGCCTCTGAGATCTTTGGGTTTATTTACTATTGAAGCATAGCCTATCATGTCCTGGAAGTGAAGTGCTGAATTAAAAAATAAATTGTGTAGTGTTGACCTGGTGGTTGGCAACACATTGTTAGGAAACTGATATCAAAGGTGGGAAACAGCAATTTGTGTTGTGCAGTTGTAAAACATTTGGTAAAATGCTCATCTGCAATAACTTAGAAGTAAGTTATTCCAATATATTCCAATATATGGAATCAGCCTAAGTGTCCATCAACAAATGAATGGATTTTTTAAAAGTAGTATATATACAAAATGGAATACTATTTAGCTGTAACAAAGAATGAAATTCTGACATTTGTGGCAACATAGATAAACCTGAAGGACATTATGTTAAGTGAAATAAGTCAGATACAGAAAGAAAAATATCTCATGGTCTCAGTCATCTGTGGAATCTAAAGAATTGTCATAGAAGTAGAAAGTAGAATAGTGGTTACCACAGGATGGAGAGGGCAGGACAGAGGGAGGGTAATGAGATACTGGCCACACACACAAAATTACAGTTAGAGAGGAGGAATAAGTTCTGGTGTTCCACTGCTATAGCAGAATGACTAGGGTTAACAATAATGTACTGTATATTTCAAAATAGCTAGTTATTGAATGTTCTCATCACAAAAGAAAAAGTAAATGTTTAAGGTGATAAATATACTAACTACCCTAATTTTGTCATTACACAATGAATATATATATCAAAACATCATATTGTACCCCATAAATGTATACACTTATTATGTGTCAATCATACAAAAAGACTGTGTACTTAAAGAATTCACATTTTTAGTGAAAAGTGGGTAAAGACCAAAGTGTCAGTAGTGTGTCTTGGTTATTACTTGCTGCTTCTGCAAGATAATAAACAAAGAAAAGCCTGGTTATTAAAGTGGAAATAAAGAAGAATAAATATGTCCATACTTCCAAGGTCTTGCCATGTTGGAAAAGCCAATCCATTTTTGCTTCCAAAAGAAAGAGGTAAAATTAAATAAGCATTTGAGGCAAAGTCTGTTAAAACTAAATATTTTTGCCAAGAATCAGATTAAGGGTGTGACATTCATGTCTACTTAAAATCTCTCAGTGGTTTAGAATCTTTCAAGGAAGAGATCAGGTAAATGATCTGGCCTTACTACTTACTACTCCAGAGAGACTCACATACATTATGAAAGATATAGAGGTGAAAAAGCAAATAAATATAGCAGATCTAAGCTCTGTGCCTCCAAAGACCTATGGTGTGGCTACTGAAATAGGGAATTGATTAAGTCAGATGGAAGTTGCTCCTCTAAGGTCTTCAGACAGTTATGCTTCCAAGGAAACTATGAGACTGGACTAAAAAAAAGTTTGTGGAGCCTTAGAGAATTAAAATAAGCCTTGGACTTCCAATCATCTATGGGAAGAAAGTAGGCCCCAAACTAGCACATCCCCCAGGGATGTGTTTTGAAATATTGTAAAGAATGCCTCATCCTATTTGTAAACACTTATTTGCAGTTGCCTTACTTGGGAAATTGGCTAGATGTGAACTTAATTTGATTTTACACTTTTTAATGTAATTCCAAAGGAAACTGGGCTACTTTGATAAGCATATAGGTCCCTTGCACAGAACAGATTAGAATATAATCATTCAGTAAGTTCCTTTCCTTCACTTACCCTGATTGACATTGTGCTGATGTTTTGCACACTCTGCTCAACCTCCATTTCAGCATGGAAGCTGCCTACATATTTACCAGGATTCCCCCATGGACCCCTTTGTGCATAAACAGTCAATGACAAGGGTGAAGGCCCGGCCTGCTTATAAGCATCTTTTATGCTGCCTGACCTTGCTCCTGGCACACCCAACTCAGTACTCATTTCTGTACTCCTTTAATGGGCACTGTTAATGTTGGGTTTGCTGTGATCTAGGTTTGAGTACAGGGAGAGTGCCTTCTGTGTGTTGACCAGTGACAGGTAAAGGCTGTATCCACATGACGGTTCACTGAAGTTGAGAGTCCAGGAATAATGGGCTTACTACCCAGAGAAATACCAATAATTATGAAGGAGATGTCAGGATGATTTTACAATGGTGAAACAGCACGTTGTTGAACATGTGACTAGTATGGATGTTTAAGAGCCAAGAAAATGTGTGAGGAGTAAGGTCAAATTGTAGAAGTAAGAATATCCTAGTTAACTGGATCATATTTTGTTTTCCCTGTAGTATTTTTTTTAGAATGTAAGACATTGTCATTAATATTTCTATTATCTAATGTGCAGGCCATTTTTTAAGTTTGAGTTTGAATTAGTCAACATAGGCTAGGTAATGCTGGAAGAACAAATTAACTCTGCAGCCCCAGTGACTTCCCATAACAATGGCTTCTTCTTTCTTCACAGTGGGAATGGAAATTTGAAATGAAGAGGGGGCTAGGTGAGACCGTGTTCTACTTAGTCACCTGGGGACTAAGTAAGGAATTGTCATAGCCCATGGCCAGAGTAAGCTGATGGCCCTGCCCATATGTAATAGGGCTTGGAAGTGTGGGCAAGCATCAGGATATTAGATGATCAGCCAGTATTTCTGCAATAATCTGCTCTAGTGGTTACCAAAAATAGCCCCCATGGAGCCATAGAACACAGAGCTTACCACCCGTAGATCACACCCAACCCATCTCCAAAAATTCCTTCACTTGCTGCAACCATTTCTCAATTTTGAGTCTCTAAGTTGTAGATGGTTTTCTTATCACTACATCATATCCAGATGTGGATTCTCTCATTCTGGGAATGTATAAACTAAGAACTATGTTGTTCCAGGCATACTTGTAAGTGCTTGGGAAGCAGTAGTGAACAAACACACAAATTATCTGCCACATGGTACTTAAATTCCATCAGAGAGAATGACTAAACAAATAAGTAAATATATAATAGTATGTCAGAGTTGGAAGAATTCTGATGACTTTAAAGTCTTTGAAATATATGATAGAAAGATCACTTTAAAATATTTCATAAGTTTTTTAACTTTTTAGTAAATGTGAAAACTTTAAGCAAATACAAGTAAGAAAATCAAGTTATCTTGGCAAAAAGAAAATTTACCCATAGTGATCTAACTAATTTGAAAACTGGGGAAAAATGGGAATGTTGTATTTGATATCTTGCTTTCCTTCACTTAACACTTCACAAGTACTTCTTTTTCGGCCTTAAACAGTTTTCAAAAATACTTTTTAATAGCTATAAACATTATAGGCTATATAAAAATTAATGCTTTTTTATTTTTTGACAACTTTTATGATCATAAATGAAATTTTATACACATAAATCTTTGCATGTCTGAATATATCCCTAGCATAAGGTACTAGAAGTGAAATTACTGGATCTAAATGCCATGTATATTTATGACACTGGATATACATTGTGAAATAGATTTTTTAAAATGTTATGATTTCTCACTATTATTCCAACAATATAAGATATGCATATTTAAAACTCCAGCCCAAACTGCCATATTAAACAGCATATTTCCATTTACTGGCGAAGTTGATATTAAAAAAAAGTGTTTATTATGCATCCCCATTTCTTCTGTAAATTATTTGTCATTTAACATTCCTCCTCTTTTTTTCTAAAAGGCTGTTAGTGTTTCTCTTTTATGTGATACTTTGTGTATGAAACATCTACTTGCTGCAGTTTTTTAAAGTGGTAATTTGTATTTACTTTTTTTTATATTTTGACATTCAGGAGTGTTTTTATGCACTCAAACTTACCGATCTTTTTCTTTTTTATGTCTTCTATTCCTCTTGTGCTTAGAAAACCTTCCCTATCCTGAGATCGGTAAAATATTTCTGTCCTTCTAGTTATATTTTTAAATTTTATGTTTTTGATAAAAACATCTATGTGTAATTTATTTTGGTGAAATAAGACTTTGATCTGAGTCTCTTCAAATAGTTCATTTTCTTAATACCGTTTGTTAGTAAAATAACTCCTCCTTTTTTCCCATAGGTTTGTGATACTTTCTTATCTGTCAAATTTACACACACACACAGACACACACAGACACACACAGACACACACAGCTGCTTTTGCGCTTTCATTAATCCGTTTGAAATATTTTATTTTTAATGTTGTGTGGGGAGTGATGGCGCCAGTACTTTTTGTCCCAGGTGTTAACAAAAATACAAATAATTATTGGTACGTCTC
Source organism: Hylobates moloch (assembly GCF_009828535.3). Classification (NCBI taxonomy): domain Eukaryota; kingdom Metazoa; phylum Chordata; class Mammalia; order Primates; family Hylobatidae; genus Hylobates; species Hylobates moloch. The sequence continues at coordinate 38,829,061 of NW_026652284.1, read as the reverse complement.
AACGGAACCGGGGAGGGTTGTGGTACGGAGGCATTTAGGACCCAGGGGAAAGCTAGGCTCCGTATAGAAGGACAGAGAATCGGGCGCACACGCCTCCTACCAAAATCACAGCCCCGTGTGGAGCCCGAGCTCTCATTCACAGCTTTCTAGAGAAATCTGAGCCCGAACCTGCCAGAATAGGGGATCTCACCCACCCAGTTCAGCAGCGAGGACACCTGCAGAAATACATTCCCAAAGCAAGGCTGGGCGGCCGTGTGAAGGTATTTGTTACCTTTTTTCTCCCCTCTGTATTTGCAGAGCCTCCCCGCCTTTCCCCCGCTCTTGCGATGCCATGGCTGCGGCGTTTCAGCACTTCGGTATGTGGACAGCTCCCATCTGCAATCCCTCTGCACTCCATCCCTTCGCACCGCACCCCGCTCCCCGCCGCCTCCGCGGTCCATCCTCCTCCCGGCGCCCGCTCAGCCTGCGCCCCCTTACACATCAGCACCCCCATCTCCACCATCACCGTCATCATAGCCACCATCACCAGCGCGGTAACTATAGTCACACAACTGTGTCTTGCCACTTAGACAAAGCCCGAGGTCTGCAGGGTAGAGGGAAAGAGCTCAAGTTGACAGGCATAGGAAGGAAAGTTCAGGTGAACAAACCCCTGAAAACAAAGAGAGAAGCCTGTTTGCGAGAAAGGGAAAGTGAAGGCAGGAGGGAGAGACCCCAGGCACGGGGACAGATGGGGCACTTGCCAGACACCAGCAGATAGCCAGCTGCCTTTCAGCAGATTAGGGTCTGTTTAGTTGAGGAAATTAACATGGCCTAGGGCATAATGTGATTCCAGAAAAATAGAAATGTAAGCTCAACCTGTGTTTCTGGTTTTCCAATGGAGAATCACCAGGAAGCAGGGTGGGGGTGACTGATGACTCATACTCACCCACACGTCCGTTTCCTTTCCTAAGTGTTTAATGCAGAAACTCCAGAATTAAGTTTTCTCTTCTTTTTTTACTAAAATGTTTTGTAAAGTAGGGACCTCAAAGCTTAACTCTGGCCAAAATAAAAATAAAAATGATGGTAATGATTATAACTTAAGAAAGGGGGCTCTCGTTCGAATGAACTATTTGTTCCGATGTTTCTTCTTGTCTACTTATTTCATTTCTATTTTCCAATCTTAAACCTCTCTTTGAAGCAAAGAAGACAGATCCTTTGCCCAAATGGCAAAAGTAGTAATGATATTCAGACCAGATGGCCTTGCTTTGTTCATCACCAGTCAAGGACTGGCTCAGATTTGGAAGGCGAGATTTTTGTGTGCTTTCTCAGTAATCAGGTGATAACACCATTTTCCTATAATAGTAAAGGGTAATAGAGTGCAAAAATTGAAAAGGCATTTTATGTAACTCCGTTCTGCCAGGCTCTGCTTTTAGAGTGCTATCATTTTCTCTTGGCTGAAGGGAAGTTGGAACATCTTTCAAATGTCTGATTAATTTGAACCTGAAAGTCTAAGCCCAAGTCATGGTCCCTATTTGATTTAGCCAGGATCATCTGTTTTATAAGAGCTAAAAAGCACCAGAAAATAAGTGCCTGAGCCTGTCATAAATAAAAATATTTTGCTGGGTGCTCATTTAATTGATTTTTACTGAACAGAAAAGCATTGGGATTTTTTGACGAGTTATTTTCTTATGAAATTAACATCTTAATTAAAAATGAGATATTTAAATGGGAATAATAGGTCACATGTGACAAGAAAGTTTAAACCAGAGCACAGAAAAGCTTGATTTTAAAATTGCTTGATTTAAAAATAGAGTTGTCTATTTATTCTGCCTCTTAAAGACAGTGTAACAAGTTTCATCTAAACCAGCTTGCTCACCATTAGAGGCATTGTCGAAAATAAAGACAGTCATAAATATGTATCTTCCGGAAGAAGTTCTGAGGAAAATTCATACTTAATTCTCTTTGAGAATGAGAAAGAGTAGCATTGTGTCGAAAGTTAATTACTGCCACTAATTATATAGACGTAATTCCACCTGCCTCTAAAATTCATTCAGTTTTGGATCCCAAGCAAGAAAACTAGTAAAATATGTGGTGAAATGGATTTTATAGAAGAAAATTTGTTCATCCACATAATGTCCTTGGTTTGGTAATATCCACAGTAACCAAGACCTCTTAAAAGTCCCTGAGAAAGGAGATTCTTAAAACTCCCTTTTCTGTCTGTAAAGAATGGTTCAGCTCAGACAATTTTTAAAAGTGTACATATTGCCAATTCTAGCTGCTTCACACCAGAAACGCAGGCCAGGAATCCAGTGCCTCTAGAGCTTGTGTTCCTCTGCTTAATACAATCTCCTGGGGCTGGGGAAATTTTAAAACAATGCTGCTTCAGTGAGATTTACAGGCATCTGTCTGTAAGCAATGACTTTTCTTGACTGAAATGTTATGCTGAGCTTATTAATTTTTATAGAATGACAGTATCCTGGCTTCCTTGCTTAAATCTTTTCTATTGAGAGCTATTTCGCCTTTAAAAAATATTTTCAATAACAGAAATTACTCATTTTTATAATGCATTTAAAGGTGAGAGAAAATGCTTTCCAGCAGAGTGTCATCATATATTTTTGTAGACATGCTCATAGAAGAGTGCCTCATTTTAGAATCATGGAGTAGACAGCTGGAAGGTCTTTCATTTCCCAAAAGGCAAAATCTTGAACTTTTTAGAATTGGTGGTGTCTGCTCACTTCTGAAGGTTTTACAAAGAGAGGCACTTTATTATCCCTAAGAAGTCTATTCACAATTCACAACTTTACGTACTCCCTGATAGCAGAGCCTTCCATCCTTAGTAAATGGATCCAGGCTGACTTTGATCTTCTCTACTGTCCCTGTTACACAGTGACTCAGACAGAGGAGGCAGCACAGCAGAATGAGTATACAAAATATGAAGCTTGACTATATGCAATCAGTCCAGAAATATGTCCTCAACATTGCCAAGAGAGAACTTCTTTTCAATCTTCTCCCAAATATTGCTTGTTTTGATTATTGTTAATTTTATCCAGATATCACTGGAATAAAGTTGTTTCAAAAGAAGGTCCACAGTGTGAATTTTGACAAGTCTGCAACCTCTAACTGATGTATGTCTCTTTATTGAAACTCATGCTTAATTACCAATCTAAGTTTTTCTCAGTTTAAGGGAAGTTTATATTCTTTTGCTTGATTCTTTATGGATTGAAAATGAACTGGCCAAACATCTCCTGCCCCATAAAAAGCTTCCATTTATTGACATAGTAAGTTCATTTTTCTTCCCTACCTCTGATGCCTCCCACAGCCCTTTATTATACCTTCTCAGGTCAGGTTGCCCTAGGCTCTGTCCCTTTATGCACCTGTTCTGTGACAGGGAGTATCAGAGAAAGTTTCCTGTGTGGTAGGCTAATTTCCTGTGAGCTTTTGTGCTTCCTAATTTCTGAGCCAGCAGAAATTTCTCCACATGTGTTTGAGATGATCTGCTCTTGTTTCCAGGATGCTTTTAGCCAAATCTCCTGTTCCTAAATATTCTGCAGACCACTGATGACTCCTTTTCTATCTATGCTCCTTAAAACAGTATCAAAGGTCTTAGACAAAGTTCCATATATTTATGTGTGTCACTTACATAGCTTATTCAATGTTCATTATTTTATAGTTTTGGAGGAAGTAGGAGGGAAGTTACGGGCCTGGGAATAGCATGTTGCAGGGGGGCGTGTTAAATTACAGGATCTATACATAAAAACTTCTTAAGGTGTGGTCAAATTAAAACAAAATAAACAAAACCCGTGAGATCTTTCTTTCTTTCCTTTTTTCTCTTCTTACCTCCTCCTGTCCCTCCCTCTCTCTAAATTTCCCTGCCTTCCTCTCTTCCTTCTTTTGTGGTTGATATATAGAGCATGCAAACATAGTGAGAGTAAGTAACAGGGTGATCTGATAAACTATTATGAGTGCCAGTGCTCCCATAGGTAAAGAACACATTGTGGGTACTTTTATGTTCCTCTTGGACAGTGCATTAGGGCTGTCCACAGACAGCGTGAGTTCTGGCCTCAGAGGCAATTAACCTACCTCTCAACCCCTCTGGGTCATTATAAATCCTCTAGACCAGCTTTTCTCAAACATTAATTTGCATACAAATTGCCTGGGGATTCTGTTACCTGTTCAGTAGGTCTAAGTAAGTCCTGACATGCTGTGTCACTAACAAGCTCCTGGGTTCTGCTGCCAGTGCTGATGCATGGACCACCCTTTGAGAAGCAAGGGCAAAGAAAAGTTTTTTTTTTAACATTCTCACTTTTACTTCTGACTATTAAATAATAACACTCATTCTAAAACAAAACAAAAACCACTCCATGTTCTGAAGAAATAAGAGCTCAGAAATTCTATTTCTAATTGAGGAGAAAGTTATAAAAATAGCCTCTTTCCTCCCACCTCACCCTTAAGCATGCTGCTGTGTTTTACTTTTCCCAGGCAGTTTTCTTAGCTGTGATTCCTACTGCTGCCATTGTCTGTGCAATCACATCCAGAAGAAGGGTCACAGTTACATGGATCTGCTGGGAAAACATTTAGTGGAAAAGGGGGCAAATAGAGTTAATGGCCGTTTTTGGGTGAGTCCTACCTTTTTTGTCTTCCTTTAGGTCTTCTTTCTTAAAAAAGAGAGTCTATTCTTAGAGAAATACTCTTTCCCTTTGAAGACAGAAGGGTCAAGGTTTTGGTTTGTTTGTTTGTTTTCCTTTCTCTTCCCATTGATACCCCTAGGAAGCACAATTAATCTGTTTTAAAAATTGGGGTATCAACTGCCAATGACTTCTTATGGGGATAGTTGAATAGCCTACGAAACATTCCAGTCTAATATTCTATGACTCAACAATTATTTCCCTATATATTATCTTTGTTTAAGATACATTGAGGTGTAAAGTAAATGCTACTTCAATTAAAGACTTTTTCTACCAAACACAGTGAGGAGGAACAAAAATCTCATACTTTCCCTATAAGTTGGCTTTCCCCTCAACTCCTTGCATTATTTGCCCCAAAGAAAACTGCAAAATGATTCTAGAATCCTCTGTCACATAAGTCCTTCTTCCCTGAGTTGGAGTCTATTCTAATTCTGACCTGGCATCTATTTTGGTTACAAAAGTTTTCAGTGTCTCTACTCTGATGGAGCTCATTCCAATCTACTTTTAACATTTCTTGAGAGCAGGAGCAAATAGGAGCAAATGATTGTGTGCTTCTTTGCTGTTTTAAAGGGAGCCAAGGGAGTCTACACAATGAGTATTTATGTGGCAAGAGTTAGTCCTAGGCTAGGACTAAGCTAAAGGTGGTGAAAGGTGGACTGTGTAGCTTGGGCTAAATTCTGGTCACACCGTGCTTTCAGATAATTCAGAGTCTCCTCTCTATCCTTGTAGACTACTCTCCCTGCCCCTAGTACAGATAGTTTTTATCTGTAAGTTGGCTAACATTTAAAGAAAGTCAATGAATTCGGGGTCCCTTTTTACCCACAGGTCTGATGTTCCTTAGCGCCAGTACCCATGCAGAAGTCCTACAAACCATAATGGCCAATCTGAAAATTAATCCATCAGAAAAAAGACTCCTTCTGGTCAGCACCATGGAACATGTAATCAACCAGCCTCTGAGATTTAAATATAGGCTAAATAGGCTGTAAGGGAGTGTATTATCTTTCAAGAAAGATTTCAAATAGAGTTACACTTATAAAGAAATATTTTTGGTCACTATGATTTCCAATTTTGGCTTAGATATATCAGCAGCATCTATTTTTATTTCATTCAGTATAAAAATTCCTTTTGGTATTCCTAGGTAAAAATTCATATTCAATTTAAAAATTTGAAGTAAGTTTATAGCAAGGTAAAGAGCTACAAGGGTTAACCCAATTCAATATATATTAAAAATTTGGAAACATAAATTCACACATACCAATGGATGAGGTAGTTGGTTAGACTTTCATGTACAAAGTGTTGTCACAGGTATTAATTTTTCATCCTTTTCTTGTAAAAGAAACCCACAAAACAAATATGGCTATTGTTTCTTATTTTATATTTGTATTAATTTAAATTTATGTGTACTTAAAAATTGTTCTTTGTATTACTAAGAACACCCAGAAGCCATGCAGATTTGAGGTGTTGTTCAGCAGTTATTGATGTTCTTATATTTCAAATAATATTTAGGCTTTACAGATTTTATCTTTCTGATCATGACAACAATATTTTATTTCCTCCCCAAATTTGGGCAATTTTACAACATCCCTTAAATGATGTCCTTTGGGACTGACAGGGTGTGGATGTGTGTCTATTATGTGAGTGTACTTGAGTGTGAGGGCACTGGTACTCAGAGTGATGTTAAACAAGGCACCTACTTGGAGAGCAGAGTCTTGAACAAAATGTGGGTAGAGTAGGTTTGAGTGCAAATCTTTGTTCTTTCAGCCATATCTAAATCTCAGATTCATCTTTTCATCTAATAGTAATAACCTACCTTTAAGGATTGCTGTGGAAATTAGACTATATAATATCAAAGACCTTGGCACCTAATAAGTACTCCATGAATATTTGTTGGTTTTCCAACTTTAAGACAAGCTCATTATCTGACTTAGCTGTTATGTGCCCCGAATATTTACCTGGATACAGCATAATTATAATATCAACAAGAATTTACAGTTAAAGTAGATCTTTTCCTTTCCCAAGCACTTTTACCAACATTATTTCACAGAATTTTACCTCAGCACTTCCCAGGGAATTATCTTTCTTCTGTCTGTTGCAGGATCATTGTAACAAAGAAAAAAGATAATGGATATAAAATGCTTTGAAATACTGCATACACACATACATATACATATTTTTAGATAAGACATTGCTAATATAATTCTGACTTTTCCTGATATATTGTATGTGTGTTTCTGAATATTATAATAAAATAAATAAATGAGAATGATAGATCATAAAATTACCAAATTGATTTCATTTGAATTATAGTTTTCTGAAAATATTTTTATGTTTAAACTCTTTGATTCATAAAGAATACAGTGTATGTTTGTAGATGTACTTTCTTAATACTAAATTCTGTATGAGGAAATAAAAAAAGATTTTTTTCTAATGTAAACTCGAGATGAAATATAAAACTAGAATCTACAGATAACATTATTTTAAATATCATAGCATGGATACTCTTCTTTTCTCCCTCTCATACAAAAATACCATTACCTAATTTTCTAGTTCACTGGAAAAGGTGTGGATTGGAGTGAAAGGAGGTATCCTCCACCTTGACCTTCCCGGAGAATGTTTGTGAATTTCTCTCCATGCATTTGAAATGGTGTCTAAATACAGAATCATTTGGGACTAAACCACATTGCGGGGAGATGGCCTCTGAGGCTTACATGAATCTGCCTAAAGTGGCCTGTTTGATCATCAAGCACATTTCAATGCTGACACCATGCTTGGCATTCTGCTAGGCATGGCAATCAATCCTTCAAACAGAATGACGAGATCTGTTATCTCTGATCTGTCATTTTTGCCAAAGGAAAATACCTAAAGGAAGAGCAAAAATTAGTGATTGCTAGAAAAGGCAGAGACAGCTAGATTTTGAACAGCACCAGTCATCTTCCAATGAAGGAAGGAGGAAAAGATGGCAACTGGACATCTGTAAGGCAGAGTATTAAGCCACCCAAGAAAATCTATTAATCCATTGGAATATTTAGGCTCATAGAATGGTAAGTTTGAAAGGAATTTTAGGGAACCAGAGTGAGGTTCTGAAACTTGCAGATGGTCACATAGGTCTTAAATCATAAAGAATAAAATCTCTCTGCTACACATAAGAGACAGGGCAGCATAACAGTAAAGAGTGTGGGTTCAGAGAAAAATTAGTTTTGGCTGAATCCAGTTTCTGCCTCTTAGTGTCTGTGTAATTTGGGGCAATCATTTAACCTCTCTGTGCCTTAGTTTCCTCATTTGAAAAATGAGGACAATAATATACTCATTTCATACAGTTGTTCTGAGGATTAAATACTATAGTCTATAAAAAGAGAATCTGCAAATGCCTAGAACATAATAAATAGCTATAACACATAATAAGTATTATTATTATTAATACTACCAGCACAGAAAACCATTTCCACTTCTTCATGTGATACAAGTTCAATGTATCCATTTATAATTTGGAAAACTTAAATGAGAACCAAGTCCTTTATGTGAACAAAAGATTATAGTCAAATGAAAATGATATATCCTGGTGAACATTCTTCATACAGCCTTTCTAGTGCCTTAAATATTATCAATTGAAGTTGTTATTTAAGTAGCAGTCTATTCAGACTTCTGGTATGAAGAATTTGCCTTTAACAGAAAATATCTATGTTATCCTAAGTTATGAAACCCAGTGACCCTGGCTTAAGCATTCTCCCCAGAAGCTTCTACTGTATGCTGAGCACAGAATAAAGATATAGATTGAAGCAAATTTACTTCAGATATTATAGATTGGAGGCATAGCTGTATGTGGAAGCAGGCCATGAAAAATGCAACCTCAACTTTCCTTTTGAACCCATAGTAATTTATCTCAGAAACATTGTTGAGTTCCCTGAACTGTAAGGTAAGTAACTTGCCCCAAGCTTTAAATCTTCTGTAGGGAATAAGTCACGGCTGTGCCTTGTGCTTTAAGCACTGTGCTTCATGGCATGGAACTGTGAACATTACCTGGCATGCTTGCTTTAGGGAGGTGAGAATCTGAAGCACAATGTGCTTAGGCTAAATTCTCCAGGAAAAAAAAATACTTTGTAGATGAGGAAAGACATTAATTAATCAGCCACAACATCTCATTTAAGGATAAACTGTCCTGGAGGTACTGAAACACTTATTCACTCATTCAAACATTTTGACTACTTTCTTTATTCATGTATTCTAGGTCTATTTACTGAGCATCTACTTCATGGCAGGCACTGTGCTAGGCACTGAGGATGTGGTGGTGAATGCAATGAAGTCGCTCTGCTCATGGAGCTGACCCTCTTTTGGCCACACCCTGTATCAGGGATACACAAATGAATTAAATCCAGGCCTTCTCTGTAAAGTGTTCTGGATAAAGAGAGAGAAAGGAAAATGGCAGTAGAATGTGGTGTGGTCAGGGGTGTGGGACTACTTTGACCTCTGAAGGCCAGGAAGGGTTTCCTGGGGAAATGAGTTTCAAGTTTACTTCTGAAGGGTAAAGAGGAGTCAATCAGTGGTTATTCTAGGCAGAGAGAGTGCAGCTTTTACCAAGGCACACAAAGGTGAGAAGAAGCTGCCGATGGCTGCATGGCCAGACAAGAAATCTGGAGAGTAAAGAGACCAGAATATGAAAGGTCTTGAAATCATGTTACATAGTTTTATACTTTATCCTAGGACAACTAGATGCTAATGATGGATATTAATCAAGGAGTGACATGAGTATATTTCAACTGTGATACAGAGAATGGGTTGAAATGCAGAGAATGGACTGGCAGCAAGCGTATCAATAGGGAGAATGTCACAGGACTAAACAGATGAGTAGTGATGCAGTCTAAACGAAGACACTGATCATGGGGATGGAAATAACTGGGCAAGTTTGAAAAATGTTATAGAAGTGATTGCCTGATAGTGGGCGATAAGAGAGAGAGTGGAATCATAGTTGACTCCCAGGTTTCTAGCGTGGGAAACTGCATGGAAGATGATGTCATTCACTAAAAGACAAAGGCGGAGGAGCAAATTCAGGATAAGGAACTATGATTAGTTTAGTTTTGAACAGATCGAGTTTGTGTTGTCTGTGAGTCAAATAAGTGGAGATGTTCAGTAGGCTGTAGAATGAGCACTCTGAAGATGTGAAGGGAGCTACGGACTGATGTTGTAGATGGCAGGTCATGGAGGCAAGATCTTGGAAAACACTAGCATTGACGATGTGAGCACAGAAGGAGAAGATGGAGTAGAGAGGGATAAAGAGCTAAGTGACAAATCAAGGGTAAATGGAGTTACAGAAAAGAATGGTAAAATGGGAGAAGGAGGTCTAAGAAGGATGATGTAGTCAGCATCAAATATTGAGAAAGCTCACCTACAGTAGGTGCTGACGTTTGTTTATTGGATGTAGTAACAAAAATGGCATCCATTAGTAGAGTGACCATCTGTCTGAGTTTGCTTGGAACCTGTTGTTCTAGCATCATTATTATTAACACCCTGTAGTGCGTTAAGTTTGGATAATAAGTTAAATCATCATCCGTGTCATTGATCAGTGTGAATAGTTTCAGCAGCATGTCAAAGATAGATTGCAATGAGTGTAGGGAAGAACTGGAGAAGGAAGACATTGGGTGAGGCCGCTTTCTGAAAGGGCTTTTGGAGAAGGAATTTTAACATCAGGTGGGCATTGAACTAGATAGATTTTGAAACTTCTTACAATTCTGGGAAGAGTTGGTAATACTATTTTCCTTTACTGTTATGAGTCCTCAAAATTAGTGAGAAGTAAGACTCTTCTGTTTCTTAGAGAACATCACAGAGCTAAATGCTATTTTCTTACAAGTTATTTTACAAAGCCAATATTTTATAAATAAAATTATTTTTATTATTCTATTGTCTTGAAAATACCAGTTACTTTTTTTGTCTCCTCCATATCCAAAGACATATAAAGTAGAAATATATGAGCTGATTGTCTCTCTTAAGAAATTACTGTTAGTCCTAAATTAAGCAGAACAATAATCATTTAAGTAATTTTGTATGGTAAAGCATTACCAATAATGATTAGATAGGGAGTAAATATTCGGCCTCTTATTGCAGATAAGATTGACTTAAGAAAGCTAGGAAAAATAAATGCCTCTAAGTTTATTTATATTTAGTGTGTCTTCTGATTTTGGAAACTTCCAGGTTAGACCAAACATGTCTGCAAGAGTTCAAGCATTTATGTTTAAAATAAGATGGAAACAGTATCGGTGTTCCTCTGTATACCATTTTGGTGGAGAAATCATAAAGGATGTATCTGAGGGGATTAAAATATCATTATCATAAGTAAAACAGCATCTTAGGAAAACAGGCAGGTTATATACAATGGAAGGATTTTTAAGCCCATATGGACATTGGGTTGGGTAGAGAGCCAACCAAGAGTCTCAAGTCCCTCTGCTTTCCTAGTAAAAGAATGGCAAATGCAAATAATAAAGCCATTTGCAAATGTCCCTGTGAGCCTGCTTGCCCATTGTTGAATTTGATTATGAGAGGTCAAGTTTCCAGCCATAAGCCTGTCCCCACCCCCACTCTTCACACATACTGGTGGAGGACTCCTGTGAGTCACGAACACTGGTGGGGTTAAAATAGGGGAAGTTTTTTATAGTTAAGATGCAAATGGCTGGCTTTAAGAAAATGGGGGAAAGGGTATTTCTGTGAAAGATACTTCTGTTTGAGAAAAGAGGCCAATGGGAAGCAATAAATTGTACCATAGCTATAATGTCTCTGCCATATCCAGGCCTGTGAGTGGTCCCATAAAGCACGCTGTCACAGAGAAGTATCCTTTTCTCCTCTCACTGTTTCTTAAGGTAATTAATAAAAGTGCATGCTATTGCTAATCTGGTCAAGCACTACTACGTTAACTAGTCAATGGAAATAAAACGTTCCCAAACATATTTCAAATATTTGCATATTAGATATTCAAGCTGTCTATAATCAACTTATGCTCAATACCCCATTTTAAGGATAATTTATCATTTGTTCTTTGGACACCTAATCTAATCAGACCCACAGCCTAATATACTGTTTTTCTATCTAAGCTCCAATTAATTTGCCCAGACTTTTTTTGTATCATCTCTCTTCTGTTTCTTTTGTGTGTATTTGTTTTTCAGTAAGCAATGGCCTCAGTTTTGCTTCTCTTTTGGATGAACACCACCACATAGGGCCCGAATGTGAAAGAAGACCCTCTATTTGTCTGTTCCGGGGCTGCCTGGTAGTAAAACACTGTTGAATGGGCCACAGTTTCAGCAGACCATCAGGTGAATGGGACCAGTCTCTCTTCTTCCAAAATATCAGAAGGTAAGCACTTGGAACGGAGATTTGGCCAAGATGACCCATTTACAGGCTGGACTCAGTCCAGAGACTATAGAGAAAGCTCGCCTGGAACTGAATGAAAACCCAGATGTTTTACATCAGGATATTCAGCAAGTCAGGGACATGATCATCACCAGGCCTGACATTGGATTTTTACGTACAGATGATGCCTTCATCCTGAGATTTCTCCGAGCCAGGAAGTTTCACCAAGCGGATGCCTTTAGACTCCTGGCTCAGTATTTCCAGTACCGCCAGCTAAACCTGGACATGTTCAAAAACTTCAAGGCAGATGATCCCGGCATTAAGAGGGCTCTGATCGATGGGTTCCCCGGGGTGCTGGAAAACCGAGACCATTACGGCAGGAAGATTCTTTTGCTCTTTGCAGCCAATTGGGATCAGAGTAGGTAAATGTAGATAGTGTCTTTACTTGGTTTTTCTTTGCTGTAAGCATCATCACTGCATGTTTGGGGTTGTATGGCTTTACATGTAATGGATTTTCATTAAAAAATATTTCACATGTTCACCAAGGAAGCTTTAAGGCCACAGGTGTGCTGTCTTCAAAAGGCAATTCCAGATGAACAATAGAATTGTAACATTAGAGTTGTAAGAGACCTGAGAAGTCATTGTTCTTTTCATCAAAGTGGGTCATTCACTTTAGTAAAATTGAAAGCAGATCTTCTAGAAGAACCATATATTCTGTCTTTGGTGCTCTCATCTTTAATAACAAAAACAAAAATGGAGTTAGTAGATGGCTTAATATCAAGTATTTTCAATGCATAAAATAATTTCTTGGATCCGCTCCATGACTTGAATTACCTCTATTTCTCCTGAGTGCCAGACATTTCTATCCAAATCTCTGCTAGACATTTCTCCCTGAAAGACCTATAAGGGACCCCAAACTTTACATATCCCAAACTGAAAGCATCATCTCTTTCACTCTACCTGCTCTTTCATCCACCTAGTCTCTCAAGCCAGAAATCCAGGAGCCATCCTTGACTGCCCCTTGCTTTGGTCTTTACATCCAATTAATTGTCAAGTCCTACCACTTTCTTCTTATAAACCTGTGAAATCTCTTCACTTCTCTTTGCTCCCGTTACTATTGCCTTAGTTTAGGTTCTCATCATTTCTTCTTTCATTACTGTAACAGCTTCTTAGCTAGTATCCCTGCCTCTAGTCTTATCTCTTCTGAGTCATTCCAGGTTACACCATAGCCAGGGTGACCTTTCCAAAATTCTGTTACATCACTTCCCTGATTAAAGTTCTTCAGTGACCTGCAAAGCTATCGAAATTAAGTAAGGTTCTTATGATCCACCTTCTGCATTTCCTGCTCTGCTTCCTCTTCTGCCCTTCTTCACATCCTCTGGTCCAGCTGGTTGGGACTATAAGCCTTGCCTTGAACAGTTGAGGTTTTTGAATGCCTCCAACCCTTTGGACTTGACCTGTCAGACACCCAAAGGAGAGAGAGCCATCCCCTATCCCAACTCCAATCATCCAACTCCAACAACACAATTTGCCTACTGATGCATCTTTATGGTCCTTGAGGAAGGTAGTTTTCTTCTACTTCCCTCCCAATCCTGTTTTTCTCAGGTACCCTACCTCTGTTTGTATTTCTATTAATGCAGTTACATGGAAGTGTAACAGCTACCATTATCGTAGCTATCATTTTGAATACTAATGACAAGCTCTGCTAAGCATTAATATATATTACCTCATTTAACCCACCTGAGAACTTTGCCTGATAGATATTAGTACTATGACCCCTCTTTTGCCTTTGATGACATAAGGCTTTTAGAAGTTAAGGAACTGACTCATGCTACACAACTAGTGAATACGGAGTGGGAGTTGGGTGTGAGAGCCAGTTGTCTTAATCCGATTTCATTGTAATTGTGTGTATACTTTGTGTATTCTTTTTTTTTTTTATTGTTTGTACTTATTTGTTTTTCTTTTGTTTTTTTCCTTTTTTTTTTTTATTATACTTTAGGGTTTTAGGGTACATGTGCACAATGTGCAGGTTTGTTACATATGTATCCATGTGCCATGTTGATTTCCTGCACCCATTAACTCATCATTTAGCATTAGGTGTATCTCCTAATGCTGTCCCTCCCCCCTCCCCCCCACCCTACAACAGTCCCTGGAGTGTGATGTTCCCCTTCCTGCGTCCATGAGTTCTCATCGTTCAATTCCCACCTATGAGTGAGAACATGCGGTGTTTGGTTTTTTGTCCTTGCGATAGTTTACTGAGAATGATGTTTTCCAGTTTCATCCATGTCCCTACAAAGGACACGAACTCATCATTTTTTATGGCTGCATATTATTCCATGTTGTATATGTGCCACATTTTCTTAATCCAGTCTATCGTTGTTGGACATTTGGGTTGGTTCCAACTCTTTGCTATTGTGAATAGTGCCGCAATAAACATACGTGTGCAAGTGTCTTTATAGCAGCATGATTTATAGTCCTTTGGGTATATACCCAGTAATGGGATGGCTGGGTCAAATGGTATTTCTAGTTCTACATCCCTGAGGAATCGCCACACTGACTTCCACAATGGTTGAACTAGTTTACAGTCCCACCAACACTGTAAAAGTGTTCCTATTTCTCCACATCCTCTCCAGCACCTGCTGTTTCCTGACTTTTTAATGATGGCCGTTCTAACTGGTGTGAGATGGTATCTCACTGTGGTTTTGATTTGCATTTCTCTGATGGCCAGTGATAATGAGCATTTCTTCATGTGTTTTTTGGCTGCATAAATGTCTTCTTTTGAGAAGTGTCTGTTCATGTCCTCTGCCCACTTTTTGATGGGGTTGTTTGTTTTTTTTCTTGTAAATTTGTTTGAGTTCATTGTAGATTCTGGATATTAGCCCTTTGTCAGATGAGTAGGTTGCAAAAATTTTCTCCCATTCTGTAGGTTGCCTGTTCACTCCGATGATAGTTTCTTTTGCTGTGCAGAAGCTCTTTAGTTTAATGAGATCCCATTTGTCGATTTTGGCTTTTGTTGCCATTGCTTTTGGTGTTTTAGACATGAAGTCCTTGCCCATGCCTATGTCCTGAATGGTATTGCCTAGGTTTTCTTGTAGGATTTTAATGGTTTTAGGTCTAACATATAAGTCTTTAATCCATCTTGAATTAATTTTTGTATAAGGTGTAAGGAAGGGATCCAGTTGCAGCTTTCTACATATGGCTAGCCAGTTTTCCCAGCACCATTTATTAAATAGGGAATCCTTTCCCCATTTCTTGTTTTTGTCAGGTTTGTCAAAGATCAGATAGTTGTAGCTATGCGGCATCATTTCTGAGGGCTCTGTTCTGTTCCATTGATCTATGTCTCTGTTGTGGTACCAGTACCATACTGTTTTGGTTACTGTAGCCTTGTAGTATAGTTTGAAGTCAGGTAGCGTGATGCCTCCAGCTTTGTTCTTTTGGCTTAGGATTGATTTGGCAATGCGGGCTCTTCTTTGGTTCCATATGAACTTTAAAGTAGTTTTTTCCAATTCTGTGAAGAAAGTCATTGGTAGCTTGATGGGGATGGCATTGAATCTATAAATTACCTTGGGCAGTATGGCCATTTTCGTGATATTGATTCTTCCAACCCATGAGCATGGAATGTTCTTCCATTTGTTTGTATCCTCTTTGATTTCATTGAGCAGTGGTTTGTAGTTCTCCTTGAAGAGGTCCTTCACATCCCTTGTAAGTTGGATTCCTAGGTATTTTATTCTCTTTGAAGCAATTGTGAATGGGAGTTCACTCATGATTTGGCTCTCTGTTTGTCTGTTATTGGTGTACAAGAATGCTTGTGATTTTTGTACATTAATTTTGTATCCTGAGACTTTGCTGAAGTTGCTAATCAGCTTAAGGAGATTTTGGGCTGAGACAATGGGGTTTTCTAGATATACAATCATGTCATCTGCAAACAGGGACAATTTGACTTCCTCTTTTCCTAATTGAATACCCTTTATTTCCTTCTCCTGCCTGATTGCTCTGGCCAGAACTTCCAGCACTATGTTGAATAGGAGCGGTGAGAGAGGGCATCCCTGTCTTGTGCCCGTTTTCAGAGAGAATGCTTTCAGTTTTTGCCCATTCAGTATGATATTGGCTGTGGGTTTGTCGTAGATAGCTCTTATTATTTTGAGATACGTCCCATCAATACCTAATTTATTGAGAGTTTTTAGCATGAAGGGTTGTTGAATTTTGTCAAAGGCCTTTTCTGCATCTATTGAGATAATCATGTGGTTTTTGTCTTTGGTTCTGTTTATATGCTGGATTACATTTATTGATTTGCGTATGTTGAACCAGCCTTGCATCCCAGGGATGAAGCCCACTTGATCATGGTGGATAAGCTTTTTGATGTGCTGCTGGATTCGGTTTGCCAGTATTTTATTGAGGATTTTTGCATCAATGTTCATCAAGGATATGGGTCTGAAATTCTCTTTTTTGGTTATGTCTCTGCCAGGTTTTGGTATCAGGACGATGCCGGCTTCATAAAATGTGTTAGGGAGGATTCCCTCTTTTTCTATCGATTGGAATAGTTTCAGAAGGAATGGTACCAGTTCCTCCTTGTACCTCTGGTAGAATTCAGCTGTGAATCCATCAGGTCCTGGACTCTTTTTGGTTGGTAAGCTATTGATTATTGCCACAATTTCAGAACCTGTTATTGGTCTATTCAGAGATTCAACTTCTTCCTGGTTTAGTCTTGGGAGGGTGTATTTGTCGAGGAATTTATCCATTTCTTCTAGATTTTCTAGTTTATTTGCATAGAGGTGTTTGTAGTATTCTCTGATGGTAGATTGTATTTCTGTGGGATCGGTGGTGATATCCCCTTTTTCATTTTTTATTGCATCTATTTGATTCTTCTCTCTTTTCTTCTTTATTAGTCTTGCTAGCGGTCTATCAATTTTGTTGATCTTTTCAAAAAACCAGCTCCTGGATTCATTAATTTTTTGAAGGGTTTTTTGTGTCTCTATTTCCTTCAGTTCTGCTCTGATTTTAGTTATTTCTAGCCTTCTGCTAGCTTTTGAATGTGTTTGCTCTTGCTTTTCTAGTTCTTTTAATTGTGATGTTAGGGTGTCAATTTTGGATCTTTCCTGCTTTCTCTTGTGGGCATTTAGTGCTATAAATTTCCCTCTACACACTGCTTTGAATGTGTCCCAGAGATTCTGGTAGGTTGTGTCTTTGTTCTCATTGGTTTCAAAGAACATCTTTATTTCTGCCTTCATTTCATTATGTACCCAATAGTCATTCAGGAGCAGGTTGTTCAGTTTCCATGTAGTTGAGCGGTTTTGAGTGAGTTTCTTAATCCTGAGTTCTAGTTTGATTGCACTGTGGTCTGAGGGACAGTTTGTTATAATTTCTGTTCTTTTACATTTGCTGAGGAGAGCTTTACTTCCAACTATGTGGTCAATTTTGGAATAGGTGTGGTGTGGTGCTGAAAAAAATGTATATTCTGTTGACTTGGGGTGGAGAGTTCTGTAGATGTCTATTAGGTCCACTTTATGTAGAGCTGAGTTCAATTCCTGGATATCCTTGTTAACTTTCTGTCTCGTTGATCTGTCTAATGCTGACAGTGGGGTGTTAAAATCTCCCATTATTATTGTGTGGGAGTTTAAGTCCCTTTGTAGGTCACTGAGGACTTGCTTTATGAATCTGGGTGCTCCTGTGTTGGGTGCATATATATTTAGGATAGTTAGCTCTTCTTGTTGAATTGATCCCTTTACCATTATGTAATGGCCTTCTTTGTCTCTTTTGATCTTTGTTGGTTTAAAGTCTATTTTATCAGAGACTAGGATTGCAACTCCTGCCTTTTTTTGTTTTCCATTTGCTTGATAGATCTTCCTCCATCCCTTTATTTTGAGTCTATGTGTGTCTCTGCACGTGAGATGGGTTTCCTGAATACAGCACACTGATGGGTCCTGACTCCTTATCCAGTTTGCCAGTCTGTGTCTTTTGATTGGAGCATTTAGCCCATTTACATTTAACGTTAATACTGTTATGTGTGAATCTGATCCTGTCATTATGATGTTAGTTGGTTATTTTGCTCGTTAGTTGCTATAGTTTCTTCCTAGCCTCGATGGTCTTTACAATTTGGCATGTTTTTGCAGTGGCTGGTACCGGTTGTTCCTTTCCATGTTTAGTGCTTCCTTCAGGAGCTCTTTTAGGGCAGGCCTGGTGGTGACAAAATCACTCAGCATTTGCTTGTCTGTAAAGTATTTTATTTCTCCTTCACTTATGAAGCTTAGTTTGGCGGGATAGCAAATTCTGGGTTGAAAATTCTTTTCTTTAAGAATGTTGAATATCGGCCCCCACTCTCTTCTGGCGTGTAGAGTTTCTGCTGAGAGATCAGCTGTTAGTCTGATGGGCTTCCCTTTGTGGGTAACCCGACATTTCTCTCTGGCTGCCCTTAACATTTTTTCCTTCATTTCAACTTTGGTGAATCTGACAATTATGTGTCTTGGAGTTGCCCTTCTTGAGGAGTATCTTTGTGGCGTTCTCTGTATTTCCTGAATCTGAATGCTGGCCTGCCTTGCTAGATTGGGGAAGTTCTCCTGGATAATATCTTGCAGAGTGTTTTCCAACTTGGTTCCATTCTCCCCATCATTTTCAGGTACACCAATCAGACGTAGGTTTGGTCTTTTCACATAGTCCCAAATTTCTTGGAGGCTTTGTTCATTTCTTTTTATTCTTTTTTCTCTAAACTTCCCTTCTCTCTTCATTTCATTCATTTCATCTTCCATCAGCGATACCCTTTCTTCCAGTTGATCGCATCTGCTACTGAGGCTTCTGCAATCTTCGCGTAGTTCTCGAAACTTGGCTTTCAGCTCCATCAGCTCCTTTAAGCCCTTCTCTCCATTGGTTATTCTAGTTATCCATTCTTCTGATTTTTTTTCAAAGTTTTTAACTTCTTTGTTATTGTTTTGAATTTCCTCTCGTAGCTCAGAGTAGTTTGATCGTCTGAAGCCTTCTTCTCTCAACTCATCAAAGTCATCCTCCATCCAGCTTTGTTCTGTTGCTGGTGAGGAACTGCGTTCCTTTGGAGGAGGAGAGGTGCTCTGTTTTTTAGAGTTTCCAGTTTTTTTGCTCTGTTTTTTCCCCATCTTTGTGGTTTTATCTACTTTTTGTCTTTGATGATGGTGATGTACAGATGGGTTTTTGGTGTGGATGTCCTTTCTGTTTGTTAGTTTTCCTTCTACCAGACAGGACCCTCAGCTGCAGGTCTGTTGGAGTTTACTAGAGGTCCACTCCAGACCCTGTTTGGCTGGGTGTCAGCAGCGGTGGCTGCAGAACAGCGGATTTTCGTGAGACCACTAATTCAGCCGTCTGATAGTTCCTCTGAAAGTTTTGTCTCAGAGGAGTACCCGGTTGAATGAGGTGTCAGTCTGTCCCTACTGGGGGGGTGACTCCCAGTTAGGCTGCTCAGGGGTGAGGGACCCACTTTAGGAGGCAGTCTGTCCGTTCTCAGATCTCCAGCTGCGTGCTGGGAGAACCACTACTCTCTTCAAAGCTGTCAGTCAGACAGGGACATTTAAGTCTGTGGAGGTTCTTGCTGAGTTTTTGTTTGTCTGTGCCCTGCCCCCAGAGGTGGAGCCTACAGAGGCAGGCAGGCATCCTTGAGCTGTGGAGGGCTCCACCCAGTTCGAGCTTCCTGGCTGCTTTGTTTACCTAAGCAAGCCTGGGCAATAGTGGGCGCCCCTCCCCCAGCCTCGGTGCCGCCTTGCAGCTTGATCTCAGACTGCTGTGCTAGCAATCAGCGAGACTCCGTGGGTGGAGCCAAGATGGCCGAATAGGAACAGCTCCGGTCTCCAGCTCCTAGCCCCAGCGACACAGAAGACGGGTGATTTCTGCATTTCTGCTTGAGGTACCGGTTTCATCTCACTAGGGAGTGCCTAACAGTGGGTGCAGGACAGTCGGTGAAGCGCACTGTGCGCGAGCCGAAGCAGGGCGAGGCATTGCCTCACTCGGGAAGCGCAAGGGGTCAGCGAGTTCCCTTTCCTAGTCAAAGAAAGGGGAAACAGACGGCACCTGGAATATCGGGTCAGTCCCATCCTAATACTGCGCTTTTCCAACGGGCCTGGAAAACGGCACACTAGGAGATTGTGTCCCGCACCTGGCTCGGAGGGTCCTACTTTGTGTATTCTTATCCCTCCTCCCAAGACTGCAGGTTCCTTGAGGGCAGGGGATCATGTCTTTTTCATGTTTATGTCTTTGGTGCATGGCGCAATATCTAATGAATGTTGAATGAGAAAGAATAATGAATCAATTTCCAAAACATCACCTATGAATTGAGCTTTCACAGAGATATAATCATTAACATTCTTATGTTTCACGGGGAGACATAGGTTTAACCTAAAAATATATCAACCCCTATAACCATTAAAAGGAATTTCTAAAGTGCCTCTTCACTGCCTCATGTCACTACTCTTCCTCTTCAAGATGATAACAGTGTAGGGCACTTTGGTGACCACTGGCTGTTTTGTGGTTGATAAGTTGGGGTGGGGCCATCTAATCTTGGAAAGGTATTTGCATATTTTAACACTATCAGTCTAGAATTTGGTCAGGACTCCACCTGGGCCTGGGCTACCTTTCCATGTTTCTACTCTGTTATTCTGTAATGATATGGAATAACATATCATATATCATATCATAATTAATATAATTAATGATGAGTCTCTCACTACATTGCTTCACTGATGAGACAGATTTTTAGGCTTAAGAGTCATCCATCTTTATCATTCACTCAACAAACATTCAGTGAGTATAGACTTTGTGCCAGAGCTTGTCTTGGGGAACTGAGGACAGCGATGAGAACACACAGTCCCTGCCAGTGAGGACCCCATGGTTCAGTCAGATGCTTAGCAATGGTGCAAACATATAGATGGCTCACTCCAACTGCAATAGAATAATTCTTTCTGAGACACACAACTCATTGGTGCAGGACATCAGTGTAAACTAGAGGCAACAGCCGTCCTCCCAAAAATGGCACATCAACATTTTGGATTTTGAAATAGGAAAGTGTTGATAATTCTGGAGAATAATTGTATTAGTCCATTCTTGCATTGCTATAAGAAACTACCTGAGACTGGGTAATTTATGAAGGAAAGAGGTTTAATTGACTCACAGTTCTGCAGGCTGTATAGAAAGCATTGCGAGGGAGGCCTCAGGAAACTTATAATCGTGGCAGAAGGTGAAGGGGAGGCAGGCACATCTTCATATAGTGGAGCAGGAGGGAGAGAGTGAGGGAAAGGTGCCACACACTTTTAAACAATCAGATCTCATGAGAATTCTGTCACCAGACAGCACTAGGGTGATGGTGCTTAACCACTAGAAACCACCCCCATGATCCAATCACCTCCCACCAGGCCCCACCTCCAACACTGAAGATTACAACTCAACATGAGATTTGGTTAGGGACATGGAGCCAAACCATATCAATAATTGTGCTGACTTCATTTATGCTTAGTTGTTTTCAGTGTTCTAGAACTTCCATCTGCTAAGACAGATTAGGCAGAGAACACCAGTAAATGGGGACATACACATAAAGAAATGAGTCATAGTAAAATATTTTATTTTGTGTTAGGATTTGGTCCATGTATATCCCAAAATGTGTTGTTAAGAAGAAGAAACAAATCTCTTAGTAAATAATCCAAATGTTTATGATTATGATAACCTCAAACAAATTACTTCACCTCTCTGTTCCTCAATTCTGTCTTGTGTAAAATAAGAAGTTCAAACTATGTAATTCCTGAGATACCTGCCAGCTCTAATGGCTCATGAATGTGAAGCTTATTCAGCCTGATCCTATGGATGGGAAGGGACTTAAAAATTCACTTTATGGTCTCCTAATTCACTAGACTTTTTAAAGTAATCTCTCTTTGCACTCTCCCACTCCACATTTTTCAAACTGTGCAATATTATTTGTCCCAGATCATTATGGTTTAAATAAAAAGGTTGTAATGACAAGACTATTCCATTGGCAGCCAAATATTTGATGCAAACAAGCCTCAGTTTGAATTTAGATATTGTCATGTTGTTTACTGGTTATATAACTTTTGACAAGCAACCTCCCTGAGACTCAGTTTTCTCATCTGTAAGTTGGGAATGAGAGTGATGTCTATCTAACAGTATGGTTGGGAGGATTGAATGACATAACGCACTGAGAAAACACAGCTTATTGTTTGATACCCTGTAAGCACTCTAGATATTAGCTTCTAGTATTATCACTAATACTATAAAAGATTCCATGTAAAAAGTAATAGAGGACATATGGTAAAATGAATTGCAACCAGGGGCTGGGGTACCATATTTGAAAATGGGAATGGGGCAATGAATGTGAACTACGGCATGCCCATCCTGAGCACCTGTTTGCTTTCTCCCCAAATGTGTTTCCTTTCACACAGACCCAGCCCTGTGGGAACCAAAAGGCCTGGAAAGGGTGATACAGCTTTGCAAGGAAATGACTTCATTCTCACCAGGGGCCTGAGATGACTGGGAAGTCATTTGAATATCTCATATGAAGGGTTTACTAAGATTAAAATGGTTATGAATATTTATTAAGACAGTGTAAATCTCATTCATCTGGACCCAGACACATGGACAAAAGCTCAGAACAGTGAGCGATGGGAAACACTATCCCGTGAGGGCTCATGCCAGGCTCTGCCTGCTTGGGTTCAACATGGCAACCGAGGCATAGGCAGTGCCTGGGCTACCTGAGCATAAACTGGCCTTGCCCAGACATTGGACCTCAGCAGAGAGCTAACTGACTTCTTCATTTTTTGAGGCTGCCAGGCTGAACGGAAACCAGATGGATTCAATCAGCTCCCATGTATTTATTCAAAAAATGAACTTGGCCCTCCTAGAGTGAGCAGAGTTTGTATCCCAGCTCCCCAGCTTGGTATGTAACGGAGACCTAGGTAACAATGTTGGTCGATGAGCCCTCTGATTTTTCCCACCTAAACTTATATCGACATTGGCAATAATTCACCATTTGCCCCTTTAAGATCTGATGAAAAATAAATTCATTTCTTGCTTCTTTCTAAGCTGCAGACTTGCACTTGGTCATAAGCCCATTTTGCCATGAATGCCCCAGTGCTGGAGAAGAAAATCTGAGCATAAAGGGCACATCTTTTTTTTTCTGGATTTCATGCAGTTAAAAAGAAAAAAAGGTTAAAATTGGTCAAGTTATTTTACTTTCTAAGGTCTCAATTATATCAAGTGGAAACGATAAGATATCTGGCATATGGGGAAGTTGCAAGAATTAATCACAATTGCCCTTTTTGGTGGTGTCCAGAGGCCAAATAGAAAAGTGATTAAGTGCACAAACTCTGAAACCCGATGGCCAGCTTCCAATCCCAGCTCCTCCTAACCTGCCGTGGGGTCTTGAGCAAGTTGCTTAAATCCTTATTACCCTCAGTTTCTCACCTGTAAAGCAGGGGTGATGAGGATCATAGGTGATTACTAGTTGGTGCTCAGTAAATGGGAGTTGTTTCTTAAGAAAAAAAATCAAATCAGGCAAATACCTAGGATACTGGGTCAAAAGATGTACTGTCTTTTGTAATAATTTGTTATTGAGGTAAAACATATATATATATATAATTTAACATCTTTTCCATTTTTTAGTGTACAGTTCAGTGGCAGTACACACAATTATATTCTTTGTTCCCCATTCATCCTCCCTCCCCGCTCCCCTTCCCCTCTCTGGTAACCACCAATCTACTCTCTATCTTCATGAGATTCACATTTTTACCTCCTGCATGTGAGTGAGAACATGAAATATTTGTCTTTCTGTGACTGGATTATTTCATGTGAGATAATGGCCTTCAGTTCCATCCATGTTGCTACAAAGGACAGAATTCACTCTTTTTATGGCTGAATAATATTTTGTTGTATGTATATATACTCTATTTTCTCTTTTTTAACTTTTAAATTCAGGGTACATGTGCAGGTTTGTTACATAGGTAAACTTATGTCATGGGTTTTTTTTTGTGAAGATTATTTCATCACCCAGGTATTAAGCCTAGTACTCATTAGTTAGTTTTCTTGGTCCTTCCTCCTCCCCACTCTCTACCCTCTGAAAGGCCCCAGTGTTTATTGTTCCCCTTTATGTGTCCATGCATTCTCAACATTTAGCTCTCACTTATAAGTGAGGAAATGTGGTATTTGGTTTTCTGTTCTTGTATTAGTTTGCTAAGGATAATGGCTTCCAGCTCCATCCATGTCCCTGCAAAGGTCATTATCTCATTCTTTTTTATGGCTGCATAGTATTTCATGGTATATCCAGTCTATCACTGATGGGCATCTAGGTTGATTCCATGTCTTTACTATTGTGAATAGTGCTGCAGTGAACATACACGTGCATGTGTCTTTAATAGAATGATTTATATTCCTTCGGGTATATATCCAGTAATAGGATTACTGGGTCAAGTGGTATTTCTGTCTTCAGGTCTTTGAGGAACTGTGACACTGTTTTCCACAATATTTGAACTAATTTACACTTTCACCAACAGTGTATAAGCATTCTTTTCTTTCCACAACTTCACCACCATCTGTTATTTTTTTATTTTAATAATAGCCATTCTGACTGGTGTGAGATGGTACCTCACTGTGGTTTTGATTTGCATTTCTCTAATGATCAGTGATGTTCAGCCATTTTTCATATGATTGTTGGCCACATAAATGTCTTCTTTTGAGAGGTGTCTGTTCATGTCCTTGCCCACTTTTCTATGGGGTTGTTTGTTTTTTCCTTGTAAATTTGTTTAAGTTCCTTACAGATGATGGATATTAGACCGTTGTGGGATGCATTATATGCAAGAATTTTCTCTCATTCTGTATGCTGTCTGTTTACTCTGTTGATAGTTTCTTTTGCTGTATACCACATTTTCTTTACCCTTTCATCTGATGATGGGCACTCAGGTTAATTCCATATGGTGGCTATTGTTAATAGCGTTGCCATAAACATGGGAGTGTAGATATCTCTTTAATATATTGATTAATTTCTTTTGGCTATATACTCAGTAGTGAAATTACTAGATCATGTGAACATTCTAGTTTGTGTTTGTTGAGGAACCTCCATACCGCTCTCCATAGTAGCTGTACTAATTTACATCCCCTCCAACAATGTTTGAGGGTTCCCCTTTCTCCACATCTTTGTCAGCATCTACAAGATGTACCCTCTAAGGGCTGCAGCATTTGAGGCCATTACCAGGTTTCCTCCACCTAGAAAAGTATACAAAAATACAGCTGAGAACCCTTAGCTGCCCATAAGTGCAGACGGTCCTCTGCAAAGACCTCTGCAATAGTTCAGTTGTGGCTGAGAAGCTCTGAGAAGTCACCTTGTCTTAGTGATCCTATTATGTTTATTATATTCTCAAGATATAAGAAATGAATGGGGGGTTGGTGGTAAATCCAGATAATAAAAGTCCCAGAATACACTATAATATTATCCATTAGTGTTGTGTAGACCAGCTATGATCCCCAAGTACCTTGATGGGGAAAAAACAGTTGGAAATGCATTGCAAGTCATAATATACAAAATTACACTGAAGATTCTTTTGTCAGTGTATTGTTTGTTTCTCATAATTAAAAGCTCAGAAATCAGCAACCAGGTTGAAAACTAGATGAAAAATTGGTTCCTTAAGGAAGAAGAGGCACTTTAAGGATGAGTTAAGTTAGGGTAATTTACTAGAGAGGAAAGAAAGTTGATAAACAATTTGATTAGAGTCATTGTAAGAAGGCCAATGATCCAGGAAGTTCTTTCTCCCAAGAATACAGAGCAAGGGCCAAAAGGTTGGATTGAAGATGAAGAAGTATGAGCCAGGACCTCAGACTCAGGGTTGTAAAGGTGTGGGATAGGGCAAAATTTAAGGGGGCACCAAGAAACTCACTAATTAAATAAATAATATTGTAATAAAATATTTTAAAAACTCGCAATGCAAAAAAATTCTTGATGAACAAAATATCCAAATTTTATTTATTTACTTTGTAAAGAAAGCATGCTTACATTTGCCTTATATTGCTAGTTTTTTTTATTTTGATAGATTTAGGGGGTACAAGTGCAGTTTTATTACATGGTTATATTGTTTAGTAGTGAATTCTGGGCTTTTCGTGTAACCACCCCTTGAATGGTGTACATTGCACCCAATAGGTAATTTCTTGCCTCTCCTCCCCCTCCCACCCTCCCACCTTATGGAGTCTCCAATGTCTATTATTCCACATTCTATGTCCACGTGTATATATTATTTAGCTCCCATTTATAAGAGAGAACATGTAATATTTGAGTTTCTGTTTCTAAAATAACCAATTTTTAAAGAAGGCAGGATCAGTATTATTGATTTCCTTTGGCTTCAGGCTCCAACTTGGCTCAGAGCAGCACTGTTCAGACCAATCAGATTTCTCAGGGGAAGAACCTTAAGTTAGCTGCTGGTCAATTATAGTACAGTACATAATACTGCACATATATAGACCCTTCAGCTGCATAGTTTTTATGGTTCTCAAGCATTTCCATGTACGTTTTCTTATTTAATGCTCATAACCATTTGGCAGTTTCAGTATCACTAAGTTACTAATGACATAAAAATAGTTTCAGGAGGAGAAGACACTTTCTAGTCAAGAAGCAATATGACTCATCAATGGGAAAACTTGGCTCAGACTCAGAGCTTCCAATTCCAAGCTCATCCCAAAGGCATCTGAAGCCAGTCACTCAGCCCCTGAGTGGTTAGATGTTTCAAAATATCCATGGAGCTTCTGAAAGACTGCAAGTGGGTTTCTTGGCGGAGAATAAGCATGTGCATGCGCGCCATGAGTCACGGTGGAGGGGATCCGCGGTCTGGGCGTAGTACTTCTTAGAAAGAGCACAGTCAGCAGGGGAAGCTGCTCAATGTTATCCGGTAGAACCGTATTAAGCACCATGAAATGCTTAGCATCCCCTCTCCCGGGCATTGTGATAACCCAGAAGACCTCCATATTTTCAGCACCCTTAGCGGAGCTGGGGCCCACCTGGAGAGCCCCCAATGGGGACTGTCTAGAAACATCTTAATATCAGCATCAATAACTACCAGTTGTTAGGTGCTTTTGTGCCAAGTGTTTTGTATACACTATTTCTAAGGCCTGCCGTAGTCCCACAAGGATCTATGTTTGTACGTGGGTACTATGTGTCAGTGATGGAATTATTCCCTAGTCTGTCTGCACATAAGGACTATGCTTTCCCACTAAGTCCTACTAATGATCTCATTCCGACCCTGCACTCAGTTTCCAAAGTCTCTTTCAATCAAAAGCTGAATCATTGGTATGCTGTTAAGCGGCAAGGTAGCCCCAGGGTCCAAATTCAAGTTTGTTTGTTTCTACATTCTTTCTTCAACTCCCTCTCCCAGCCAAGAGATAGAGGGTGGCTCAATGTAAACAACGAAGCCATTCTGTGTATATTCAAATGGGACTCAGGCAGTGAGGCGTGTGCATTAGAAGTTGGGTGCACAAGAAGTTGAGATGATTCTGAAGGCTCAACATCCAGGGTCTATTCAGTCTTCGATGTGAGTGGGAAGAAAGAAAGTGGACAGGGACTTGTTGGTTCAGTTTGAAAGTGAAAGGGGTGCTGACCAATTGACAAGGCTTGTTAAGCTTTAATGGAATGAATCCGAGTCTCCTTCATTCCTTCATGCACTCTATAATACATATACTAAATGGTTACAGTCATCTGGCCTTGTGTGTTTCCTGAAGGTTCCAAGGTTGCATTCCTGTTCTGAACTCATGGTCTCAGAATGACATCTCACAGCAGTTCTCTCACCTCCAAACCCGTCAGGCATTAAATGATGGAAAAATGAATGTTACTAGGATATTTGACCTTCTTCCCTTCACAATTGTGAACAGGAAGACACTGTCATATTTACTTTCTAATGTAGAAAAACACCCCAAATCTATCTGTTCTTAGAGGACAGGTGCTTTTCCACTTGTCCTTGTTTCTGGGAAGGTGTTCAGCTGTTTCTTGTCCCCTCACACCTTGCAGTAATTTATTTGATGGATATGCTGAAGATAGCAGCTTCTTCAAATGTCACCAGTCACTGCTGACCTGTGGTAGTCTCTAAAGGGCTAACATTGCAAAAGCCCCCACAGCTCTGTGGTGTGATTTGGCAGTGGGAGATGAGCATTAAGCAGGTTCCTTCTTCTGATTAAAACCCTGAGGCCGTAGGTGGGATATAACTCTTCAAACTATAAATAAGCCCACTGATTGAGGTTTGCCTTTGGCTTTTGCAAGAGTGTTAAAGAGCTTTTTACAAGTAGCAGGAGGTCTGTGCCTCATTCAGTTTGATTGTGCTCAGTTATAAGAACTTGTAGCATGAAAGGGGAAGATTTCTAATGTATCCATGGTGAATATTGGTAAGGAAAGAAGGGAGAAGGCAAGCCAGGGAGATGTTAGGCTTCTTACCAGGGTCATGAGGTAACCCTGCCCCCAAAGCCTATTAAGAGAAATGCAAGAAAAGGTTTAACTGTCTGCCCTTTCCATCAAAACATTTCCTGAATCTTTCTGGTGATGATCAACTTTTCTTTTGAGTTTGAGAATGAGTAAACATAAACTGAAGAGGACAGTTATTACAACCATAAAAGCAACAATACTGAGTGCTTACTAAGGCAGTAATGCTCTTACGTAAGCACTACTAATAGCCATATTTTGCAGATGATGAAATTGAGGCTCAGAGAGGTTAGGTGATCAGTCCAAGGTCACGCAGCTGGCAAGTGGCTAAACCTGGCAAGATCTCAGACCTAATTTCTCAGTTAAAACACTATGCTGCACAGCTTATCACTTATCACTGGAGCTCATCCACCAAATTTGGGGCTGCAAAATCAGACATTAACAACAGGTCCCCATGAGCTATCAGTAAGCGAGCCTTCACCTGTCACTTGAGGTCTCAAAATACTTTGAAAGGACCTCATAGCCCAAAAGACAAATCCTGTTGCCACATACTTCAATCTCACAGAAACCTAGCCAACCAAATGTTCAAAATCCTTACCCAATGTCTGCCCTAATTATTTGACAATAGGAACAGTGATGACAAAAACAACTTTGATTTTTCTTTTAATTCCAGCCCAGCAAAGGACACTGGATATTGCTTGAAATGCTTTAAAGAATTTGGTCCTAATCTAAGCCTGATTTAAGATAGTGATTGAAGGCATCATTTCTGCCTTGCGTTGAAATGAGTGTTCATATAGAGACTTTCTGTTGGCAAACAGATTCCGAGCTCAGCTGCTACCAGTGTTGTGACCTTGGCAAGATTTGTACTCCTTTTACCCTTGTTTTTCTCCTTTGTTTGGTAATAATATGTATTCTGTAGAACTGTGAGGATGAAATGAGGTACCAGAGAAGAAGAGGTCAGACAGGCAGATAGTCATTTCCTTTTTTCCATAAGTGAGGTGGTTTTCCTATTTTGACCTAATCCAGAGCCTAAAATGCTCAAGATATAATTTCTCATTCAGTGTAAAGAGCTGATAAAATACAATACATCTCTGCTGTGTGCTTCTAAAAAGCTGTTGATTGATGAGGGATGAAGTTAGGAGATTTTATAATGTGCCTTGATTCCGGCTTCCTCGGCCCACTGCATGTGTGTATGGTGTGCCATGTGTGTCAGCCAAATAGTTCTTTGAATATTTCTTTTATTCTCCCTTCTCCCTCTAACAATCTCCTTGTCAGATATACTCCACCACTCACTCTCTAATTGCACTTCATCCAGGGCTCAGCTGCTTTCTGCCCACCATCAACGCGCCCTTACAATTGCACTCAGGACCTTACAAACTTGTCTGTTAGAAACCATCTTTCCCACAGATTGGATGGAAGAGCAGTAGGGTCTCGGCTCAGAGATAACACAACAGTATATATCCCTGTGTGCCTCGGTGACTGCCCACCAGGAAGATGTCAGCCATTACAGGGCTCCGACAATGTCGTTACAAAGGCAGGGTGGGCTTGCAGGGAGGGGGCTGTACTGACCTGGAGAACAAGGTTTTATTGACAGCATATCTTTCCAGGCCAGCTGCTCCTCTGAAATTCTCACTTATAAACTCAGAAGTTAAAAAGACATAACATTCATTAGCAAATAGACAAAAAAGATCTCCTCTGATGGCTAGAAATCCAAGGGCCTAAGAATAACTTCCTCCTTCTCAGAGCAAGTCCCAGTGAAGGCAGCCAATGCTAAGCTCACTCAATTAGTTTATTTGAAATTGTGCTGCAATCTGGGAGCATGACCTGTGTTTGCTCTTCCAAAGGTCAGTGTCAGTAAAACGGGGCATGTAGAAAGGGCGTCTTAAAAACACGATGTTGCCTGTATGCTACATTCATTGTTGGATTTTCTAATAAGCATAGCTGGCTTCCTGAATGAATGCATTGCAAGTTATGAGGCCTTTTCCTGCACTGAAGCTCTTCTGGGCCATTCATTGCTTCCCCCATTTCTCAACAAGCCAGGAAAGCAAGTTTTGTCCCCTTCATAAAGAAGATACTGTAGAGCCAAGAATGAAAGCCCCTGGCACAAGCCCAAACTCCAACCCCCAATTCCTGTGCCCAGAGCCTCACCTTTATAACCACCTGCCAGCTCCCCTGCCCTTTCGATATGGTTCCCAGATAATCACTCACAACAGTGATATACAGAACCTTAAACAGCCACTGGGAATGATTAAGTGCCCATGCTTCGCTCCAGTTGTAAATCAAGTTCCAAAGCCATTTATTGTGAGTGTTCTATAAAGCGGTAGAAGTTATTGCCACTATGCTGCAAAATATAACGTCAGACAAGAAAATAAAGATAGCGTAAATTTTGTTGTGAAGGTTTTAAAGTGATGTGTTGTTTTTTTCTTTGCACATTCTTTGTTTCTCACCATTTTTCTCTTCTCTTTGCTTGTATTCCTTCCCTATCTCCAATATTCCCTGATAAGTATCTCCAGATCTAATTTCAAATATGGCATTCCCATAAATAACAGCAGTGCCTTTCTGGATTACAGAGTGTTAATGTTAATAATGCTTCCAGGCATTGAGCACCTCCCTGAGCACGTGGTTTCATTTAATCCTCACAACAATTTATGAAGGAGATGTTGTTATTCTCATTTTAAATAGAGGGTACTTAATCTTGACAAAATCGCAAAGCTCGTTAGTGCTTTGATCTCTCTCTCCTTCTTCATGCTGCCTAATTATGTTTGGGGCCTGCTGTCAGGGATTGTGCCACTTAATCTCTGATGACTCACAATTTGTTGCAAAGTTCTTACTAAAGAATCTTTATGGCTTCCTAATAAAATTGGTTCAGTTTCTTTGCCATACATTTTGGCACATAAAACCTTAATCATTCAGCATTACTTTTCTTATCCAAAGGACATCTTCCACTTGAGTCAAATGATTCTCCCCACTCCCCCTCCTGCTCCTCCTGCATCACAGCTCTTCCCACCTTCGCGTATACAGTTCCTCCCATTCAGTCTTCATTCTTATAATGTGGTGAATATGGCCCTACATGAGAAGAGGCCTCAAACCCAGCGGGGAAGCTGGGACCTCAGAGGAATCATCCTGCAGGTCTTCTCTAGCTTTAAGGAGAAGTAAGAGTGAGCAGGTGAACGGAAGGGAATGTGAGGGAGGCTGCTTGAGACAAAAGGGCACACCATGTAAGGGTCTTGGAAGAAAGAGCTTGCCAAGCTGGGGAAACCTCAGTTGGTTCCAGTGAGCACAGAAAATAAGGGCCCACATGGTGACAGTTGAGGCTGAGGAGGTGGGCTGAGGCTGGGAATGGAGGAATTTGGGCTTTATCCTAAGGACAAATCAAGTTCTGCTCATCTTTCCAAGCTCATATTCACACAAAGGATTGGGATAGATATGAGCATGCCAGTCATTTAGGAAAGAACACAGGAGGGATCAATGCTGCCTCAGCCATGGCAAGGGATGCTCCTCTTTACCTTACACTTTCTCATGCTTCCTGGAAGCTCCTGGAGACAGGGAACTGTGTCTTTTCTCCTTGGTATCCATGAGTACAGTGCAGGGGGTAGTGGTGTCCTGTTGGCTGCCTGACTTGTGGGGAGAAATCTGAAACAATGAAAAGCCCAAACCAGGGAGACTCTTTCTAGACTCTTCCCAACAACAGCATTCCTGCTGAGTTGACTGGAGTTGTGTGCAATTGAACTTGAGAATGAGGGAGGAAGAGACTAGGATGCTCCTGCCTAGCCCTTGCCTACTGATCCACAGCATGGCCTAATGGAGAGAGAGAGCACGTCGTCGAGGCAGCAGTGGGAGCGAGGGCACCACCTGGGAGTCATGGGCTCTGCAGGGGCTGTGTCCGCTATGTGACTTGAGCTCCGGGTGCCAACTTCCTCTTCTGTTAGTAAGGATGTGCAAGCAGATGACTCATCACTTTCTCTCAACTCACAAATTTTATATTCTTTGTGTGTCATTGTGCACAAGATGGAGTTAAGAAAGGCTTCAACATTACAGAAATCTCCACTGTTCAGGATGTTGCTTTCCATGGAGAGCTTGGGGAAGGGAAGCTTTGTGAATGGCTTTTTTGTACTCAGTGTCTCCTTTCCCTGACAAGTTCATGTAGATTCTGGTGAATCTCATGAGTTTCTGAGGAGTTAGTCCGTCCTATAATTTTATAGCATGCATCTTGATTAGTATATCACACCACCATGGGTAGAGTATTTCAGTTTGATATTTAATCTCTAAAGTTTTCTGAAATAGTACTGTAATGCCTCGTTTACTTCATATCTTTGTAAGAGAAGAGGGCATTCCAGAGAAATTAAATTTCCAAGTAGTCGAGGTCTACATTTTAAAGGCCAGTTTTAAAATTTTATTTTATTTAGGGCTGGTTCAAAACACATAAGCATACAAAGGAACTTAAGAACTTGAAAAAGCAAAAATAAAATAAAATAAAAAAGAGGAAGCTAATCTTGGAATGTATTCTGTACTCTCTTCCCTTGTTAAATTAATACTTTCTTGACACCTGATGACTACAGTGAATTTAAATGATTATACCCTGGGCTGTGAACCAACCATCCTGATGAAGATTCTTAGAGAATTATGAAGAGCTCTGTTCCCAGCTACATGACCCATACTGCCATGTTTTATAAGTCTTTCTAATATCTTTGTTGTTGTTGTTGTTGTTACTTCTTTCTCCTTTTAGCTGTCAATTCAAGTTGCTGTTAATGAGCCTGCTTTGAAAACTCATCTCTTTCTGATTTTCTGTAGATTAGAAAGCCAGAAAACTGAGCTTGTTGAATTATGTGTTATAGGTGAGAACCTATGGGGAATCTCAATAAATAAAGTAAATGATCTGTAGCAGTGCATGAATTTTAAAGCATCTCATCGGTATGCTTGGAAATGTAGTTCTGCCCGATGGACCAGCAGGCAAGCATGAAGTATCTTCCACTGCAACATCTGTTTGCAGCTGTACAAAATGGAAAACGTAGGCAGTTTTTCTTCCAAGGTTTCTCCAACCTTGGATTCATGTACTATGTCCATCTCTGATATTTGTACTTTTTTTCTCTCTAATATTCTCCCTAACCTAACAGAAAGCAACTTGTATCTTCATTTGTACTTGAACTAAAACCCATTTTTACCAAAGTGATGTCTGTCCTTTGTATTTTCATTTTTAGACTTTTCGAGCTATTAAAGATAAGGCTTTGTCTTTGAGCAAGGATGTATTGGGGAGGGGGAGAGAGAAAGTAACCTATCTTTCTGTTTATCTTTTAGTACCTTCCTTGTCTTCCTTCCATACTTACTCTAAGGCAGTGAAAATCCAAATAGCGTTGCCACCGGGCCCATTCCCTTTGGTGCCCTCATCTGAGCTACCTCCTGCTTATTTTCAGGGTGGTCATCGTGATATACATGACTGTGATCCTGCTACCATGGCCACAGTTTTCGTATTTATAGATTTACACTTATACTGCCTTGGTCCCTCCAGTACCCAGATACAGATAGGGACAAGGGCAGGGACATTGACAAGGGCCACCAGCTCTACAACATCATAGTGGGGGAGGGAAACATGGGTCGTACTTTCTTCCCTCAACTCTGCAGTGGTCTACGTGGTTGAAGCTGTTGAATAAGTGGCACCCCTTAACCTGGTTTATTCTTTTTTTATACATATACTTTAAGTTCTGGGATACATGTGCAGAAAGTGCAGATTTGTTACATAGGTATATATGTGCCATGGTGGTTTGCTGCACCCATCAACCCATCATCTACATTAGGTATTTCTGCTAATGCTATTCCTCCCCTAGCCCCCAACTCCCCAACAGGCCCTGGTGTGTGATGGTCCCCTCCCTGTGTCCATGTGTTCTCATTGTTCAACACCCACTTATGGGTGAGAACATGCATGTTTGGTTTTCTGTTCCTGTGTTAGTTTGCTAAGAATGATGGTTTCCAGCTTCATTCATGTCCCTCCAAAGGGCATGAACTCATCCTTTTTTATGGCTGCATAGTATTCTATGGTGTCTATGTGCCACATTTTCTTTATCCAGTCTATCCATTCCACCCAGCAATCCCATTATTGGGTATATACCCAAAGGATTATAAATCATTCTACTATAAAGACATATGCACACGTATGTTTATTGCAGCAGTATTCACAACAGCAAAAATTGGGAACCAACCCAAACACCTGGTTTATTTCTTAACCTGAGGATACTGACCTTTGCTCTACTATTGGCTACTGTGAATACATGAATCTTTTGAAATGTAGACACATGTATTTGGTGGAGGAGAAGATACCCAGCTTCTATCAGATTCTTAAGAGCTTCACAACCCAAAGAAATTTAAGAATCACCATATTATATTCTCCTTCTACTTGTTAACTCAAGAGTATAATTCTGTGGTGTACTGGGGTGGCAAATATCCTATTGGGATAGTATTACAGAATGACCTTCAAATGAATTGATTGCTCTATCCTAACTATGAAGTGTTGCATGATTGTAAGACTAAGCATTCTCATAGAAGAAAATAATGAAAATAAAGAAAGTGTAAGGACATTAAAAATTATCTCATCACTTAGAACCACAGTTTACACTGAGAATTAAGATATATTTTGCTCTCTCACACATACACATACAATTGAGCATCCGCTGTGTATAGCTTTCTGAATCTAGATGGGACAGCACTGTGATGAGAGCTCAGGCGCTGTGGCCAGATTGTCTGGGTGTGAGCAGGGCTCCATCAGTTTCCCATTGCCTGAGCCTAGACAAGTTAATTTAAACACTCTGTGCCTCAATTTTCTCACCTATAAAATAAAGATAATAGTATCTACTTCTAAGGGTTATATTGAGAATTAAAGGAACTAATACAAGTAAAAGTCCATAAAAATGTCTGTCCCCTCATTAGCACTCAATAAAGGTCAACTATTTTTATTATTCTGCTCTTTTTCACTTGAAATTATATTGTGGTCACTTTATTAGGTTACTAAATATTGTCTTAGTTCACTTGTGTGCTACTATAACAAAATACCTGGGGCTGGGTAATTTATAAACAACAGAAATTTATTTCTCAGAGTTCTGGAGCCTGGGAAGCCTAAGATCAAGGGGCTGACAAGTTACGTTGTCTGGTGAGGGTTATTCTCTGCTTCCAAGATGGCGTCTTGTTGCTGCTGCTTCCAGAGGGCAGGAATGTTGTGTTCTCACATGGCAGAAAGCAGATAGGCAAGTGAGTCGAATGCTGGGGGAAGCCACTTTTACAATGACCTTACTCCCTTTCCTGAGGGGAGGAGTCCTCATGATAGTTTAAAATTCAATCCTGGACATAAGGCTATTTCCAATTTTTCACCAATATAAATGTCCTTATATATGAATATTCTCCCGCGTCTTCAATTTTTATCCCCTAGGATTAATTCCGAGAAGTGGAATTAATGAGCAGTAAAAATGTTTAGGGCTCTTGGTCCATGCAGTTTTACAGAAATGTTGTTCCATCTCTATTTCCACCAGCAGTCTATGAGAGCACCCATTTCTCCTTAGCACTGCTGTTGGTCTGAACAAGTTTTATTTTTTTCTTCACTTCTCCACTTTCCCTTCTGGTTTAGAAGTTATCTATTTCTATATTTTACATGTTATTTCCAAAATGTTAATATAGTTTCTTAGCAGTATATTTTGCTTAAAATGTCCAAAATCAGTCAATTTCTCTATTCTCATCCAGAATAAAAATGCTTCAGCTCGACTCTGAACTCTTCTATCTTTGAAATCACTGCCTGCTGTCTATTGTTACCGTTGTATCATGTATTCAACACCATGGTTACTATTATTGTTTGTTATTACTTGCAATCAAAGTCTGTGCAAATTTATCAAGGTGTTTTACCAATGTCTTTGCTCACTATGAAGCCTTGCACCCGACTCCCCTTTGTGGGTTCATTTCCCTTCCTACTGAAGTAAGGGACGGTAGCAAGTAAAGTCTCTTAACAACCTGTGTATGCTTGAAAATGTCATTTCTCTTTTTTGCTTAAATTATGTCAGCGTGTATTTAGTTATAAATTAAAATTATTTTCCTTGAACTCTCTGAAGATGTTAATTAATTGCATTCTGGTTGCTTTAAAAATTGTGTTGTCAGTCTAATTGCTGTTTCTTCATAGTAATCTGGTTTTTCTCTCTGGTGGCTTTAAATTTTTCACTTTGTGGTGTTCTGTAGTTGTGTTAAGATGTTTTTAATATCATTGTTTTTTAATCCTGCCTGACACTTGATATTCTTTGTTTCACTCATTTTATTTATTCTTTCAACAAATATTTATTGAACACATACTGCATGCCAGATGTTTCCTAGATACCAGGAATACAGAGCTGAACAAGGAAGGAGTTCTGTTTTCAAGGACCTGAAGTACTCATGGAAGAGTTTATAGTCATATGCTCAGATTTTCAATCTCAGGACTCATGCATTTCTGTAGTTCTAGAAAATTATCTTTTATCTCTTTATTGCCTCCCTTGTATTATTTTTATTATCTTCATATGAAATTCCCATTTGTCTGTTGCCAGAACTTCTCATTCTATTTTCAAGACTTTTAACTTTTCTTTCATATTTTCTAAGTTTTTGTCTTCCTGTACAGCATTTGGGAAAACCTCTACATCTCCTCTTCATTCGCTCCTAGTTCTGCACTCCAGTTCCCTAATTTTCTTTTAAGCCACATCTGGTCCTTTTTGTTTGTTTGTTTGTTTTAAGAGATGATGGGGGTCTTGCTATGTTGCTTAGGCTGGTCTTGAAGCCCTGGGTTCTGAAGAGCCTTCTGCTTTGGCCTCCTAAAGAGTTGGAATTACAAGCATGAGTACCTGTACCTGACCTAAGTCTCATCTGTTTTTAATTCAATGTCTATAGTTTTTATTCTTATAATTTCTATTTGAATATTTTAAATCTATTTTTTCATAATGCTCTATTTTTATCTAAAATATTCTATTTTTTATCTTTGAATATTTTAAACATACATATTTTAAATTTTCTTCCAGATTATTCAATTAGCTATAGTCCTGGATGTAATTTCTCTATCTCTTTTGGTTATTGACTCTACCATGGCATTGAATTTTGTCATGTTGTTTGTGGTTTTTGTCATGTGCTCATTGTGGTGGAAATGATCTTCTACAGAGTCTCTAAGTGAGTCCTCTGCTGTTAGAGCAGCCCTATTACCTTTCTGTGGCCTCACTAATTCTGTACCCATTTTTATATTGCTTCCTTATGCAAGGATTTCTATACCGGATATTGGGTATTGCACCAATTAGTGGAGGTTAAGGATTAATTTTTGGTTTTGGCTCATTATTTCTCCCCATGGACCTCAATGAAAGCCCCATTCTGTGTCATGCCCAAAGACAGGAAGGCAATGTTCTCTTCACTCCTGTTACAACTAGGATTCCTCACTTCCAGATGCTTATTTTATGTGGGGAGACCAGTTTTAGTTTCAGTCCCGAGGCCTTGACTTCCATCTCATCACTATGGAAGTGTTAAAGCCCTAACTCCTGAGAGGTAGATCTAGTTAATTTGCTCCATAAGGCTTCAAGACCCTCATTCCTCTGATAAGTCCTGCTTATTTGTGACTCCTGGAGATTTCTTAGTTTTGACTCTAGTTATAAATTAACACTTTTAAATGTATATTTATTCCACATTTCTGTTTGGTTGGGGAAAGGTTAATGCTTTATGGCATTCGCTTATGCTGCTACCTTAAGCAGGATTTCTAATACAGAAAAATGAATGTATTTTTGCATATTTACCTTATATTTATTCACCTTATTTCTCTCATTTTCTTGAGTCTCAAACATACAATCATATCATCTGAAAGGTTGATAAATTTGTTCTCTATCTTAATAAAAAAGTTATGCCTTTAATTATTTTTGCATATAGTCTGTCATAAGCTGATAACAGTGTGTCAAATTCTTCTAATGTAATTGCATTTTTATCAATCTCTCTGTAGGTTTGCTTCCTTAAGTACTATACTATTCTTTTATGTATCCAGCATTTATTATAGTTTCTATCCATATAAAATTATGCCATTTATCCTTCTAATGGTTCTGACTTATCAGATATTAACATTCTGTCTCTACATACAGCTCTTTTTTGTAGAGTTATCTGCTCTGCCTTTGATCACCTTAATTATTTCAAGCTTTTCTGTATTTTGTTTTATACATGTTTCTTATAAGTTATAATTGTTGTGGATGATGTTACTGTTTAAAGATTTTTTCTTTTTGCTATTTATGTGCTTTTTGTTTGTTCATTTTTGCTGTATACATTTTATTTTTATTTGCTATTTTTCTGGCAATATTCTAAAAGATAAGTTTTTTTTTTTTTTAAAGATAAGTTTTGTGCTTTCAATGACAATACTGGTTAACTTAGATTTTTCAAAGACAATCCTAGATCTGTACTAAATTAACTCTTACAGTAAATACAAAATTAGTAGTTTTAAAACCATTTGCCTTAGTTCATTTGGGTTTCTATTACAAAATACCATAAACTAGCATCTAAACAACAGAAATGTATTTCTCACAGTTCTGGAGGCTGGGAAGTCCAAGATCAAGGCACTAACAGATTCAGTGTCTGGCAAGGGCCTGTCTCCTGGTTCATAGATGGTACCTTCTAACTGTGTCCTTACATGGTAGTAGGAGAAAACAAGCTCTCTAGGGCCTCTTTTATAAGGGCACTGATTGCCCTAGAGCCCTCATGAGCTAATCTCTTTCCAAAGCCTCCACCTTCTAATTCCATCACCTTGGGGGTTAGAATTTCAACTTTTGAATTTGGGGGTTGGGGAACACAAACCTCAGACGATCTCTTGTGGAAGATAAGAAGTGTGATACTCTTTCCCTTTATACTAGTTTTTACTTTACTTACTCTGTGTTATGGATGCCATCATTTGTTTTCTATTAACTTAAAAATAAAAGTGATCTTTTCATTCACTTAAAAAAAACTATTGTAATCAATTTTATAACCATTTAAAACATGCTTAAAACAAACATTTAAACCCATCTCTGAAACTTATTCATTTTTCTGCTCAATGTCTGTTTTTCCACTGAGGTTTTCCCATTCTGGAAATGTTTGATGTGTTTTTCATTGTCCCAGTATAGATTTTTCAGTGGCTTATTCAGGAAGCTTGCCTTGGCAGGAGAATTCTGCGTGCTTCAGTAGCTGAGGACCTGCTTGTGTTGTTTTCCCACGTGAAGGGTGAGCTGATGGGGCACAGGCTCTCAGGCTTTATCCACAGAAGTTCTGTGGTGGTTTGCTAGCTTGCCTCCCAGCACTTTCACTTGCTGAGGAGTCTGACAACAACCTGATTTTGATGTGGATTTTTTTTTTCTGGGAGACCTGATTTTTTTTTCTTCTGGATGCCTATAAGATTGTCTCCTACTCTTCTTCTTCCTCGTTTTCTTTTCAGATCCTGAAAAATTCCCACTGCATATGTGTGTGAATGGTTGTTATTCTGACATT
This sequence comes from Hylobates moloch, assembly GCF_009828535.3. Classification (NCBI taxonomy): domain Eukaryota; kingdom Metazoa; phylum Chordata; class Mammalia; order Primates; family Hylobatidae; genus Hylobates; species Hylobates moloch. The sequence continues at coordinate 38,789,185 of NW_026652284.1, read as the reverse complement.
TTGTTTTCTTGGAACATAATGCAAACTCTACATTCTCTACCTAGAGCATTTCTTTCTTTCAGGCAACATTTCCCATATTGCTTCGGCTGATGACTCTCTTGTTACTCTTGTTCAGCAGTAGTGCTATACAGGTCTATGCAGTTCCTCCCACCAGGGTGACCCTCTTCACATCACCTTCTTAAAGTTCCAGAGACGCCATATCCTCTGGGATTATTTTTAAAATGACAAATTAGAAAATTTTATTTTATTTTCAAATATTTTCTCTTGTTTCTTATAAGAAATCTACTTTAGAGGGAGAAATATCTTCAATCCTCTCTCCTTCAAGTTTTTGCTCTGCCGTCATATTCTCAATGAGACTTACGTTGACCACTCAAGTTAGCATTGCAATCCCTCTTCCTACTTGTACTCCAGATTTCTCTGATTCTATTTTTTCTTTTCCATACATCTATCAGTTTCTAAAACATTGTATATTTAGTTGTTTGTTTAACCTATTTTTTTATGGTTGTCTTTATTTCACCTGTACCCTAGTTCCACTAGAATATAAATTCCCAGAAGGAGAATAGAGATCTTTGTATGTTCTGTTTCCTGATATATCCAAGTACCCGAAACATCCCCTGACACAGAGTAGGTGCTCATTAAATATGTATTGGATGAATGACTAAATTCTTCAGTGTGAAAAATAAATATCCAGGGATTTATTTTCTGTTTGCCTATATTTACAGAAACAGATGTGTTCTTCTCGAATATTCATTACAGGCATGTAGAATGGAAATATGGTAGATCCCTTTGGAGACTGATGTGGATCCTTGGCAAGCTCTTTCAAGTCCTGATAGACGTAAGAAAGGAAAAGTGCACATTGACTATAAATTGGTGTCATCCTTACAAAGATTCTGAGCCTCACATGAGGGATGAGGGATGGAATGACGAGTAACTAAAATCTCATCTCTCTCCTGCCCAACTGCCCCTGTGTGTTTGCTCTGGGTGCCTAGAGTTTGCTTAAGTAGTAAACCTTAGGGATTTCCAGTGCCATCAGTGGTATCAAAATTCTAGCAGCTCACCCAAAGAGGGTTTTACTCACTTTCTCTTTTTAAGTAATAAATGTAGAGAAGTTTGTTGTTAACTGAAATGGAAAGATAGGGCAGCTCTTACTTTCTGGAAACAGGAATGGACTATTCATAGGTTAGAATGATTCTTCCCATCTTCCTCAGCCTACTCTTGCTCTTTTTGGAAGCAGTACTCTTCTCATCTCAATTAATCAGTTAATTACTAAGTTACTCCAAGAAAACTGAAGATTTCTGCTTCTTCTTCCTTTAACTAAAACACTTTTCAAGATTCAGTTTAAAAATTATCTTAAATATAGATATTCACCAGTCTTTCCAAACAAAATTGACTCTCCCTTAATTTGAACCTCCCAAATTTTACTGCTATGTCTCTTGTGGTACTCCGCAAAATCATCCTTAAATGTATCCTTAAGAAAGTGTGTGTGTTTTCTCTCTCCTAATACTTTATAGTCACCTAAGGAACACAAACTGTCTCAGCTATGCATTGCTACATATTATTGCTTGCCTTTCCTATTTCTTATGATTCTATGTGTTGAGTAGGTGGCTTTTTCTGGAAGCCCACTCATGTGATGCATTTATTTGGGAGCAGGAGAGTGTCATTTAAGTACTGAGCTCAGCTGGAATAGGTGGGATGGCCAGGCTTCTCTTTCAGCCCAGGTTTCTTTAGGGTTGGGATTCTCAGGGCAGTTCTTCAAGAGAGCAAAAGCAGAAGCTTTGAGGCCTCTTGAGGTCACAGCTCCTGCAGCATCACTCCTACTCCATCTTGTTGACCAAAGCCCATCACAAGACTTGTCCAGATACAAGGGGTAAGGAAGTCCATTCCACCTCTTGAGGGAGGAATTGCAAAGTAACATTGCAGAGGAACATGTAGTTTGGAAGAAATTGTTGAGTCTTTTATTGTTTCAAGATCTATCCTGTGCCCAAAATAATTCACACTTCTCTCATATGCAAAATATAGTCACATTCCACCAAAAGTCTCACCTCAATTTTCAGTGTCAAGCTCAAAGGCCATGTTTTGCATCAGATCCAGAAGTGGACAAGGCTTCTCTGGTGCAGTGTCATGAGAGCAGTAACTCTTTTTTTATTTTTTTCAACTTTTATTTTAAGTTCAGGGTTACAAGTGTAGCTTTGTTACATAGGTAAACTTGCGTCATGGGGGTTTGTTGTACAGATTATTTCATCACCCAGGTATTAAGCCTAGTACCCATTAGTCATTTTTCTGGCCCTCTCTCTCCTCCTGCACTCCACTCTCCAACAGGCCCTAGTGTGTGTTGTTCCTTCTATGTGTCTATAAGCGCCCACTTATAAGTCAGAACATGCAGTATTTTGTTTTCTGTCCTTATGTTAGTTTGCCAGGGATAATGACCTCCAGCTCTATCTGTGTCCCTGCAAAGGACATGATCTCATTCTTTTTTATGGATGCATAGTATTCCACAGTAAATGTACTACATTTTCTTCATCCAGTCTATCATTGATTGGCATTTAGGTTGATTCTATTTCTTTGTTATTCTGAACAGTGCTGCAATGAACATATATGTGCATGTTTCTTTATAATATAATGATTTATATTCCTTTGGGTATTAATGTGGTTTGGCACTGTGTCCCCACCCAAATCTTTACTTGAATTGTGCTCCCATAATTCCCATGTATTATGGGAGGGGCCTGGTGGGAGATAATTTGAATCATGGGGGCAGTTTCCCCTATACTTTTCTCATGGTAGTGAATAAGTCTCATGAGATTGGATGGTTTTATCAGGGGTTACTGCTTTTGCATCCTTCTCATTTTCTCTTGCTGCCACCCTGGAAGAACTGCCTTTCACCTCCCACCATGATCCTGAGGCCTCCCCAGACATATGGAACTGTAAGTCCAATTAAACCTCCTTCTCTTCCCAGTCTTGGGTATGTCTTTATCAGCAGCATGAAAATGAACTAATACAGTAAATTGGTACCAGGAGTGGGGTGTTGCTAAAAAGATACCAAAAAATGTGGAAGTGACTTTGGAACTGAGTAACAGGCAGAGGTTGGAACAGTTTGGAGGGCTCAGAAGACTACAGGAAAATGTGGGAAAGTTTGGAACCTCCTAGAGATTTATTGAATGGCTTTGACAAAAATGTTGATAGTGATATGAACAATAAGTTCCAGGCTGAGGCGGTCTCAGATAGAGATGAGGAATAGGTATTGCTGGGTTGAATGGTATTTCTGCCTTTAGGTCTTTGAGAAATTGCCACACTGTCTTCCACAATAGATGAATTAATTTACACTCTTACCAACAGTGTGTAAGCAGAGAACAGTAATTCTTGATCTAGAGATCTGTGGACTAAAATTTCAAGCCATCTGCCCATGCACCCAACATACCATGGCATGGATAATTGCAATAGGCACTTCTGCTCAAAATAAGGAAGAACAGGAAGCACACAGCAGCTCCTAGCTCTCAACGATTTTGAAGTCCAGCTGGGCCATATTGCCTACTTTAGGGACAGAAAATGTTCTTTGATAGGAACTTGTTTCTGCATTTTTGAAGTGGTTTCCTGGTTTCTTATTCTCCTTGGCAATTTGCTCTGCCCTCTGGGCTCCTGGTTCTCCCCTCTGAGACATCTTTTTTTTTCCTTAAGAAATAACCTATGTGTACACACACACACACACACACACACACACACACACAGTAACTATGTGAGGATGTGAACGTGTTAGGTAACTTGATTGTGGTAATCATTTCACAATGTATATGTATATAAAATTATCATCTGTATACCTTTAATATGTACAACTTTATTTGTCAATTATACCTCAATAAGCTTTAAGAGAAATAACCTATGTTTGCAGCTGAGTAGTGTTCTACAGAACACTGAAGGCCCACAGGGCTCTTTGCATTTGGGACTAGCAGTCTATTTTGGTCTAAGCTATTAGTGTTTTTATCATTATGACACTCTTAAAAACATTGTGAGTTTCCTATGAGTCTTCTCATTGTTCATGCCATTCACCATAAGCCACATCTACTCTTGTTTTGAGATAGAATTCTCTGTATTTTAGGTGGATAGCTGCTGTGTGACAACACCTTGAGTTTCTCAGATGTTCTTTTATCTAGATGATAGCATCTACTGGGCATCATCTAAAACCTTTCTGAAGTTTTAACAAAGTCCAGCAACCATAGCTGTGATTTAATGTTTGTGTTAAGATCATCTCATACGTCGACAATTGTTTGCTAGCAGGAGAAAATGACTATATGAAAGAGTTTTATTTTCCAACCCAACAAATTCTGGCCTTATACCTCTCCTCTAAAGTATACTAACAAATTGAAGAGTTTCCTATTTATAGTTCATCTCACCCTGACATAATTTATCATACATAGAAAAACGTGCCAAATAATGCTTTCCACTTTCTGCTGATCCACAAGTTTATTAGATGCACTTTCCATGCTCTACATTATCTCAGAAAACACTCTTGCAAATGTACCACCACTTCATAACACGAATTGCCTTTCCCCCGCCTTAGAGATTTCCCCAGCCCATAGAGATTTCCGTACTGCTCTTCCAGCTTTTACTAATAGTCTTTTCACTGCCTTTCAGCCTTCATTTGCAACACAGAACTAAAACCAATGTCATATGTTTTAAGTCTTTGTTACAACAAAGGTACCAATTTGGGTCTGTTGTGTACTTTTGAATAGCAAGCTACATCAAAACTTAGTGGCTTAAAATAACAGTGGTTTATTATTTCTCATGATTATGTGACTTGAGTGCCTGGTTCTTTCCTGATTTTTGGTGGGTTCACTCATTCAATTGCATTCAGGTGTAGGGTCAGCTGTTAGTTGAGCTTAGCTGCAAGACATGGAGAGCTTCAGGTAGTCTTTGATCTTGGTCTTCTATACAGCATAGTGGCCACAGAGTTCCAAGAGAGAAAGGGCAAAAGTTGTGAGGTCTCTTGAAGTGGACTCTGGAACCCACAGACTCCTTGTACCACATTCTATTTGTCAAAGAAAGCTGCATAATCAGCCTGGTTTAAAGAGGTGCAAGAAGCCTCTACCTCTGGGTAGGAGGTGCAGCATAACCACAGTGCAGAGGAAGATGTCACCTGAGATGGGAGGAATTTGTGACCATTAAACAATGTACCACAGAAATCAAATCCTCTTAGTTTTTGTATTCTTTATGGCATGAAGCAGATCATCTAACATAAATAAGTACTATAATCGATGTTTATTGAAGTGAAGGAGAACAAAAGAATAATTGAGGTCAATAATTCCAAATCTGATGTTCTATATGAAATAGACGTAACATTCAGATACTTTCAAAGGCATTTTCTTCTGATGATGTAGGAGGATTTCACTCCACATTATAAATGCAGCCAGAAAAATGCTGATTTTATCTTTTAATTCTTGAAAACCGTAAAAACATGGTTCAGTTCAGCTAAAGGATTTTCGATTTGACAACTCTCATGAATACAATATTCAGGCTATCATTAAGGGTGAGCTAAAGTAGATCTCTTTATGCTGGAAAATTCACACATATGAATACATCTGGCCATATGTGTCTGCATACATGAAACCATTAAGGAATGTAGACAGCATGAGAGAATTCAAAGTGAATCCTTTAGGAATAGGGCCAATTTTTTCTCTTTAGTGAAAAAAAAAGCATTGTTTACATATATATTGCAATACATTTTTTCTTGAAGTAATCTAAATGATTTTAAATTCTAACAATTTAAAGTATCTTTGGTGTTGAGCATAAATACCTATAGATATTGACATATTAGGGTTCTAATCGTCATGATAATGCGCTATTGTTTACAGAATCTCATTTGATATTTCTACTTATTATGGATAAAACAGTGAATAAGAAATTTCAAATTACTTTTAGTACTATTACTTGAATATAAATATTTTCTCTTCTAAACAGGTGCTTTAAAGGCAAAGTCTACATATTATCTACTTTCCCATCACTAGCTCAGATCATTACATTTAGTTGGCCCTCAGTATTTGCTGAATTAAATCAAATGGAGATTCAAGTTCAAATTTCAGCTATGACTCAAAAGTTTCAACTTTTCATATGATTTGATTCCTGTGTGCACATTGAAAGTACATGTTTTTCAGATGTGTTCAAATGCATTTTTCTCTTCCTCATTTCAAGAGGTGTCACAAGGCCACTGACTCTACACCTAAGTGTCCTTGTACCTGTGTCAGGACTAGACTCAGTGGTTTACCCCCACCTATCAACATTTAGGACCCCTCACATTGTTAGTAGCATGGATTTCTCCTTCTCTATGCAACAGACTGTGCAGTGGCCTTCTCTGGTTGATCAATCTATATGGATTCAATAATATCCACTATGTGCCTGGCATTAGGACACTAAGGAGGGAAAAAGTAAAAGTCCCTACTCTAAAGACATGCATTGTTTAATTAAAGAAATATTTACATAAATAATAATATTTGTAATCACAGCAGCTACCATGTTTTTGCATGCCTACTCTTTGCCAAGTGCATTTTACATGTTATCTTCCTTTCATCCAAGCACACTGTACGTTAGGCAATTGTTATGCCCAATTCGTGGGTAGGGGAATAGGCTCTGGGAGTTTCATGAACTTGCCTGAGACCATAACTGTAGTAAATGGGTGAAGCAGGGATTCCAACTCAAATTCAGTGTCACAGGCCATGCTTTTGCTGCCTTCTGATCCAGGGAATATCTGGATAGGGACACATGGCAGAAAATTTAGAAAGAACCCAAAATAAGAGTGTGGGATCCCAGCTAAAGGAAAAGAGGGGAGAGGAGTTATTTTTGTATTTTCTAATGGGGTATGTTTTGTGGCTTAGTTGGAGCTTGAGCTTGAATTGAAAGGTGAGGGTCAACTTGGACACACAGGATGGGCAGGATTTACATGGGCCAGCTACAGCTGGGTCAAGGTGGGCAGGCTGCCCTAGCCCCTTAGCATACATCGCCAGCTGTCCCCTTTCACCTTGCCTTGGCCAGTCTTTTTTTTTTTTAATCACTTCCCTTATCCTCATCAAAGAACTGTCATTTCTTTCTTCATTTAAAGCATCACACAAATCTATTACTTCCATAAAGCCTGCTCCAGACAGAAAATTCCCAGATGCCTTAGAAGCTCTCTAGCATGCATGTTCACTTCTCCTCGGCCTTGGATAGATTTCTCTCATCTGTGTTTTCATGTCTTCCCACTTACGTTGGTTGTCTCTCAGCAGGAGGGAAGTCCCCTGGAAGCAAAGATTTGTCTTTTGTTATTAACTCCCCTCTATCCTTATCCTGCACTCTATTTACACTGGACAGTTGAAAAATGTTACCAACAGATTAACTCAGAGGGATGTTGTGGGGAATAAATTAAGTCAATAAAATTATGAATGACAACCCACAGAAGCTTTGCTGAATGGCATACCATATCTAACATGGAATTTTTATTATTGTATCTGCAAGTTAGACCTCTGCATTCTTGTACTTTTATCTTGTCTTTATTTGCATTTAAATAGTTTCTTCCTCTCTTTAACATTTCTATATTTTCTGTTTTTTCTCACTTTCCCTAATAATCTTCTTTCTTTTAATTTAATTTTTATCAAGATAATAATGTAAGTCATTTTGAAAGTCAAATAATAAAAACCTTTAGAGAGTAGGCAGCATCTTCCTACCCCTCCTCATCTCTCTCTCTCTCTCATCTCCTTGCTCACGGGCAAATAATTTTCACTAGCCTAACTGTATCTTCCAGCATTTACTTGCATATTTTGAAATAGCATGCACATACTGCTATTTGTTGATTATTTTAGTTTTAGCTATTATTTAGTAACCCTACTATGAAAGTTTGATCCCACCTTGAACATAAATTTCCCCTCTTTCCAGCCTTTCCAAAGAGTTAAGTCAACCTGGTATTCAATAGATCAGCAGGGTGACTACAGCTAATGTTAATCAACTGGACATTTCAAAATAGCTGGAAGATAATAATTCAGATCTTCCTAGCATAAAGCAAAGAGAGATATTTAAGGTGATGGATGCCCCAATTACCTTGATTTTATTATATGAATGTATCAAATTAGCACTTGTACCTAAAAAAGTACATCCATTATGTATCAATAAAAGAAACAGAAACAAATAGTTAAATCACAATTTGAAGCTAAATCAATATTTGTTATTTATATTATGATCACTATATAAATATTATTTATAGTTGAGTCACATTAAAAAACTCATTACATTTAAATGTTCTTTTAAGTAAGAACCTATGATGACATTCCCTTCCCTATATAACATTTTGCCATCCCTTCAGTTAGTAATTGCTTTAACAAGAATTTCTTGACTGTTCTATGCATCCAGTACTGCCTATTGACCTGAGGGACAAGGGCCCCTTGTCCTTGCCATGAACTTTAAACTCTAAAGTTTAGAGGGTTCCCTTTAGCTATCCCCTAGCGTCAGCTTTCTCCATGCAGCAAGAGACCCATGGTGGGGAGGGAGGGAGACGTGCCCCCCTGCAGCTTGTACCACTCTACCTTTCTAGACATTGCTTTCGAAACCCAGGACCCCAGAATTCCCTGCCCAGATGATCCCAATTCCCCTTCCCAGTCCCTTCTTGCAAAGCTAGATGGTACTTCTGTGTGTACAATCTCCAAGGCTGAGGACTCCAAGGCCGAGGACTAACCAAGGAGCAGCTGTTGTTACAGTGTCCATGGACTTGTGCAAGAACCTTCATGGTAAAGAAAGGAGCTTTACCATGAGGGTTCTCATGCAAGTCCAGGAAATAGTTGGAAAGGGACACATGGCAGAAAACTTAGAAAGAACTCCAAATAAGAATGTGGGACCCCAGGTAAAAGAAAAGAAGAGAAAGGAATTATTGTTGTATTCTAATGGGGGACATTAGAAAATACATGCCCCATTTGGATAGCATGGGCTGCAGGCTGGAGGTCTTCTTACTCTTTACCCGGCCTTCCAATGTAAGGCACCAGTGTGTGTGCTCTTAAGATTAATTTACCTTCAGCAGTGTTGGGACTAAATCTCCCCTCAGTTTGTTCAAACGCATTGACTAATATCTTTAGTTAGAGAAGTCTCTCCTTTTACAGTCATCCAAATCCACCAGCCCTGCTGTACAGATGTACATCACTTCTCTTCTTCATCCTTTTTGGAATCCCTTTTGGTTTGTTTCTCCTCTGTGTTGTCTCTGCTATTTTCCGGATCCCACGGGATCTTCTTTCTTGATTTGTCTTGAGATACACTGCAGGTTGAAAAACATTGTATGGTGCTGGACTGGGCATGGTGTCTCGTGCCTGCAATTCCAGCACTGTGGGGGGCTGAGTCAGGAGTTCAAGACCAGCCTAGGAGTTCAAGACCAGCCTGGGCAACATACTGAGGCCCCATCTCAAAAATAAAAAAAAATTAGCTAGGGATGGTGGCATGTTCCTGTAGCTACTCAAGAGGTTGAAGTGGGAGGGTCACTTGAGCCCAGGAGTTGGAGGCTGCAGTGAGATATACTTATGCCACTGCACTCCAGCCAGGATCCAGAGCAAGATCCTGTCCCAAAAAAAAGAAAAAGAAAAACATTGTATGGTGTCCTCACACTAAGCTTGGTATCAAATTTGTAGGTTGGAAATTGCTTTCCTTCAGAATTTTGTAGGCATTTCTCATTTTTGTTAAGCTTCCAATATTGTCATTAAGTCCAATGATATTTTAATCCTTGGTCCTTCAAATGGAATGTGAATCTGTTTTTTTCTGGAGCCTTTCCCAGGAAACATTTCCTGGTGTTCTGTAATTCATATTGCTGTGTTTAGTCTGGGTCTTCTTTATTTACTCAGTTGAGCACTCTATGAGCTCATTCAGTCTGAAAAATCATGTTCTTCTATCCAGAGGATTTTCTTACTTTATTTCTTTGTTAAATTCCCTCCTCCATTTTCCCTGGGCTTTATTATTATTATTATTATTATTATTATTATATTATTTTTAACTTTTGTTATTTGAATGTTTGATTTCCTGGAATTGCCTTCCCAATTAAAAAAAAAAACTATTTTCTTACCAATTTTGGTTTGTCTTTTTGTTCTATTTTCAGAAGATTTCCTCAACATGATTGTCCTGTCCTTCTCTGCGCTTTTCACATAGGGCATAACACTTCCTCTCTAAGTGTACTCTTTTGGCTATAGTTGTCAATAACATCCTATCCTGCTTTTCCCCCACAGATGCAGTGTCTTTTATTATATCTCTGAGGATTTTATTTGTAATTCCTTTTTCTATGTTTTCTCATTTCCTCCAGCTGCTGCTGCTTCTCCTTCTTCTTCTTTTCTTCTTCTTTCTCTTCCTCTTCCTCCTCCTCCTCCCCTCCTCCTCCTCCTCCTTCTTCTCCTTCTTCTTCTTCTTCTTCTTCTTCCTCTTCCTCTTCCTCCTCCTCCTCTTCCTCTTCTCCTTCTCCTTCTCCTTTTTCTTCTTCCTTTTTTCCTATAAGCTGGTTTGTTCTCTCTAGGTTGGAAAGTTTCCTCATGTGTCACTGATTCCTTGCTGACAAATCATCCCTTGGATGGGGTGACTAACATTCCATGTGGAAGTTCTGCCTGCATGCAAGGGATCTGCCGACTCTTGCGGTTCATGGTGGCATGGCAGGGCAACACGCTAGCTTTGCATTGGAGTGCCTCCAAGTGTTAGTATCTGTAGGTCTTCATCCTCTGAGAAAAGTTCCCCCAATCTCTTAACTGAGGGAAAAGGTGGCTGCCAGCTTTCTGGGGGCTGAGTGAGGGAAGGGAGCAGGTGGTTTCTCAGTTTGGGATGTAGACTTTCATTTAGCCCAATTTGGCTCCTTAGCCTTGACCTTTGCTGTTCTTGGCATCCTGAAGCCTCTCTTTTCCAGCCCCCTCAGACAGTAGATTCTTCCTCTTCTGCTGGGTGGGATCTCGGTGTTGAGCTGCTCCTTTAAACCCTTCCATGGACTCCCCTTGTGTTAGTTGCTTGTCTCTACCTTCAGAGGGACTCTACCTCCTGGGCATTTCTAGCGGTTTGTGGTGCAAATTGACTTGCTTTTTGCTGGCTTACTTTCTCTGGACTGTTACAACAGTGACAATTTGTCTATCAGCTTGCCAACTTCCAAAATTTGTTGATACTTCTAATCTGCTATCATATCATATTTCACTTTGTTCCCTAAGTTTATGCATTAAAACATTCCTTTACTCTTATGTAAATGGAGTTTTAAATGAAGAAGAGATAAACTCACAAGTGTCTTTTTTAATTTTTTTGAGACAGAGTCTCTCTGTGTTGCCCAGGCTGGAGTGCAGTGGTGCGATCTTGGCTCACTGCAATCTCTGCCTCCTGGGTTCAAGCTATTCTTCTGCCTCAGCCTCCCAAGTGAGTAGCTGGGATTACAGGCATGCACCACCATGCCCAGGTAGGTTTTTAGTAAAGACGGTGTTTCATCATGTTGGCCAGGCTGGTCTTGAACTCCTGACCTCAGGTAATCCACCCGCCTTGGCCTGCCAAAGTGCTAGGATTACAGGCTTGAGCCACCGTGCCTGACCTAAACTCCCAAGCTTCATCTTCCATCTTCATGTATAAAGAGAATCTCTAACAACCGTTATTTAGTTTTGTTCATATATTTCGTTTGTATTTTCCCATGATTCTGTTCTTGACAATGTGAGTTAGCATTTAAAATAGCTATATGAATTATCTTTAATGCCATCGAAGTTTTTTCCATTTCTTTTCGTATGCATTTACTGATTTTGTTTTTATTACATTGCTTAGGAAGCAAAAACGTTCAAAAATATCCTTTCAGTTAGGGTAAGAATAAGCAAAACTATGGAGAAATTTGAAAATTTAATAAAGTTTTTACATACCCAGTGGCAAATAGGTAAACACCATAGTAAGAAGTACTTACAACCAGAAAACTCCTTTACGTATCAAAGCCCAGTCATTGAATTGTGGCAGTTGACAAATCTTTACAGGCCATAGATCTTTATAGTGTCCTATAAAGATTTCAAGAATAGTAGAGGATGTGACTAGTACAAGAATAACTGCAGCCTGCAGGAAAACTAAAACAGAAAGAAAAGTCTGGGAAATTAGAATCATTGAGTTTCAAAAATGACAAAACTAAGCACAGTTTCAAATTTGTACCAAGTGCTTATTACTACGTGAGAATAAATATACTGTCAACTAAAAACCAATCTGGATTAGTAAGGAGAGACCATTCAAAAGGATTAGAGCAAGTAGAGGACAGGAAATGTCGCAATGGGGAGAACTCTGGGAACACAAGATCTGTAAACTCTCAAGGATTAGGCAAAAAGGGTTTGCTTTTATTTTTAACTTTTATTTTAAGTTCAGGGCTACATGTGTAGGTTTGTTACCTAGGTAAACTTGTGTCATGGGGGTGTCAGATTATTTCATCACCCAGGTGTTAAGCCTAGTATCCATTTGTTATTTTTTTTCTGATCCTCTCCCTCCTCCAATAGACCCCAGTGTGTGCTGTTCTCCTCCATGTGTCCATGTGTTCTCATCATTTAGCTCCCATGTAGAAGTGAGAACATGTGGTATTTGGTTTTCTGTTTGTGTTAGTTTGCTGGGGATAATGTCCCCCAGCTCCATCCATGTCCCTGCAAAAGACATGATCTTGTTTTTTTTATGTCTGCATAGTATTCCATAGTGTATATGTACCACATTTTCTTTATGCAGTCTATTACTGATGGGCATTTAGGTTGATTCAGATTTTCTTATAGGGAGGAATCAATGAGGTTAGAAGAACCAGGTGTGAGAAGTGGGATGAGAGAGAGGCATGATTGGATAGTAGCTCTGATGCCAGCAAGAAGCTGAGTAGGGGCCTAAGTTCAGGGGCCGGGAGGAAGGAGAGACTCTTAAACAAATTTGGTTAACAAGCATTTCATTCTGACTGATCAGTGGGTACTGATCAACGGGGATGAGAAGTTTAGCTAACCATTTATGAGGCAAAGAATGGAAATTTGGAGGGTCTGTGTCTGGCCTTGTCCTAGACAAGCAAGAGGGCCTCTGTATCTTCTCTAAGTCCTATGAGAAGAGGGATTCTTTGTAGTCAGCTGGTTCCTGGAACACAAAGCGCAAGGGATTTCTCCACCTTTGCTGTTTTCAGGATCGTAGGAATCAGGTAAATTTAACACTGTCTATATGAATAAGCAAGACAGCTATCCCAGGAAAGCAAAGAGGCTCATGTGAGAGAAAACTAGTGAAGTATTTCCCTACAATGTAGTAAGTGCTGGGACAAATAAATATACAGGTTGCCATGGTGATACAGAGGAGAGGCACTTTCCACTGAGGGGAGGGGTGGGCAGCTGAGCTGGGTCTTAATGGATGGCTAGGATCTGTCCAGGTGGGAACACACCATTTGGGCCAAACCGTAACTGCCCAAGGGGTTCACCTTGCCTGCTGCCTAGACAGAGCCGATTCATCAAGACAGGGGAATTGCAATAGAGAAAGAGTAATTCACGCAGAGCTGGCTGTGCAGGAGACCAGAGTTTTATTATTACTCAAATCAGTCTCTCTGAGCATTTGGAAGGGGAGCAGAGTTTTTAAGAATAATTTGGTAGGTAGGGGGAAACCAGTGAGCCAGGAGTGCCGATTGGTCAGAGATGAAATCATAGGGAGTTGGAGCTGTCTTCTTGCGCTGAGTCAGTTCCTGGGTTGGGGGCCAAGATCAAATGAGCCAGTTTATTGATCTGGATGATGCCAGTTGATCCATCAAGTGCAGAGTCTGCAAAATATGGGAAGCACTGATTTTAGGAGTAGTTTAGGGAGAGTCAGAATCTTGTAGCCTCCAGCTGCATGACTCCCAAACCATAATTTCTAATCTTGTGGTGAATGTTAGTTCTACAAAGGCAATCTAGTCCTCAGGCAAGAAGGAGGACTGCTTTGGGAAAGGGCTGCTACCTTCTTTGTTTAAAGTATAAACTAAGTTTCTTCCAAAGTTAGTTTAGCCTATACCCAGGAATGAACAAGGACAGCTTGGAGGTTAGAAGCAAGATGGAGTCGGTTAAGTTAGATCTCTTTCACTGTCTGTCATAATTTTGCAAAGGTAGTTTCAAAACCAGAAAATATCACCGAAGACCATCAAAACCAAGGTGCTCTGTAAGCATTGTGTACCCAAGCTTATGCACAAGTGGATGAGGGAGAAACAGCTTTTTCTGATGAGAGATTTTTCTCCTTCCTAATTAGGGCTGTTGTGACAATTTTCTTCAGAGTAGCAGTCTATTAGTAAACATCTAGTAAAAATCTAGATAACATATAAGAATTTATCTAGAGTGTATTTTCCAATTTAAGGTGTATATTGTCTTCTAGCATCAAAAAATGTCAAACTCCTGCTTTATTCTTTCTGAGAAGCAGACCACTGCAAAACCAATTTTTTCTCTTGTACTGCAAACAGAGTATAAAAGCTAGGGGAGCAGACATCAAAGCATCCCAGATGGGGCACATGTTCCCTGCACTTTGTGTTTAGGCCTGAGTTCCTTGCTGGAGGAAAACCTACTTGTTCATCAGAATTTAATCAGCAGTGACATAAAATATGGTGGGTAAGGGACACTTTTGGAGGCTCACAGGTTGGGAGACAAGAGTCAGGGAATAGAGGAATGGCTGCCTGAGGGTAAAGGCACAACCTCTGGGCGAATAGGATTCACTGAGAAAAGCAAGATGACAGGTCTCTGCTGAACCCTCATTCCCACTCTACACTGCTAACCTGGGTCAGGGAACTTCAGGACCCACAGCAACTCCTAGGAGTTGCTATGACGCCATTCAAATTTCCTTCAAGATACGGTCTCACCATATATCCTCCTTGAGAACATGCAGGACTTAACCTAATTCGAGACTCATATTTCCTTCTCAGGGGTAATGGGGGTCTGCTTTTTTACTTCTTGATCATTGTGGCTTTTATTTTAACTTCTGAAACGCTATAGCACTTGTAACAAGAGGGAAGCAAATGCCTTCTTCTAAATATAGAGGATAGTAAAACACAACATGTCCTAAATGCAGAGCCAGACTGCAGCCTGGCAGTGTTTCAGTGGCTTCGAGTTTGGCATCATGCCTGTTCTTGCACAAAGGGTCCTCATCACCAGAGAAACCTCTGCCCGGCACCCCAGGTGGTGCAACAGAAGTGAGCAGAACCCTCCCTGGTACTGGGAGGCACGTGTTACGGGATCCACAGAGGTCTCTGTGAGAGGAAAGGTGTGCATAAAAGGAGGAAAGAGGCCAAAGTAGAAAGAGGAGACTTACAGAAGTTAGTCAACAACAACAATAACAATAATAATCCAACAGAATGGGAAAGAAAAGGAGCCAAATACCTTAAAAATAAAGAATAGCCTAGAAAAAAGTAAGGTAAAGATAGAAAAAGCCTATGCATGTGAAAATATATGAAGTTTGACTAAGGTAGGTGGTCCGAATATAGGCATCTAAAAAAGGGCAACAAATGAGTGTCATCTGCCAGTAATAAATAAACAGGAAAAAATAAAACAAGCAAACAAACAAACAAAAAAACCTCTTCTGTATCCAAAACTACAAAGGGAATAGGGTATGGCAAAAAGCCAATTGGGAACCATAAGATAAATTCAGTACTGGCTTTTGTGGGAAATTCATTGTTCCAGGGTAAAAATTTTGGGGCTTTCTCAGCTTTCGTATCTCAGACTGAATGCTTGACTACAGTAACTGACAAAGATGATCAATTGCATCACCCAGATTTCCACATTGACTACAAGATCAGGGAAACCAAGCTCCTACTCTCTGTCTACACCAATTCTTTTTTAGACCAAAGTAGTAAACACTTTTAAGGGCAGGTTCAGCCCTACCTATGTTTTCGGGCAGTCCCGAGCAAGTCTGCTGATATTTCACGTATCTCCTGCCACAAGTGGGTGAGTTACGAAATAATTTTCCTGTGAGGTAGGTCCAAGGGCCTTGTTTTTGCCCTCTTAGCCTCTGGGTTCTCTGTATACTTTCAGTTCATATTTACCCTATAATTGCCCAATGAACTTGGAGCCTAGTTCTTGGTTCCTGGTTCCTGGCTAAGGCTCTCCCACTGCCCAGCACTGGACAGTCCCTCTCCCTGACTTGCATGGCAGCTGAATGGCTTGCTTTAGAGTGACTGCCCCTCCAGGATTTCCATCCTTCCAAAAGCACAACCGAGACACCGGCCAAGTTTGAGAGATTTCCTCTGCTGTGTTCTGCCTTCCAGATCAGCCCCACCAGATCCAACCAATTGCAATTTGTGATGTGGGCTGTTTATTTAATCTGCAAAACAAATGTGTGAGGGTGGCTATCATGATTTTTATTTTCAAAAGGAGGAAACTGAACACCAGAATCATGAAGTAATTCACCCAAGGTCAAACAGCTAAGGGAGTGTGGCAGGCCGGGGGTCTAGATCCTGATTTGGGTGACATCAGGAACTGACTTATTCTACCACATCATGCAGAGGACTAGAAAACATCTCCTTTATAGACTTCATTCTAAAATGACGATAAAGAAAACAGATTACAGAAAGTGGTTTGCCTAAGACTATACAAATGGCTAGTGGAAAAACTGACTTTTAAATGATCTCCGCACTTCCACATGATCTCCTCGCTTCCAGACAGGTAACCTGCAGAAGACCTTGAGACTTGGCACCCTAATAGGGAGGAGTTTCAACAATTTTCAGTCTTTATTTCCTCAGGAAAAGGTCTGGACCCTCAATGTCATACTCGGAGCCCAGCGCGATCCATCTTCTCTCACTTCATTTTGTGTCCCTACAATGCCAGATACAGAGCGTCCATTTATGCAAATATTTCAATTAAACTGAATTGTTATAGGTTTGAGCAATTTTTTAAAACTCTATGCTTCTTTATTTCAGAATAGGAAAATGGAAAAAAAAGAGGCTGTCATTTGCCAAGCATTTACCATTTCAGATATTGTAATAGGCACTTTTAAATTGGCCAGTAATCTCTTAAACTTAAAGGTAGACCACAGTTACCTGAAAACCTCCTTAAAACCAAACATTTCTGGGCCTCACCCCCAGAGTTTCTGACTCTGTAGACACAAGGTGGAGTCTGAGAACCTGCATTTCTAATAAATTCCCAGTTGATGCTAATGCTGCCATGATCAAGAGACCACACTTTGAGGCTCACTGGCACAGACAATAGTCTACTTACACAATAAGAGTATCAGGATCGCAACACACATTTTCGGGTTCCAAAACCATGTGTTCATTCCAAAAATCATGCTCCTCCATATGCAGCAGATTCTCAAAGGAGCAGCTGGCCCAGTGTCTCTCTCCTTTCTGGTGTGGGAGCCACACACAGTTCTCCTGCACTGAGGTCAGGGCTGGCAAACACACCGAGGGACCCCCCCACCTTCCCCTGCCCCCCGGCCCTGGCTCAGCTCTCATATCTCTGCCCTGGGGAGGCTCTTCCTCTCAGCCTCTGCCCTGGGGAGGCCCTTCCTTGCTTGCAGGGGAGCTCAGGCCCAGTGGCAATGCATGGACTAATTTACAGCCCCTCCCTTCCTGGCTCTCTCAGGTCAATAGGATTGGCCACCAAAGGGAACACTGTGTGTGTGTTTGTGTGTGTGTGTGCATGTGTGTGTGCGCATGTGTGTGTGCACATGTGTGTGTGTGTGCTTCTTTTGAGGAGGCTGAGGATGCTTTGAGGTTGGAGAGGGGAAGATGGGAGATGACTCATAAAGACTGGTGGGCCAGGACATCGTGCCTGCAGCCTCTGATAGTGTCAGGAGAGGCCAGCATGAGCTGCTATTGTGGGGCTCCTCTGCCCTTCCCTCATCCTCTGTAAGAGGAAACAGGAGAAGCATGGTGGTTGAGTGAGAACACATATCAGACCTCTCACCTGCCCCGTCCCATCCGCCATTCCCCTGCAATCCCAGTCCCTTGCATGGTGGGCAGGGCCACATGGACAGAGCCTCAAGGCAGAGGTCTAGGAGTCAGGTTTTAATACACTTGGAATTTTGCTTAAGGTGGGAGAGATCTTTATATTCAAGCAATTAAGAACCAAGTGGAGCTTGACTACCTATGGGCATTTAGCAGCTGTGAAAGGCATGCAAGTGGCCCAGCCCAGAGCCTGGTCTGTGACCTGTCTTGTGTCCTTGAAGGTCACCCATGTCCCTTATGGGGCACTGACAGAACCAATTACTCACCTGTGCCCAAGGGGACCCCTGGACATAATTGAGAGGTACTCTACCAAATCGAAATGTTTCGCCTCTATCTCATCAGCAAGCAGGTATGCAGGAGAGTAACCCTCAGGCAAGCTGATGAACTGAGAAAAGGAAAGAAAGAGAGAGAGAAAGAGAGAAAGAAAGAAGGAGGGAGGGAGAAAGAGAGGGAAGGAAAGAAAACAAGAAAGAGAAAAAAGAGAGAGGAAGGAAAGGAGGGAAAGAAAGAGAGAGAGAAAGAAAGGAAGGAAGGAAGAAAAAGAAATAGAAAAAAGAAATAGAGAAAGAGAAGGAGGGAGGGAGAAAGGGAGGGAGGGAAAGAAAGAGAGTGAAAGAAAGATAAAAGAAAGAGGGGGAAAGGGAGTGAGGGAAAGAAAGAAAGAGAAAGAAAGTGAAAAAGAGAAAATGAAAGAAAGAAAGAGGACGAAAAAAGAAAGAAAGGAAAAGAAAGAAAAAAGGAAGGAAAGAAAAAAGAAGAAATAGAAAAAAGAAAAAAAAGACAGAAAGACAGAAAGAAAGAAAGAAAGAGAAAGGGAAAGAACTGTGCATTGCCAGAAAGTTAGGAGAGGAGAAAGTTAACATAAACATTGCCTCACACATGTAGTTTTTATGGTGAGAACTCTTAAAATCTGCTTTCTTGGCAATTTTCAAGTATACAGTACATTGTTATTAACTATAGTCACCATGATGCACAGTAGATCTCTTGAACTTATTCATCCTGCCTAACTGAAATTTTGTGTCCTTTGACCAACCTCTCCCCAGTCCTCCAGCCCCTGGTAGCTGCCCTTCTTACTCTCTGCTTCTGTGAGTTCCACTTCTTTAGGTTTCACATATAAGTGAGATCATGTGGCATTTGTCTTTCTGTGTCTGCTTATTTCACTTAACACAATGTCTTCCAGGTTCATCTATGTTGTTGCATATGACAGGATTTCCTTCTTTTTAAGGCTGAATAATATATATATATATATATATATCACATTTAAAAAATTCATTCATCCATTGATGGATGCAAGTTGATTCCATGTCTTGGCTATTGTGAATAATGCTGCAATGAACACAGAATGCAGATACCATTTCAACATACTGATTGCATGTCTTTGGCTATATGCCCAGTAGTAGGATGTCTGGGTCATGTGGTAGTTCTATTTTTAATTTTTTTGAGGACCCTTCATATTGTTTTCCATGATGGCTGTACCAGTGTTAGATACATTTCTAATTTGAAAGAATTTCAATATTATATTGTTTGACAGCAAAAGGAAATTTTGGTTCTGATTAATTCCTCTCTCTTTTTAATTGGTTCAATAATTTTTAACCCCTGGAGTGAGTGGAATGTTTTCAGATTGGCAGTTTTGGGTATGTGAAGACAATTTGTATTTCCTGGTTTTTGCTTTGTTTTGTTTTATAACTCAGTATCCATGCTGTCAGCTCAGTGCAAACATCACAGGCAGGATACAAGCACTGAAGATAATAGCTTTCTCTTAAAAGTATTGTCGATAAAAACATACCTTTAATGCACTGAAAAGAATAAATTATGCCTCATAGGGAAACAATAGAAAATACCTCCTTTTTGGCTTCATGATCATTTCAGTGTTTGTCATTTCCAGCCACCACAACAAAATGAATTCTGTTTCACATGTTGGTAAGTCCATCATTCTGTCTGGAGGGAACTGGATCTGAAAATTGCACTGGGACTGAAATTGGATGGCAGCATGAAACTGTTAAAGATAATAGACCCGTGTGAAAATCCACAAATGAATGGAGCCGTTCTCTGGCCTGCAGAAGAGCGCTCATTGTCCTCTGCGGTCCATTTTCCACACGTACAATGTGTTCACAGCTGGCTGTTCATTCTTTTTTGGGGACACCTGTGAATATGCATGTCCCAAATCATAGGCACAGCTTAAGGGCTAGGAACTCACGTCCATTTCCACTTCCTTAAACATCAGAGAACCCTAATCAGCTCGACACCCTCCATCCGGTTTCCTCATTCTGGTGGGCCCTGTCTTCCCGGGAAGGCACACCTCCGTGAACGGCAATCCAAGCTGATTTGTTTTGAGCAGTCGCTAAGATGGACATTTCCCCTGGGGTTGAGGATTTTGTTTCAGACAAAAAAGATACATGTAGGAGACAGTCTCACAGTATTTTCTATCTTTTAAAGGTGGAGGTGAAAGCCAGGGTTGTACTAACAGATTGGGATAGAGCTACTGGAATCTAATTGATGGCTTTTAAGGGAATTTTGCAAGGCTGAAGGTGTGAGTGCCCCTGAATAAAAACAGCTGCTGTCTTCTTTTTGAATGGATGCTGAATTCACTGCCATTTCCTCCAGGGGCATTTAGTGCTGAGCATTTTAAGAGTGGCAGGTTCAAAAAGTCATGAAAATGTGTTACTTGGCTTTCCAATGGAAAGTAATAGAATTTCTGAACTTTAGCTAGCCACCTCTGAACACCACAAATTCTTGAGGGGTGTTCACAAGGAAAACCCTAGGAAGTTTGCCCAAATCTCTCTGGTAGGTGCACATGTGGTAAAGCGGGTGACACTTGCTCTTCTCTCTTCTTTGAAGTGTCCTAGTGGGGATCTGCTTTTCAAGACCCTCCTCCTGCTCAGCCTCACCGTGACTCCATTCAGCCTCCTTTAGGGGATGAGAAACATCTCCCCAACCAGAGCCGGCTTAGGCTCCTTTTAATTGCATCTTTGGCCTGGTGGGAGGATAGAGAGAAAGGAGAACAGAGTACAGCAGAGCCCTGAAAAGGGGGGATGGTAATGGAAGGAGGAGAGGTCTCTGAGCTCCTCGATGGCTAAAGCAAAGAAATGGAATTCTGACACTTGTTGCCTATATCCGCTCTACACAGAGCTCCCTGGGAAGAGCCTGTCCGCCTGCCTTGCTCTCCATCTTGCGTGCCATTCCGCTTTGCGCACTACGTGTCCTTGGTTTTCTTCTTGATCTCCCCAGTGGTGAGCTTGAAAGCAGCAGCTGTGCTCTCTGTGCTTGTGCTGGGCCTGCATCTGGCACAGCGATTGGCTTACGGAATCCAGTTAACCTTTGGCGAAAAACATGAGTGATATTTATCGCCCCTTTTCAAACCTCAGTTATAACAAATATCATTTATGTGGTGGTTCGGAAAGGCAGCTGTGCACATCACATGCAGCCATTTAGAAAAGAACTCTGGCATCCTAGAGCAGCAAATTTGGAAGGAGGACATTCTGAGGCCTTTAGGAGATCAATTGTGTTCTGAACGGACTTTTCAAGCCATAATGTAATTATAATGTGTTATAATTTAACTTTGAAAGGATAGAACAATATCCAAAAGAGGAGATGTGTTGGGCACCAAAATGATCAAAGGAAATCACAGCTGGGAGAAGAATGAAAAGTAGGGGGAGAAATATGGACACAACATTTAAAAAGTCTGAAATTTTTTAAATGCCACCTGTTTTCGGGTATTAACATTGGAGTGATTTTCGGATCTCTACACTCGATGGAGACCTCACTGTTCCACTGAATTTAACAAAACAAATATGACCTCAAAGTAACTTTTGGTATATTTTATTTAGCATTAGCAGGTACAGCATGATTCTGTTAAATTACATAAAAGCACTTTCTTCAAATTGCCCAGCCCTTGCCCATTCTGATTTTCTGGTTATCTTTGGATTTATAGCAAAATGTTTGTTTTTCAAATGATAAAAATATATGGGGATGTTTATTGGCTGAAGTTCTAGCTAAGTATTAGAATGCAAATTTTATTATGGTTGTAGGTGGCTAGAGGTGAGGTAGATCCACCTTTAGAACAAGTCTAAAGAATATAGATGAGATAATAGTATGTTGAAAGATCAGTCATTTAAAAACCAGTGGGATGTTGCTGCAATGGTCTGTGATAGTCTGATTCAGTTACTGCTGAGAGTTCCCAGGAATTTTCAGGATGGCATTTCCAGAGCTAAAGACAATGTACTTGTACTACATAATTTGGTGTCATGCTCTTTTAAGCAAATCTGAGTAATGAAGAGAAGCATCCAAAAACAAAGAGGAGGATTAGAAACCTAAGACACAGAAATGTTAGCCTAAAGTCAACAGTCTGGGCAACGAGGGCTCAGGACCGGGTCTTGGAGCCAGTTGCAAAATTAATGCTGAATATGGAAGTTCTCACCACGTTCCTGTGATTCTCCAAAGTGAAATCCTCGAGGGACACCTCTTAGAGACAAAATTTTTCATTTTGGTGATATGTTTGAGGAAATATCAATACCCCGATAACATCCTGAAAAGAAAATGCTGTATAAAGTAAAACATTTCTGCTGTCATCATCCTTAATCCACTTTAAATCTTAATGCTAGGCTAAGTGTATGAAGAAAAATAAAATCCATTTTCTGTCTCGAAGGGGTTTGTTGGACATGATATACCTACATACATATACACACACTCTTAATCTAAAATAGAATATGGTCATATGCCAAAGGACCAATATATGCAACAATAATTGCTAATATTTATTGGGCGCTTAATGGTAGGCCCTGTTCTGAGTTCTCTTGAAGGCATCAATTTTTTCACAAAAATTGTATGGACTTGGCACCATCATTTCAATCATACAGGTGAGGAACTTGAGACACAGAGAAATTAAAAAAAGAAAAAAGAAAACTTGACCAAATCAGAGCTAATACATTCATTTTACTTTTTCCATATTAGTCAGGGTGGTCTTGAACCCCTGACCTCAGGTGATCCACCCACCTCAGTCTCCCAAAGTGCTGAGATTACAGGCATGAGCCACCGCACTCAGCCTAGAGCTGATAAATTCAGACCCAACATCCAGATTCCACTGTCTGGCTCTAGAGCTCCCACACATCTCAAGGACTGTCGAGAGAACAATGTAAGATTAATACCTCTTTAATTCAGTAGGACCAGGCAGGGCAAGAGGCTTAGCTCAAAATGGTAGGGTTAGACAGCTCCAGGGAATGGAGCAATCTGGTTCTACTGGATAACCTCTCCCTCTTCCATGACCCTTTAGCAATCTGCTCAGCCCTCAATTCTGGCATGTGGCTGTATAGACTGGAGTTTGTGCAGCTGTTCCTAATCTCAGCTGTCCAAGCATGGAGCAGAGGACCCACATATAATGGGGTACTTCATAAATACATGAATAAATGAATATCCAACTAGGAACTGAGATCATCCTTTTTCCCTTGTTGAAGGAGCTAACTTTATTGTTTTTCTTGGTTCCCATACTTGCCTTAACTTTAGCCACGGGACTTGCTTCTTTGGTAAGTAGTAATATTAAAACCATTTTAAATTGAAGTTTTGCAGAAAGCGTACTATTTGGGGACTGGCCAGAAAAACAAACAAACAAAAAAGGACAATTCCAAAGAAAGTGGAAAAGTACCACATGGACTGGATAAAATGGAAAATTATATTTACCAAAAGGCAAATGTGTATTTTGTTGGCTTGGATTTGCTCATCTGCTGCTACACCTCCTTCTAGATGCCTCTTTGGTGGCAATTTTCTAAACTATCCTTATGTTCAAGGTTTTAATAAAAACAAATCCTCTGTTAACCTACATTTGATAGTGCATTTCTACTGAGGAGCAATGGCCCCTGATTGCCTATCCACAAGAGCCAAGATGAGGCAAGATTCCACTTGGTTTCTCAAGGCAGTAGGCCCCATACACTTGCTACTCATTTTCCTTTATTATAATCTTTGGGACAATATTTTCCCATTATTGACAATAACTCTTATGAAAACTCCTTATAAAATCACATTTGCATTTTTATTTTCATTCTCAAAGCGAAGGCTGAGCTGACATTTTGGATATTCAAGAATCCCGATACAACAAGTACAATGTGGTAGGACGCTCTGATAGGCTGAAGGGCATTTGGAAAGCTCACGGATGCTGAGGACGCCCTTTTCTAAAAGCAGATGGGTGCTCAGGAGCAGAAGCAACAATTAAAAGTCCTGGCTGAGAAAGAAACTCTTAATTACATTTGGATGACTTGATGTTCCCTCGAATATGGTGCCTGCTCTTTTCTTTCTTCCTTGATTGGTGCCTCTAGGGGTGTGTGTGTGTGTGTGTGTGTGTGTGTGTGTGTGTGTTTGGTTTGACAACATATGTTGCTATTACTCAGTTGTTTTAGGGAAAGAATAGTCTTTGAAAAGGGAAGAGATGGGGGAAAGAAAGAGGTAGAGAAGAGGAATGGTGACTGAACAGCTTCTATTCCTACCTGGGGAGGGCTGTAGATGGTGGCAGCAGGTGTCAGAGAAATGAGATCTTGTGGCTGTCAGGGTCCCTTGGGGTGAGGCTCAGGAGAAGGCGTAGCTTGACTTGTGGGGACAGATATTTCAGGGAACTCAGCCAGCTCAAGAGTGACGCTGCTGCACCAAATTTATATATGATTTTTAATTATTTTAATTGTTTATTTGAGAGAGTGCATTTATCTTTCTTCTGAGTTACTTTAAGAAGTATATTGGCCTAATGGACTAAAAGTAAATCTTTGTCCATCCATTCCTAAAAATAGATAAATAAATAAATAAACTTCCAATTTCCCTGCATTGGGCATTTCCCTGAAGAGTTATTCACACATGGTATGGAATGTCAGTCAGTGTTTCTTAACCCAGGGTGCCTGCAACTCACTCTAAATGATTACCTCAGAATCTCAGGGGGTAAAGTAAGGGGCATTAGTGTCTTGGAAAAACTCCCCAGAGGTGAAGCCAGGCCTGAGAAGCACTGCTCCAGACATTTGCACAGACTGTTCTCCTGGTCTGAAAGTCTCCTTGGTCTGAAAGAGCAAGGAGACTTCACACAGAGAAGCAGAGGTCACAGATGAGGAAGCTAAATAGGGTGAGAAAATAACAGGGATGGGAATCTTTTGGGGACCCTTAAAGCCTTATGGATATGTTGTGCTCACTACAATATAATAATAAAGACTCTCAGCCAGTCCTAATGATAACCTTTTACATGTCTCTAATTAAAAGGCAGCACACAATTAATTTCTGTTTGTTATCCCTTCTCACTAGGAAACCATCAATATTATCCTCCCCTGATGTCTCCTTGTAAACTAGTTTTGACTTTTTTCCCCCAGATAAAGTATTCATTTGACAAACACTGAGCCCCTTCCTGTATAAGGCATGGTGCCAGGAGCATGGCAGATCATAGTCCTGCAATCATGGGTTTCCATCTAATGGCAGAGACAGTCACACAAATAATGTTTCATCTAACTGTGTAAGCACAAATGTGATCAGGGTTCAGAGATAACAGGGTGCCAATGAAAGGAAAGCAATTGTTGCAGGTCTGCTCTGAGGCAGATAGTTAAGATCTCCATCTAAAAGAGCAAGAGTTATTCTGGACCAAGAGAAAACAGTCTGTGCAGATGACTGCAAGTGGTAAAAGACATCATATATTAAGAGAGCTTAAGAAGGGTAACGAAGCTAAAAAACAAGAGTTTGGGTAGAGAATAATCCCCCATGTTGTACAACTAACTTTAAGGAGCATGAATCACAAGAGAGGGCTTTGGCAGCACCAAGAGGGGACCCCTGGTTGCCTGAGATGAAGGCACAGACATGCTGAGCCTTATAGGTCATCCTAAGAAAGAGCAGTAGCAGGCCATGGAGGCTTTCAGCCAAGGAGAACCTCAGCAGTTTTGTCTCTGAAGAAATTCTCTCTGCTTGTCAGACTGCAAGGAGTGGAGGATTGCAAACCTGAGTTCAGGAGAGACCAGTCTTGACGCTACTTCCTGTAGAGATGAAGATGACTGAATTAGAGAGGTGGTGGTGGAAATGAGACTTGACACATTGAAAGCTATTACTGCACAATCTCACTTATCTGTGAATTCTAAGAAATTGTACTCAAAGGAGCAGAGAGTAGAGTGATGGTTACCAGGGGTTGGCATGGGGGGTTGGGGATATTAATATATGTTGGTCAAAGGATATAGAATTTCAGCTAGATAAAAGGGATAAATTCAAGATATCTGTTATACAACATGTTGTACATGTTTGTTAGATGTTTATACGTGTTTATTTTATTAGCTCAATTTGGCCATTCCGTAATATATATATGTCCTGAAGTATATATTGTGGAATGGCCAAATTGAGCTAATTAACATGGGACATGGTAGTGCAAGTATTTCTTTGACATATTGATTTCATATCCTTTGGCTATATACTCAGAGGTGGGATTGCTGAATCATATGATAGTTCTATTTTTAATTTTTTAAGGACCCTACATATTGTTTTCCATAATGGCTGTACCAATTTACATTCCCAGCAATGTACAAGGGTTCCCTTTTCTCCATATTCTTTCCATTAACATATGCATTGCCTCACCTACTTGTCTTTTTGTGATTAGAACACAAAATCGACTCTCAGCAATTTTCAAGTGTACAATACATTGTTATTAACTGTAGTCACCATGTTGTATAATAGATTCCTGACTTTATTATTCCTATGTAACTGAAAATTTGAATTCTTTAACCAACATCTCCCCAAACGCAACCATTGTCCCCAAATCCCTGGTTTCCACAATATTTCTCTCTGCTTCTATGAGTTTGGCTTTTTTATGTTCTACATATAAGTGATATCATGCAATATTTGTCTTTCTGTGTCTGCTTATTTAACTTAGCATAATGTTCTCAATCATAGGTGGGAATTGAACAATGAGAACACTTGAACACAGGAAAGGGAACATCACACACTGGGGCCTGTCATGGGGTGGGGGAGGGAGGAGGGATAGCATTAGGAGATACACCTAATGTAAATGATGAGTTAATGGGTGCAGCACACCAACATGGCACATGTATACATATGTAACAAACCTTCACGTTGTGCACATGTACCCTAGAACTTAAAGTATAATAAAAAATAATAATAATAATAACTTAGCATAATGTCCTTCAGGTTCATTCATATTATTGCAAATGACAGGATTTCCTTCTTTTTATGGCTGAATAGTATTTCCTTGTGTATATATGCCTCATTTTCTTTATCAATTTATCTACTGATGGACACTTAGGTTGATTTCGTATTTTGACTATTGCGAATATTGCCTCAATGAACGTGGGAGTGCAGGTATCTCTTCGACATATTGATTTCATGCCCTTTGACTATATACCCAGAGGTGGGATTGCTGGATCGTGTGGTAGTCCCATTTTTAACTTTTTGAGGAACTTTTGTACTGTTTACTGTTTTTCATAATGATTGTACTAATGTACATTCCCACCAACAGTGTACAAGGGTTCCCTTTTCTCCATATCCTTGATAACACTTGTCATTTTTCATATTTTTGATAATACTTGTCCTAACAGGTATGAAGTGATATTACATTGTGTTTTTAATTTTTATTTCCCTGATGATTAGTGATGTTGAGCACCTTTTCATGTATCTGTCTGCCATTTCTATTTGTCTCCTTTTGAGAAATGTTTATTCAGGTCCTTTGCCCGTTTAATTGGGTTGTTTTCTTGCTATTAAGTTGTTTGAGTTCCTTATATATTTTGGACTTTCACCCTTTGTTAGATGTATGGTTTGCAAGTATTTTCTCCCATTCTGTAAGTTGTCTTTTCACTCTGTTCATTGTCTCCTTGGCTGTGCAGAAGCTTTTTAGTTTGAGATAATAGCACTTGTCTATTTTCCCTTTTCTTGCTTGTGCTTTTGGAATTTCATTTAAAAAATTAGTTGCCCAGAATCATGTCATGGAGCTTTTCCACTATAATTTGTAGTTGTCAATTAAAAACAATAATTTTTCAAAAGGAAAAAAATGAAAAGCTATCAGGAGATAAAACCAAGAGAGTTGGGCCACTGATTGGATATGGGTGAGAGGAGGAGGAGGGAAAAGAGGGTCAAGGACACCTCTCAGATTTCTGCATGAAAATCTGTGCTTGGGGTGGTGCCATCCCCTGAGGTGGGGAACAGTGAGAGGACCAGGTTTGGGTGGGCAGATGGTACGGGACACATACCAGGAAGGTTTTTTTGTTTTTGTTTTTTAGGCTTTATTTTTTCATTTTTCTGTTTGATCTTCCATCTTAATGTTCAGAACCTTCTTAATTTTCTGTTGGGAATCAATAAGAAACAATCTGAATTACTTTGCAATGCTAATGTTCTTGATCCCAAACTCCCACACTCCCCTGGTTTGGAAACGCCAAAAGTCAAAAATAGAAATCCAGAATAAGTCTTCATAAATGGAAATTTCACACAGAAGGGATCACTGATTGGTAAAGGATTGCCTCCTGGCTCTCTAGCACTCCCCAAACACAGAGTAAGTGTGCACTACCAGGTTGCATCTTTTAAGTTCCATGCAAATAACCCCTGAACTGCATCACCAGAGGCACATGCTGTCTTTGCCATGTAAGAATTTTCTTCAGGAAGGTTTAATTTTATCTCTTGGATAGACTAATACATGTATAGAGTACTAAATTAACTAAAAAGCATTAAACCATTGCATTAATATATGTTGGTCAAAGGATATAGAATTTCAGTTAGATAAAAGGGATAAGTTCAAGATATCTGTTATACAACACGCTGTACATGTTTGTTAGATGTTTATACATGTTTATTTTATTAGCTCAATTTAGCCGTTACATAATATATAGATATTTCAAAATATCATGTCCTATACCAAATAATAAATACCTATTTATCCTTCTGAGGGTTTTTGACCACTGAAGAGAATCAAGTATCCCATTTGGGTCATTGCTTACTTCTCTTTCCAGAGGTCTAGTTAGCGTCTCTCACCCAATACATTTTCTTCACTTCTTGCTGTTTCCCAAGTGAGCTATTTCTCTTACAACTCTTTGTATTTGGCATTATTTGATTTTTATCAGAACATACTTTTCTCCTTATCATAAACTACTGTGATAATGCATTGCAAGAGGGAACCATTTCAATAAACCATTAGGAGATTTTTGGATCCTGAGTGGCAGTTTTACTCTGAAGATAAGGTAATGCTGTAATCTACCATCTTGTTAAATGTACACACACATTCAAACAATTGTCAGACTGCAGGCGGCTTAGGAAATACATCTTCTCTTTTCCACTCTTACGCCATTATGTCTTTGTGCATGTGCACTGAATTCAAAGGTAAAGAAAAAATGAACAGAGCAATTATCATGTAGAGTGGAGGAAATTAAGCTGAGTAAAAGCTTTTAGTTAACTATGTGATTCCCAGTCACCCACACGGCAGCAGCAACAGAGAGCTCAGGGGCATCTGGTCATTTCCTGTGATGGCTTCTGCACCTCTCTCTGGCTGTGGAGTTGAATAGTGATTATATACTGCCACTCTGGTAGACATGGTGGGCTGAAGGCAGTTCCTAGGTAAGTCTGGGGTGTATGGAAGGTTGGTGAGGCATTGATACATGTCCTCATTTGTCCCAGGAAGATGTGGTTGTAACCATGCTTGGTCAGAAACTGGTTTTCCCTTGCAGACCATTTTATGGGTATCCTCTGAATCTGGTCCCTTCTCTCCACTTGCTCAGGTATGGATTTTTTTCTCCAAAAGATCCCACATAGTAGGAGCATCCCAGGATGTTCTAAATAGGACCATATAAATGCTTCAGCAATTGATTACAAATTCTCTGGAAACAAATAAAAAATTAGAAAATCTCAGTAAAGGAATAGAGGTTATAAAAAAGAACCAAGTGGAAATTATGGAACTGAAAAAATATAACAAAATAAAAATTTTAAAGTGTTGTTTTAAACTTGAAATGATAGGTTCGATAATAGAGTGGAGACAAAAAAGGATAAAGCCAGCAGGTTTAAGGACAGATCAATAGAATTTACCCAATATAAACAGAGAGAAAACATACTGGAAAAATAACTGAATAGAGACTCAGGCTCCTGTGGGACAACATCATAAGATCCAATATTCATAGGATCAGCGTTCCAGAGGGAAAAGAGGGAGTGGAACGAAAGAGTATTTGAATAAATAATGGCTGAAAACTTCCCAAATTTGGTAAAAAAAAAAAAAAAAAAAAAAAAAAAATACAAACTTACAGATCCCAAAAGTTGAATAAATCCCAAACAGGATAAAACAAATGAACACACATCATAATCACACACTTATAAACAAAAGACAAAGGAAATATTTAGAAGGCAGTCAGAGAGAAAGAACACATCACATGCAGAGGAACACCAATTCAAGAGACACTGAATTTTCGTCTGAAACCATGGAAGCAGAAGGAGGAGGTACAACATTTTTCAACAGCTTAAAGAAAATAGCTGTCAACTGTGACTTCTATATCTGGTAAGATTATTCTTCAGAAATAAAGAAGAAATAAAGACATTCTTAGACAAGAAAAAACTAAAGAATTTGTTCCTAGCAGACCTACCCTTAAAAATTGGCTAAAGAAATTTCTTTAAATGGAAGGTAAAAGATAGAAGAAAGAATCTTGAGATATCAGGAAGAAGGAACAAGAGGAAGAGTAGAAACATGTGCATATAATAAACTATTTTTTATCTCATGAGTTTTATAAATCATATTTGATGATTGAAACACAAATTCTAACACCATCTGCTATTCAAGACAGTGATATTTAAAAGAGGGAAAAGTACAGGGACTTTAACAGTAATGAAGCTTCTATACTTCATTGGAAATGGTAAAATGTTGATACTGTACCTATTATGTCTCATATGTATACTGTAATGCCTAGAGCAATCACTATGAATATCATGTAAAGAAGTATACCCCAAAACACTCTAAATAAATCAAGACAGAATCCTAAGATGTTTAAGTAACTCAAAGGAAAGAAAGAAAACAGAAACATCTCAGAAGAAAACAGAAACAAAGGAATGATAATCAGAGGAAATAAATAGAAAAGAATTAATAAAATGGTGGACTTAAGCCATAACATAAAAATAATTATGCCAAATGCCAGTAGTCTAAATACATCAATCAATAGACAGAGATTAGCAGTGGATTAAGAAATCAAGCTTCAACAATATTTTACAAGAAAATCAGTTGAAATTCATTAACATAGACTGAAAGTAAAAAGATATATCATGCAAAGATGGATTTAAAAAAATAGACATGGCTGTATTCGGATAAGGTAGTCTTCAGAGGAAAGGAAACTACCATAGATAATGAGGGAAATTGCATAATGATAAATGGATCAATCCATTAAGAAGACATAAATAAGTCAGCCCTCCACGGGTTCTGCATCCACAACAAATGGTGGATCAAAAATATTCGAACAAAAAAGCAATAAAAAATAACAATACAACAATAAAAAATAATACAAATAAAAACACCAACACAGCATAACATTCACATAGCATTTACGTTGCATTAAGTATTGTAAGTAATCTAGAAATGATTTAAAGTATATAAGAAAGTAGGTTATATGCAAATACTATACTGTTTTGTATAAGAGACTTGAGCAGCCACAGATTCTGATATCCTCAGTAATCCTGGAACCAATTTCCTGTGGATATTGAGAGATGACTGTATCTTAAATGTGTGCATACATAAAAAGTCTCACAATACATACAGCAAAAACTGATAGTGCTTAAAAGAGGAATAGATAAAGCTGCAATTATAGTTGGGGACCTCAACCTCCCCACCCTCAGCAACTGATAGAACTACTAGACAGAAGATTTGAACAACACAATCAACCAACAGGATCTAATTGACATTTATAGAACACACCACACAACAACAGCAAGGTACACATTTTTTAAAGTGCTTGTGGAACATTCATCAAGATAGACTACTGTACCTGAGGTCATAAAGTAAACCTTAACAAATTAAAATAAATGAAATCATATTAAGTGTTTTGTCTGACCATAATGGAATCAAACCATAATCAATAACACAAAGAGAACACAAAAATCTCAGGAGACATGGAAATTAAACAATACACTTCTAAATAATCTATAGATGAAAGAAGAAGCCTCAAAGGAAAATTTACTTCTAAATAATTTATAGATCAAAAAAGAAACGTCAAAGGAAAATTTAAAAATTATGTCCAACAAAATGAAAATGAAAATGCAGCATATCCACATATATGAGATGCAGATAAGACAGTGCTGAGAGGGAAACAATATGAGATGCTGGTATTAGGAATGAGGTTTACTACCATTTGGATGGGATATTATTCTGGGGGTTATATTGCACATTGCAGGATATTTATAATTACTGCCCTCTGCCCAATAAATGCTGGTAGTATTCTGTAAATATTCTGAAAACCAGTAATGACGTCCCACTTATACACATTATCAGAGGTCCCCCAATTGGGAAGGAGGTGAATTTTCCTCCAGTTGAAGATCACTATGTAATTACAAAGATTCCTGTTAGCTCTCAGTTGCCTGATTCTATCTGAATTGTAAATCCATCCGGAAGAACCAGCCTCCATCTTAATTCACTCTCTCTCCAAGCTTCCCTGATACTTCAGCTTGCTGCAGTCAGCAATTACTTACAATATTTATATGTTGCCTCAGGGTTCAAAGAATTATGTAGGTGGGTAAGTACGACTCCTGATTTCTGAATGTGGGTGGAAGAGACAGCTGTTTTCTCTGGGAAGGTTCTATATGAGCCAGAACTAGGAAAACGCTCCTTGTAACTTAGTTAATGGAAAAAGGATAGGTAATGGGTCCTCAACTTGTAGCAGGCAAGGATTAAAGCAGGAGGTAAAATTTCAGATAGAACTTTCCAGAGGCTGAGCATTCACATTTTTTCCTCTTTTCCCCTTTGGAAATTAAACTGCTGATCTTTCTAAGCAGTCTCCTCAAGGGTTTCTCTACTGAGAACAATCCCTGAGATTTTGTTAAGATAAATATAGGCACTGACATCCTTCTCCAGCAAAATCCCAAATCCTAAAATGTTGTATTTTCTCCTTGTGTGAGAATTTAAAATATGTAAATTGTGTCTATATACATATTTAACGCATTTTCCAAATTCTGCTTGCTATTCAGAGTGTAGGATATTTTGGACCCACTTTGAAGGGAATGTACACTGATGTTTTACAGTATCTCCTGCGGTGTAGCTACTGTTAAGTGGCAGTGATAAATAATAACCACTGGCTCTGATTGCTTGGAGAATTGCCAAGTGATAATTTGTGATGTAATTAAGGAAAAGAAACCAATGTTTTCTTTCACCACTTTCATAAAATAATTTCCCAGTGAGGCATCAGAGCTTCTGTGGGTAATGTTACCTGGTAGAGCAAAATTAACTCTCCAAACACACAGCACTTTGGATAGGAAAAGTCAACCAGTTCATTGGGTTTTGTTGTTATTGTTGCTAAATGAACTATGTTGACCCCATGTTCCTATGTTTGTTCTTTTGTAAACTTATTAAATGCTATCTTTTGTTTGTTTCTGATTCTTAGAATTAGGCTGGAGCCTATGTTCTGACTAGGGAACAAAAGTAGGTCCAATAGAGCTCTCAGCCCACTGGTTTATGAAGAGAGTGCAGGGAGAGGGTGAGGCCACTCTTTAGTCTCTGTGACCTGCTTGATCTGGGCTAGGCTGGGGTGCCATAGGTTTGTCTGTGGGCCCTTCTCTAGAAAAATCCTAAGAACTCCCACATCTCTATCCTGACACGTCTAGTTCTGCCAATTAACTCTCATATTTACAGCGCTCTAGGCTCCAAATGACTTTGGAAACCTCCAAAGGGGACTTTTCTGCCCAAGTTAAGCATATACTCAGTTCTAGAAGAAGTGTAGGTAGCATTTGCAGAAAATTTTTCCCCTCAGGGCCATGGGAATATATTTAACCTGGTTTTGAAGGATGATCAAGCCACCTATCATTATTGTTACTTGTTAGCCACCACTAGGCATTACAGGAGTTGGTCAAGACCAAGAGTTCTTTCCATCAGCCTTGCCTTATTGGTGCCAAAACTCAGAAATAGTGTGGTCAGTGGTCAGGGTGTTCCTACACCTCAGAGCTGTGGAAGTCACAGCAGCCTTATATTCTGCTAGCTCCAAGAATCTAATAACCATGATGTGTCTTGAGGAAGATAAACAGCTGAAGGATGATACCCACGTAGAAGAATACCAGCCTGCAAAACAGCCAACAAGTTGCATTTCTATCAAAGCTGCCTTGAATGTATTACCTATGAAGATAAGACTTTCCTTTCAGTTACATAATAATTTCCTACAGCTCATTCCTTCTAATCTTTCACGAATTTGATTGCCTGCCTCTGTTTAAGTTTCTTATGATTAAGAAGGATAGAATTTGTAAAATGAGAAAGGATAAACCAACTTTGAAAACTTGAATCAGACTACAGACTCTCTAAGTTCAATCCATTTCTATTAGATGTGAATTACCCAAATTTTTCAGGGTTCAGATTGCTCATTATAGGCAACTAATTTTAGAGCCTTGAGGCTTCCCTTGGTTGTAAAAGCTTGTTATCCTTTTAGAATGTATTGATCTTTTTATTAAATACAGAGATTTGGAGTTTTCATTGGAGTAGGCAATTTCCTGAGTTAATTAAAATTACGAGATGCTGTATACTTCTAACTCAAGTTACAGGTGTGCTTCCCGTGAAAAGCAATACCTACAGAGTTGCTTTGCTAATTCACTATTCAATTCAAGTTGCCTTGCACACCGTTATCAGAGTTTATGATTTCAGAAAGGTACCTCTTGATTGCAAGAGTGATTGAAGAATATCATTGAGAGGGAAGGAGCTCAGGAGTGTAAAATCATTCAAAGCAATGTAGTACCACAGGATAGATATTTTTCTTTAAAAAAGCCTCATCATATTATCCAATTTCTTATCCCAAAAGTGATTTTATGGTTATAAGAGTCAGGTTCAGGAGAAAGAATATTCTATTTCAGGTAGTGACTAGCACATTTCCATGAACCCAGTGCAAGATCTATAAATGTCGGCCAGGCGCGGTGGCTCACACCTGTAATCCCAGTACTTTGGGAGGCCGAGGTGGGCAGATTACCTGGGTCAGGAGTTCAAGATCAGCCTGGCCAACATGGTGAAACCATGTCTCTACCAAAAATATAAAAATTAGCTGGGTATGGTGGCGGGTGCCTGTAATCCCAGCTACTCGGGAGGCTGAGGCAGGAGAATAGCTTGAACCCCGGGGGCAGAGGTTGCAGTGAGCTGGGATCACACCACTGCACTCCAGCCTGGGTGACAGGAGTGAAACTCCATCTCGAAAAAAAAGAAAAATCTATAAATGTCAATTGAATTTCATTGGAAGCAGGAGTAACATGACCGTTTTACTTAATTCACTAATGTCAGGGGGAGATTTTGCTGTTTGTGGCTCTGAGTAGGCTGATATGATCCTAGCTCCATGCCTAGTGCTCAAGAAATCTTCATGGAATAGTTAAAGAATAATCTCTGAAGTCAAATGTTTGTGATTTTAGATGATGCCAGTTTACAGGGTGTGTGTGTGTGTGTGTGTGTGTGTGTGTGTGTGTTGTCCATTGTGAATTGTGAAATCACTCTATGTTGTTAAGCAGGAAGGCTGAGACATCTGGTGACCTACTGCCTGCTTTTGGCTTATGGATATAGAAAAACCCTGGTGTAAACCTCGACTGAAAATAGAATGGCCAAAACGGAAGTGGTTAAACGAATGCTAATTTAGCTGTATTAAGCGCTTATTTGCATTCTTGAAACTCTTCCTAGTTTTTACTTTTCTGCAGATCCTCAGCCAAGGGATTTACTAGAATAGACAAGCATGAAATTAATTTTTTATACTTGTTTAGTAATAGATGGGAAGATCATAGCTCACTTCCATTGGGATGGTTTTTTGTTTTGTTTTTAATTTCTTCCTCTGCTGCTCTCTACGGGCCCTGGTGCAATCTCTATCCAGAGAGCTACATGAAATAAACCCTTCCCCATTTATATTTTGGGCTGTCTTCAAGTGGTGTTTGAGGACCAGATCTTTCCCAATGGCTAAGAGTCTCATGGTATACAAGCCTTCCTGTTTGTAAGCATCAATCTAGCATTTATTATTATCTGTTCTTGACTACATTTTATCACTGACTGCATTCACACTACATTAACCTTATGTGAATGCAGGCATGGCCCTCTCCTAAACCAGAATCAAATCTGTTTCCTTTCCTCCTCTTGGACCCAAGGTGCTCAGTAATACATTGTTCTCTATAAGCATGAGTCATAATAGAAAAAGTACTTAAGGACACACATCAGACTTCAGCAATGAGCATGAGAAACTTTGAAGAGTAAGGAAATTCAACTACTAGTGATCTTAGTGTTGGTCAAGGCAAGTTGGCACCATGCCTACCTTCCTTCTTTAGCTTAGAAACATTTGCTAAGCATCTACTATGTATAGGTACTGGTGATTGCCAGGGATTCAAAGGCAAATGCATCACACCCCCAGCTTGGATGGAGCTGATGGTCTGGACTAGCAAGGCAAACATTCCTTTGTTATAAATAGGACAGGAAATATTCTCTCCTGCAGACATGGTACGGGCTTATGGTGGTATTTTATCACATTTGGTAGACTCCACCAGCCCATATACTTCTGAGTAACCCTTGACTGCCCTGATATCAAGTAATGTTAATATTAATATTGTGTGATACCATGCTGGGTGCTGATTCTTACTGTGTAAGAACTAGTCACAACTACAGCACTTCTGACTCACCTCCTACTTGACATAGTTCTTTTGGTCCTTCCTCTCTTCACACCCATATCTAATTTGTACCTAAGTCCTGGCTACTATCCTTCAAGTTTCCTCCCACATCTCTATTATTTCCATCCAGCTCTCACCCAGTGTATTGCATCACTTCCTCTAACTGAGCTGCTCGACTCCAGTTCCCTGCCTTCGATGCACATAGTTCCTGCTGCCAGCCCAAATCTCCCTGAGGCACAGAAGCCATCATTTCCTTCATCAGCATAACAGTCAGCAGTTCTCCCATCAAGCAGAATGAGATGAATCACAATCACATTTCTGATCTTATTTTTACCCTCCTTTTCATTTGCCCCATGGCACAGGAAAACTTTGCATTCCTTCAATACGTGGTATCTACATGCTAAGCTCTTACTGTTGTTTATGTGGCTCCTTCTGCCCTTTCCCTTCTATGTCCAGCGTCCAAACCTCCCCATTTCTTATGACCCAGTGGAAGACTTTCCAAAACTCCCCAATCATAAGTGATCTCTCCTTCTTGTAATTTCCAAGCACTTTGCAACCCCTGTTACCTTCTCCTTCATGTCATATTTACTCAGGTAATAATGAAGACTACCATGACCATCAGCACTTTCTGTGCATTACCATGAGCTGCTAGGGCTTTATGTGCACTGTGCACTTCATCATTACCAGTGAGATGTAGGTGCTGTGATCCTCCTTCTACAGATGAGGGAATGAAACCACACAGAGATTAAGTTACTTGCTAAGCTTACATAGGACAGCCGGGATTTAAATCAGACTCTGCCGAACTCTAAACCCTCATTGCCTCCCATGTACATATATTTTACTGTTTCCTACTGATTTCCATCTACTGGCAGGAAAGTAAAATTACTTTTTCTCTTTGTGTCTTCCACAATGTACAGAATCATTAAATCTTTGAACAAATGCCTCCTGACTCCTTATTGCAGTTGCAGGTACTTCAACAGTTTTAAAAGAAGACATTGAATAGTAAGAAATTGCATTAAATTTTGAAGTGAAGAAATAGATGCATTTGATGCTAATTTCATTCTCTTCAATTCTTGAGAGAATATAGAAGCACCTGGACCAAATGTGATAAAATGTTGGTTTTTATTTATTCGAAGCACTGCTTTATTTAAACCAAAGAACTAGAGGGAAGACAACGTCTAGGGAAATCAACTGTAAATGGTGAGTTATTGCACATGCACACAAACGGTGATACATACTCTATTTCTCCGCAGAAACACACAAATGAAAAAATATCCTAGCAGATTGGAATTTAAAAGCTTTAGTTTCAAGTGTCATTTTAAGTGGTGAATAAGAGTGCTTTGCACTCTGGTGTCTGTATCCAGAGACGGATAGGCCTGCCAGGAGTGGTCTAGAGAAACACAGGCTCTTATTTCCATGCTGTACTTGAGAGAATATTGTCTTCACTGTTTTTATCACAATATTCTCTATACTATTTCAAAACCAGGGCCTTGTTCTTGAGCAAGAACATTACCCTTTGTGTTTTGTCCTCAGTAGCAATGGTCAGATAGGGGTGGACTGGGGCAGAGGATGAATGTCCCCAAACTCTCTCCATATATTGTTGCCATACTTGGTAGAGAGATACACATTTGCAATGACTCTAGCTGTTTTTATAAAATAAACACTATTCTTAGACAAGCATCTGTGAACTGAACTGAACCAAAAATTCAGAAGCAGATGAAATAATGTAGCTGGCTCCCTATCTAAAACTCCACCTGTGTGTTATCAGATGTTTGAATATAATAGTATTCAATACATTATTTTTAAAAATCTGATGCTGAGGCTTTGAAGGCCAAGTATTCTTGAATTACAATTAATAATAAGTTAGACAACTCATTATTCTGGTATTTCAGAGAATTATATTCTTATGCTAACATAATTCCAAAAGTTTCCAGTACTGATTGAAATAAGATAAAATTCAAAGAGATGAAAATTTGCTTGCAGGATTTTTTTCTTTCTTTTCCTTTCCTTTCGTTCTTTTCTTTTCCCTCTCCCTCCCTCCCCTCTTCTTTCTCTCCCCTTCTTTCTTCCATTTTGCTTTTCTCTTCTCTTCCATCCTTCCTTTTTCTTCTTGAGAATGTGAGTCTCATCAAATTATGTGAGACGGAGTTAAATCCAGGCTTCTGTTCTCTTTGTGACCAACTTTGCTGAGAAAAGTGATCGTCTAATTTAAGTTTCCAGCTAAGATTCAGGGTAGTAAATTTAATACAACCTTTTGCTAATATTAATTCTACTAGAGCAAAGCCAAACATTTTTCGTTAGCACACTTCTTGAATCTCATATTTTCAGAACACAGTTTTTTTTCTTTCTCCTTGATTACCTCACTGAGAAACAGGGATTTATTTGCTTAGGAGAGTGATGGCACACATTCAGCTAAAACCTGAATTATGTAAGAATTATTACAAACCATTTAAGAAAGTGTCTCACATGAATTCCCATTTTAGTCAGTTTTTCAAAGACCCACAGGCCTAGAAGAGGAGAAAATAAGCTTACCTGGAAACAAAACAATTAAAATTTGCACACTCCCTATTGTCCTGTTACCATCATCATCATGAAAACAGTGACTAAGAGGGATATCTCTATAATTCATGTAAATACAAATACTGCCTCCTGTTGGGATAGGAGGCTCCTTCACACATGTTATTTTGGATAGTGCTAGCAATAACCCTGCAAGTGTAAGGAACAGGAAATTGTCCATTGCTGAACTTCAGTCTTGTATGGATGGTTGCATGTTTGGTGAGTGGCAGATCCACAGTGTTAAGCCCAATCACCTTTCACAAGTGCAGGCCCTTTTGCCAGTTTACCAAAGGAGGATTTTTCCCCAGTCTAGAGGCCAAAATGCATCAGCAGACGTACAGAAGGAGCACATTTGCCTCTCCACCTTGGCTTAGACATCACTATCAGAGGAAAGGCCAAGCACACTCTGTAACTGTAAGAACCACATCATAGTTATTTTAGTAAGTAATTTTGAAGGAAGTTTCAAATGGGATGAAGAGAGGAAGAATGTGGTGGGATGCAATGTTTTTGCACCTATAACCAAGACATAGATATTTGGTGAAAATCATCCGCAAAACCACTTTGTGGTTTGTGGTGGACCTTAAGAAATTTCCAAAAGCAAATCATCATATTAAGTGTGATGTCAAGAGGTTTAAAGACAGAACTGGCCAAAGAGTTTTTTTTATAAAAAATTTGTATTTTTTGTTTTTATTTCAATAGAGTTTTGGGGGAACAGGTGGTGTTTGGTTACACGGATAAGTTCTTTAGTAGATTTTGCTGCACCCGTCACCTGAGCAGTATACGCTGTACCCAATGTGTACTCTTTTATTTCTCATTCCCCTCCTATCCTTCCCCCCAAGTCTCCAAAGCCCATTGTATCATTCTTCTTCTTTTTTTTTTTTTTGTTTTTTTGAGACGGACTCTCACTCTGTCGCCCAGGCTGGAGTGCAGTGGCGTGATCTCGGCTCACTGCAAGCTCCGCCTCCTGGGTTCACGCCGTTCTCCTGTCTTAGCCTCCTGAGTAGCTGTCATTACAGGCCCCTGCCGCCACACCAGGCTAATTTTTTGTATTTTTAGTAGAGACAGGGTTTCACCGTGGTAGCCAGGATGGTCTCAATCTCCTGACCTCATGATCCGCCCCCCTCGGCTTCCCAAAGTGCTGGGATTACAGGGGTGAGCCACATGCCTGGCCATTGTTATCATTCTTATGCCTTTGCATGCTCATAGCTCAGCTCCCACTTGTAAGTGAGAAGATATGATGTTTGGTTTTCTATTCCCCTGTTACTTCACTTAGAGTAATGGTCTCCAACTCCATTCAGGTTGCTGTGAATGCCATTATTTCATTCCTTTTTATGCTTGAATAGTATTCTATGGTGTACCACATTTTCTTTATTTACTTGTTGATTGATGGGCATTTGGGCTGATTCCATATTTTTGCAATTGCAAATTATGCTGCTATAAACATGCACGAGCAAGTGTCTTTTTCTTATTATGACTTCTTTTCCTCTGAGTAGATACTCAGTGGGATTGCTGGATCAAATGGTAGATCTACTTTTATTTCTTTAAGGAAACTTCATGCTGTTTTCCATAGTGGTTGAACTAGTTTACATTCCCACCAGCAGTGTAAAAGTGTTCCCTTTTCACCACTTCCATGCCAACAACTATTATTTTTTGATTTTTTTGATTATGGCCATTCTTGCAGGAGTACGGTTAGGTATTGCACTGTGGTTTTGATTTGCCTTTCCTTGATAATTGGTGATGTTGAGCATTTTTTCATATGTTTGTTGGCCCTTTGTATATCTTCTTTTGAGAAGTGTCTATTCATGTCCTTAGCCCACATTTTGATGGAATTATTTGTCTTTTTCTTGCTTATTTGTTGGAGTTCCTTGTAGATTCTGGATATTAGTCCTTTGTCAGTTGCATAGTTTGCAAATATTTTCTCCCACTTTGTGGGTTTTCTGTAATAGACGTCTTGCTGCAGCACAAAAAATTAGTATAGGAATATGCCCTGTGATTTCAGAATTGACTAAGAGGCTGCCTCTTATTCCTTCCAAAAAAAAAATGTCACCTTCAATTCCATCATGTCTTTACATGGTTATCTGATCACTTATAGCCTTAGTTTTCTTATGAGTCTAGCACTGGGATCAAGTTCTGGAATCTCCACTAAAAACTCAAAGCACAAATGGGCCATGTCTTGAAACTTGAATACTTTCTCATTGGTAAGAACTTACTAATTTCCACTATTTTGTATTTTGTTTGTATTGTGCTATTGACTTAGGTTTTAAAGCTTCAGGTGCTTAACTCATATATGCAACAGTAGAACCTAAAAATGAGTCACTATTCATAATCTCTAACTGCTCACAGTATAATGATGAAACCCCTGTAGATAAACATTTACTAAGTCCTAATTTGTATAAAATCTTTTATGGGGAAAAAATTTAAGTTTTCTATTTTCTGCTAATAGAGTTCTCTACATTTCACTGGCAATTTGCAGTTCACATAGTCCTCTCACATACATTACAACATCTGAACTTATAATTAATTCAAAACTAATATCCATAACTGACTGTATAAATGCTATGCAAATTATAGAAAGGGGTGGAAGAAATGTAAATATCCATTTGTCATGTTAGTTCATTTTGATACAAGTGCTAAAATACTCTGATAGAATTGTGATTGCAGGCAACAAAATAAATCAAAAAAATTTTCCCCCTGAGTTTTTGGAGTTAAACCATATATAAATGTAAATGATTTGGTAGAATGAAGAAACTCTAGAAATGTCTTCTGTTCTCATTTCTGCAATTTGCATAAAGTAGCTGAACTGCTTATGACCATTTTGGTTTGCCTAGCATCCTTGTTAGAGTATTTATGAAGATTTATTCTGGCAGATTATAAACTCTAGAAGGCATTTATTTTTTAAAAATAAACTTTTTATTTACAACAATGTTAGATTTACACAATTACTGTGAAGACAGTACAGAGACTTCCCCTATGTCCTGCCTTCTAATTTCCTCTATTATTTTCAGCTTATATTAATACAGTGTTACTGTTATGACTAATGAACCATTATTAATACGTTATTCATTAATGTCCATATGTTATTTGGATGTTTTTTTAGTTTTTACTTAATGTCCTTTTTCTGTCCCAGGATCCCATCCAAGATCCTACATTACCTTTAGTCTTTATGTTTCTTTAGGCTCCTCTTGGCTGTGACAGTTTCTCAGACTTTCATTGTTTTTTGATAAACTTGACAATTTTGAGCAGTACCAGTCAGATATTTTGTAGAATGTCCCTCAATTGGAATTTGTCTAATGTTTTTCTCATGATTACTCTTGGGTTATATTTATTTGGGAGGAAGATCATAGAAGTCAAGTGCCATTTTCATCACCTTAGGAAGAATAAATACAGTCAACATGATGTATCATTGGCTAGGTTGAGCTGGATCACCTGGCTGAGGTAGCGTTTCTCCACTGTACAGTAACTCTTCTTCCTCTTTCTATACTGTACTCTTTGAAGGAAGCCACAATGCTCAGCTCACTTATGGAATGGGGAGTTATGCTCCATGTTTTTGAGGGTGGAGTATCTACATAAATTATTTGGTCTGATAGCCATTTTAAATTTTAAAAAGCTACGAGTCCAGAAGTCAAAGGACGTTGTAAAAAGCGAAGAGGAAAACAATGAGGAAATTCATACAAGGAAGCCAAGAACTAAGGAAATCAAGGTTAATGACTGCAGCTAAGGTAAGAGGCAGGCTCACACTCCTCCACACTGGCAAAGCTTCATGACTCGAGACACAGTCCATGCAACTCTGTCCTGCCTGCCCAGTTTCTCTGGAAAAGTAAAGCGTTCAAACATTTGGAAACTGTAATGAAGTCCATAAACCTTTTGCTTTTCTCCTGGGATCATCCCAGGAACATAACATTTCCTTCACTGCCAGTGCCCGTCTTGAAAGAAAGGCTGTGGTCTCCAAAATGCATAGAATGGTTTCCAGGCAGAGCTCAGTATTTTCTCTTGGAGTGGATAAGTGTGGATATGTGTTGAAAAGACGTGCCAGCTTGTAGTTAAAGGAGTAAAATGAGATAGAGATTAAGTAATTTGCTTAAGATCTTCAAAATTAATTAATTCTATCTTCACCATTCAACTAAAAGTGCTCTCCCACAACCCTCCAAAGAGTATTTGTTGTCAAATTCAATGGTCCTTTCTCCTTCCTATTCTCCTTGATCTTTCTTTTGCATTTGACTTTGTTAACTACCTTTTGGTATTGGATAGCTATTGCTATGTAACAAACCATCTCAAAACTCTGTGGCTTAAGAAAGCAATCATTTATTACTGCTTATGCACCTGTGGGTAGCTGCAGTATATGTAGGCTGGGTTCACCTAGGTGGCACTACTTCTAATGAAAACCTGCTAGTTGGCTGGGGAGTCACTGGTCTGTGTATCTTTCACCCTTGTTCACAGTTCGGCAAGCTGGCTGTGGCATATTTTTTACTATAGGAATGGCAGAAGGGCAAGAGAACAGTGGTAACATCTGAAGTCTCTTAAGAGCTAGGCTTGGAATTGGCATCCTGTCATGATGCCAGTGGTTAAAATCACTGATAATGTTTACTGTC
This sequence comes from Hylobates moloch, assembly GCF_009828535.3. NCBI lineage: Eukaryota > Metazoa > Chordata > Mammalia > Primates > Hylobatidae > Hylobates > Hylobates moloch. The sequence continues at coordinate 38,745,388 of NW_026652284.1, read as the reverse complement.
AAATCAAGTCACATGAACAAGAGACAAAAAATACACTGTGTCCTCAATGAGGTCATAGCTAGTGTGTGGATGCAGGGATAAGTGAAGAATTGGTGTCAGTAACACAGTAATGCAATCTGTCATACCATTGCTTCTTGAAACATTATCTTCTTCTTTTTTCTTTTTAACACAACATTGATCCTCTCCCCTTTTATTATTTAATTCTTCTTCCCTCAACCTCGGTACTGTATGTAGGGTTTACCTTAGGCTTAACCTTTCCATTCTGACTTTCTCTGTGTTTATGCTCTTCCTAAGAAAGCTTATCTCGGCTCAGACTCCCTGACGCCCTAATGATCATTTCCAGTTTACCAACTGGGCACTTCCATTTGGAATTGCCTAAAAAAATTGTTGAGCATTTTTTCATGTGTTTGTTGGCCCTTTGTATATCTTCTTTTGAGAAGTGTCTATTCATGTCCTTAGTCCACATTTTGATGGAATTATTTGTCTTTTTCTTGCTTATTTGTTGGAGTTCCTTGTAGATTCTGGATATTAGTCCTTTGTCAGTTGCATAGTTTGCAAATATTTTCTCCCACTTTGTGGGTTGTCTGTTATAGAGTTCTTGCTACAGCACAAAAAAATTAGTATAGGAATATGTCTTATGATTTCAGAATTGACTAAGAGGCTGCCTCTTATTCCTTCTAAAAGAAAAAAACCTTTGCTCCCTTGCTCCTCTTAAATCAATGTTTGCTTCCAATACAAAGCTGTATCTCTGAAAAAGACTTGGGTCTTTGGATAATTGTTTTGATGTGAAAGGAAAAACAAAAGCGTACAAAGTCCCAATGAAAACCTATTCTACAACAACAGGAATAAGACATATCTAAAAATGAAAAGGGAATATATCTGAAAGGAAACCATAATGACAAAAAGAGTATTAAGAACCATTTTCTATGGGAAATGGTTAAAGTTAAAATTTTTTTTTTAATCTAGAGATTATGTAGGGTATCATGACCATCATGCTTAGATATTTGAAAGTGCGTGGTGTGGGGACACTTGAGGTTTTTTTCTGTATAGCAGAACTACCCTCACTGGGTGGATTTGAAGGAGGAAAATTTTGGCTTAATATAAGGAAATGATTTTTAGTATGAACTATAAAGAAACGGAATGGGCTAATATATTTATTTTTTTATCTGTGTCACTTCTCTCTCCTGAAAAACTCTTGCTCTCCCTTTTCCCAATTATCCATAAAATTCCTATTCATTCTTCAAGATTATCCCGAGCCTTCATCCCTCCATAAACTCTTCCCTGACTACTCAAATTGTATTGATTCCTTTCATGTTGCTAATCTACCACCCCACCCCAACTAAATTAAGAGTCCTTTGAAAGTAGAACTAGGACATTCTAATTTATAACTTTAAGCACGAAGCATAACACTGAGTTTATACCAGGCATTCAGTATATTCTTACTGGCTTACATTTTTTTTTTTTGAGACAGAGTCTCGCTGCAACTCCCAGGCTGGAGTGCAATGGCGCGATCTCAGCTCACTGCAACCTCCACCTCCTGGGTTCAAGTGATTCTACTGCCTCAGCCTCCCAAGTAGCTGGGATTACAGGCACCTGCCACCATGCCCAGCTAATTTTTATACTTTTAGTAGAGATGAGGTTTCACTATGTTGGCCAGGCTGGTCTCGATCTCCTGACCTCAGGTGATCTACCTGCTTTGGCCTCCAAAAGCGCTGGGATTACAGGCATGAGCTATCACGCCCGCCCCGGCTTACATTTTAATCACAGATTTCCTGATTTCTAATCTGGAGTCACTGGCATTTGAAGCAGATTGGAATGCTCAAAAATCTGGTTGTTTCACACTGACTTCACAAGAGGACTTGGCTTCTGATTTTAAGGAAAACTTGAAGGGAGTAGCAGATTTTGCATCACTTGCCATCCAAGCTCATATTTTCCTGCTCACCAAAGAAAAACACTGAATCTAGAGATCCTTTAAGATCTTAGATTCATAGCTCAGATAATTTACTGAGTGAAATAGAGTGAATTTGCCATCACTTCTTCATGTCTGAAAATTATTTAAAACAAAAATCATGTGGCAAATGGGCATATATGATGTGGAGGAATACACACAGCACTGGAAAGCTGTCATTCTAGTTTGTATTCAGGTCTGCCTGTTGTCATAGTTACTCATGTACTCAAAGCGAATTCCCTCCCAAATCACACTCTGTAGACCTTCACTGAAAATAAGCCATATTTCCTGTTTTATTTTTCTCTATCCAAGAATTGAAGATAAAAAATAGCATCAATGGCATGAATGTTTTTACACTCTTAGCAGGATTTTTTAAATACAAAGGAAATAAAAGAGCTTTCATCAAAATAAACACCTCTGATTGAGGTCTCACCTCATTTGTTCAGCAATGATTCATTGTACTGGGGAAACAACTATGATTATGGCCCAGTCCCTACCCTCAGGGACATCAGAGCTCTGTGAGGGAGAGAGATGGGTAAGGGATGTATTTCAACAAAATGCAACTGGGGCTGTGGAGGAAGCAGAGTATGGAAAGCCATAGGAACACAGAAGAGGGACATCTCATTAAGTTTGGGTTGCAGATCCAAGGGAGGTGTCCAACCTGCAAGTCTTGAAGCGTTATTGCTGTGAAGTTTAGCAAATGTATTTTCAGTCCCTTTGGGTACAGGATGTCAATGTGACCCTGCAGGCTGGGTTCATGGAGCAGTGGCATGCGGAGGCCAGCACTGTTGCATGCAACATGCTATCACCTGCTTATATTCACACACAGCTCTCCTTTCTGCTCTGGCTGCAGGAACTCCTTCACAGACATCCTTCGTGCCATCCTGCTGTCATTGGAAGTCCTAATCGAAGATCCGGAGCTTCAGATAAATGGCTTCATATTAATTATAGACTGGAGTAATTTTTCCTTCAAACAAGCCTCCAAACTGACACCTTCAATTCTTAAACTGGCCATTGAAGGGTTGCAGGTATGTTCAATGAATGCACGATACAAGACCATGTGTGGCAACATGCTTTTAAAAAAATTGTTGCAACCAAAGTAATATTTATCCTTTGGAGTGGAAAAAGGAAACTTGGATTAAATTCATCTGAGTACTCCATGTTTTTGCCTCAGCCAGAGTTTCAGATGCTTTTTAAAATTAACTTTCATTTTCATTAATAACTCCAAATTACTGTTACCCCGGGCACAAATTATCCACTGTAGCAATAATGAATAAAGCTCCAAGATGTTCGGTTTAATCCATCAGAGAATTCACAAAAATTAAAACTAGGAAACATCTGCTTTATGAGCATGTCATATACAGGGGTAGCATGGGGCTTTCAGAAGCATTTTTGTGCCCCAGAGATGCACTCTGCAGATCACTACTTCCAAGAGTGTAATGTGCTACCAAGCTTGCGCTTAATTGGATCACTTCGGTGCAAACAAAGCAAGCAGATGAAACTACCTCCTGTTTGTATGACCAGTTATGAGGATTTTGGAGAAGAGGTTTTTGGGCTACATAGAGGGTAGAATGGTTAGTCTTTAGGGGTCTTTCTACTTTCTAAGGATTTGGGATTCTATGAGAAGTAACTCAGAAAGGCAATGCTGCTTAGCTTTCTGGTGACACATTATTACAAATTACTATTACTATAACAAATTAAGGGCATAGTTTGGAGACATTTCGAATCAGAATAGATAAAACTCATGTCCCTTCTTAATTTCATGGGCAGATTAACTCTATGGAGTGACTCTCCCCCCATAGATGGCAGTTATAGGCAGCTATGTATACAGCAAAATATGACATTCTCAGATCAAGTAGTCATTACTCATGCTCTTCAAAGTGCAAGACTAGGATCCATTTCAATCATCCATTACACTCCATTGCAATAATTGGTGGGTCTGTTTCTTACATTATGACTTCTTCCTATTTGGCCCCCAGCAAATATCTGGCACCTAGTGGGTCTCTGACAAGCATGTATTTATTAAATGGATCTTATTTTATTGAAACGTATCCTATTTCCCAGAGGAGGAGAAGTAGACCAGGCATTTCAGAAAAGAAACAGCAAGTCCACATTGTTCCAGGGATGCCACATTGTCCTGGGTGGCTACATCATATAGTGTATTTGGGGGACATTTGTAAAATTGCTTTTGAATGTACAGACTACGTGGAACATCCTGCCTTGCCTAATCATAGACTTCTGTGTTCTTTTCCATCAGTCACTTCCTCTTAGCTCTAACTTCTTTTCTCCAACCTCCTCTCACCTAAGCCTCTGAACATCTGATCTCTCTCTCTTTAAAGCTTTTATCAAAGGAAGTTTTAAAGTAAGCTTCAGGGCTTATATCATGCACTTAAATTATGCTGACCATATTTCCAGGAATTTCTGTATAAGCTGCATGTAATCTTATCTTTTTTAAAAAAGATAATTTATTACATGTGCAAGTAGCTGTGATTCAAATTCTAGCCCTTTATAAATTTTTTTTCTTAAATCAGTAAGAAAAATGTCCTTTATCCAACCCTATGTTCCAATTTTTCTTCCTGAAAATGTATGGATTACTTAATATGTCCCTTGAAAAGTTCAGTAGGTTGATGTGAACCTACTGAGACCTTACTGAATTAATCCATGTGAATGTGTTTTAAAAGGCAATGCTATGCATAAATCAAAGCTATTCTTGTGGGAAATACTAGAGGACCTTTAGAGGGGCAACTTGGGTCCCATTTGGGCCTTCAGTTGTCATACGCCAGGGTCCAAGATGAATTTCATAATGTCCTACGGCTTTGGTTAAGGAATAGCCCGCCTGTCATGGGGAGGAAGCCCATGGTCCCTGGGGAGCTGAGCTGGGGTACAGTTCCTTTATCAAGGATAGGGGCTCCACCATCCCATGCTTTTAGCTTGCTGACTTGGCCATGCTGAGAAAGCACTCAGGGCTACTGAAAACAATTCTGCTCTTGCCCACAGTGGATGGTCAACTCTGCCCAGCTACTTAAAACTTCTCACTTCAGGCTATCTGTTCTCTGGTTTTGGGATATTCAGATGCCCTGGTCAATCTATCACTGGCTCTCCTAGCAACTTATTTCAGGTAGCCATTAATCCCTCTGATGTCTTTAAAAAGCCATAAGTGGTACTAAGCAGAGTTCATTCCTTTGTGGTCAGCAGTATTGTGCAAGGAGGGCCCAATACAGGTGTCCATTTATTAGCCACAAAAATTCAAGATCAATTCCAACACCACTGGCAGACTTTAATAGGGAAAGGAAAAGCCACATGCAGCCAGCATCAATGAGAGAAGAAAAGCCACATGCTTCCTTCCTTCCATGCACCCTCAGAGAGACCTGAAGAAGCCAGGCATCCTTTGGACATGTGGGAAGTTTTGAGGGAGGGAAATCCTGTGTTCCAGTGCAAAGAACTTGCTCTCTCTGTCGTCCTGCCTTCTCTAGGGTAGGTGTGAGAAAGTGGCCTTGTCAGGGGAAATAAGCAGTCCAATTTGGTGCTAGGCCATCTGGTTTGGGATTTCAGCTGTTTGTTTACAGCATTTGTCTAGGATTACCTGCTTCTCAACCTCTGGAGAATTTTGGGCCTTGGGGTATGAAACACTCCCCCCTTCCCCACCCTCCCCCATCTCCACCACCAAGTAGGTAATACAATACCTCCCACAGGGACAACATGGTTGGACCCATCCAAGACAGCTCAATCTTTAGGCAGTGAGAATTTAAGGTCATTCTGGGTCAATCCTGCATTTTGCATCACAGCATGGTTCCAGAACCTGGAGCTTTAGTCCTATTACCATGGTTCCTAGTTCTCCATAAAGACAGTTGTTGAAGGAGAACTTTGATTAGTAATTGCTACACGTTGGGCTCTTTGATTACTAATTGTTACACTTGGAGTTCTCTGGGGAGCAGACTATGATGTGACTAATATGCCAAAGATTTATTAGGGAGTGCTCTTTGGGTCAACACCTGTTGGAGAAGCTACTACAGAAGAAAGTTGGACAGTAGGAGAAATTAAGCTGGGATTCAGTTATCTCCAGTGAAACCTCAGACATTCTGAAGCCGGAATGAGCATTTGCAGTTGGACTTAACAGTCAGGGCCTTTATATGCACACAGCGCTCAGTCACTGTGTGCTGGCTGTCCTAGGAAAAGGTAGTAAACTTGGGCAAAGTGGTTCTCTTCAGCCAAAGGTTCCAAAGGGAGCTGTTACCTGAAGACTTTCTGGCAGCCCTCTCAGTGGCTGGGCCGCATATCAGAGCATCTGTAATAAGCAAAAGATGTTTGGAATATCTTTTGGAAAAGCCATTGCAATGTAACATCAAGGAGCTTCTATTATTCTGAATCAGGATATATACCTGTGTTTTCTAGATTACTCACATTCCCAATAGACCCCAAAGTGGATGTGATTCTAGGTACTATAGAGGTGATGGGCACTGGGCTAGCAAGCAGGGGACCATCTTCTATTTTGGTCTACCAGTTGTATTTCTGTGCTTTAAAAAGTAATTAATACTGCTTCTGACCATAATCATTAAAAAATGGCATGTGAATGGAGCTTGGTTATGCCCTTCATAGGCTTGTTAATGAGTCATTATAATAATCATATTGAAGGCCTCTCTTTAGGGATCATCAGATTTTTACATCAAAATTTATCTTGTATCAGCCAGTCATGAAATGCTCATAGTGTATGTATTATAAATTCCTCCTTTTAGAGCAATGCTTTGAAGAATTCTCGTTGTTTAGAATATTAAGTTGCCCCAGTTACATAAATATTCTATAAATATTAGTTCAAAAAATCTTAGTCAAAATACTAATTTTCAGAGTGCTTGAAAGTCATGTACTCCTGCTGGGCTGTTTGATCTTTAAATGTGGTCAATATAAAGTCTAAAAGAGCTGTTGTATCTGTTCATTACAATTGGTTTAAATTTTAATCAAACAAAGTAATATTTATGCTACCATTTTAATACAGCTCAGCGTTATTCTCAGTTCTGCTGGGGATTTCTGGCAGAATGAGAAACATGCTGAAGTCCTGCTCTTGAGCTTTGTGATGTGTCCAAAATAAATTTTTGGAATTATTTTTTATAAATCACTGCAGCCCAGTGATTACAATCAATGTACTGTGTTTATCAATGTTCAGCCAACCCAGATACTTCAAGAGCTACCTTCCTCAAATGTTTCACTTAGGAAGAGTTACAGTCTTGTGTCCTGTAGGCTATTTAAAAATATTAGATTCCTTGAAGGACCCAGATCTTTCCTACGGATTTGGAGAAGTGTGTTTTTCACTTTCTGGAAGAGATCCAGAAAGCGATCTATTTTTTGTTTTTTTCTCATTTTCATGCTCATGTCATTATGGTCTAGCCATTCTGAACACTTTATCTGTTCATTAACTCTTTGTTCAAGGTTTATTGTGTGAGCTTTTTTTTTCTGTTAAAGATGTTTTTTATAACATTTATATCAACTTTGATTCAACTTCTTCCAACAGTTTTGAGCCACTTTAGTAGAAAAGGAGGTCCGTTGCTTTTCCAACTCTTTTCTTTTTTTGACCATAAATGATGACTTTCTAACTTTTAGTCCAGGTAGGATGGAACGTGGAGCAATGCTCAGAGCCTTAGCCAACTGCAAATCACCTATCTCCCTAGTGTCCTTTATTTATTTAATTTTTTTTGTGTGTTATGAGAATTACTTTTTTTTCCTTTCAACTTTTATTTTAGGCTCAGGGGGTACATGTGCAGTTTTGTTACATGGATAAACTGTATGTTGCTGAGGTTTGGTGTACAGATTATTTCATTACCCAGGTTGTGAGCATAACACTCAATAGGTAGTTTTTCGTTCCTCGCCCTCCTTCCACCCTCCAGCCTGAAGTAGGTCCTGGTGTCTATTATTCCCTTCTTTGTGTCTATGTGTACTCAGTGTTTAGCTCCTTCTTATAAGTGAGAACGTGAGGTAATTGATTTTTTGTTCCTAAGTTAGTTTGCTTAAAATTATGGCCTCCATTTGCATCCATGTTGCTGCAAAGGACATGATTTCATTCTTTTTTTACAGTTGCATACTATTCCATAGTGTATATTTATCACATTTTCTTCACCCAGTCCACTGTTGATGAACATCTAGGTTGATTCCATGTCTTTGCTATTGTGATAGGGCTGTGATTAACATATGCACGCGTGTGCCTTTGTGGTAGAATGATTTATATTCTTTTGGGTATTTACCCAGTAATGAGATTGCTGGGTTGAATGGTAATTCTGTTTTTAGCTCTTTGGCATCTCTTTTTTAATACTCCTCAAACCTTGGTTTATTCTCTCTGACTTCCTTCCTACAGCCTGCCCCCTTTTCAAAAACATGATATGTTCACCTCCCTTTGGCAAATCCAAAGTGCCATATTCACTCAAAAGATTAGAACGATGAAAAGTCTGTCACATCAGTGAGCAATGGTAGTTCATGAGTATCAATGATGGATCAGATTGTGATTAGTAATTTTGACAGTCAGGTTGGGCAGATGCATTTCAAGTTAGCAATATTAATATATTCACACCAATTCTGCAGTCTATACGTCAGATATGCAGACATCCTGACTTGTGGTGTATTCATCCAACATAAAATATATGAGCAAGAACATAAAATATGGGTCAGCTAGTCTTCTAAACAGGAGTACAACAGGGAAAAAAGCCAACCTGGCTTCCAGGTGCTTACAGTCAGTCTAGGGCCTTACTTCTCCAGGTGTAGTCCACAAATCAGCACTACCAGCAGAACTGAGAGCTAGTTAGAAATGCAGATTCTCAGGCCCTGCCCCAGACCTACTGAATCAGAGCTGTATTTCAACAAGTCCTTCAGGTGATTTGCATGCATGTTAAAGTTTGAGAAGCCTTGCCCTAAAACATGGTATTATAGTAGAATGTGAAGGATATCAACTTTAAGCACCGCAGACACCCCTGGAGGATTAGTTACAACCCAAAGTGCTGACCCCACTCCCAGAGTTTCTGATTCCATAGATCTAGAGCAGAGCCCAAGAATTTACACTTCACACACACTTCCAGGAGATGCTGATGCTGCTGGTACAAACCACATTTTGGTGTGGGTGAGGGTAGAGCCCACTGTCTGGCCTTCAGTCTTGGCTCTGACCCTCAAAGACCTCAGGCAAATCATTCACTTTCTGGGTCTCAGTTTTCTCATTTGTGAAATGTGGTGTCAGTACCCTCCTCAGAGGTTTATGGTGAAAATCAAATAGTACATGCAACGTGCTTGGCAGACAGCCAGTGGCTACTCAATGTTAGAGTGTTGTTGAAAGAATGAAGAGGCCAGCCATTGTCTGTGGGCCCATGTGGCTCTAGTGCACTCATTTAAATGAAATCACTCTCCATTGCCCCAGCGCTGTAATTTGGATCTCTGAAAATTAGACCTTACCAGCCTGTTCACTGGCCCTAAACAAGAGAGTTCCTTATTTCTGCTCACTATAGGTAACGACTTAGGGCGAGATTGGTGTCACCTGCCCACGCAGTGACCCTTGAGGCACTTTTTTTTTATGTTCATGTGGTGTGATCATTTTAATTATCACCTGACAATTGAGGGATGAATCCTTTCCCAATGCCTTTGCAGTGTGGTGATTAATGAGGCTGAAATGCACCTCTTTCATCCTGTAGGACTCTCTTCAGCAGTAACATTTATAGCATCTTTTATTAATTTTTACAGTTTTCATGTATTAAAGAATATTAGATAGAACAGATGGAAGGAAAAGGATATTTGCATTTTGTCAAGAAGTTTTTTAATTCATGTTTTCTAAACACTCTGGTGATGCCTTGAAGGACACTTTTCCTCTAGGCAAACTATGTTTTACCTCCTCAGGTCACAAAGCTGTAATTTTGAATTTGCGAGAGTGCATTATGTTATGATATGAATATTAGAGGAATAAATATCTCCTCTAATGCTCTACCTTATTAAGTATCAATTAAACTCAGGAAGAAAATTAGGGCTAATGACACTCTGGTGATTCTGATGGCAGGCTCAGTATGGCCCATTTTAAATAGTTCCATTTAAATGAGTTTATCTTTGGTGTACTTTCAATAAATGGTGTTTTCAGACTCCCATGCATTATAAACCTCACCAGCCCTCTGATTCATCCATTTAGGAAGCAGTCACTAAGCTGTTACTTCCAGCCAGTCACAAAGATAAACAGATGCAGTTCCTCTTCTCAGGAAGGTCATAGTTCAAAGCAGAGGTGGACTTACAAAGAAATGATTTCTTTGAAATATTTGGAAAAAGAGATATGTACCAAGCTAATAAAATCTCAGAGGAGGAATCCAATCTAGCCATGTGGAGCTAGGAATGGCATCCTGGGCAAGGCCAGGCCTCAGCTGATACTTAGCAGGTGAGCATGGAATAGTAAGTGAAGATACAAGAAGTGCTTACAGACAGTGGGGAGAACATGGACAAAGACAGACAGACAGCTCAGTAGGAGAGAGAAACAGAATTAATTTAATTTTTCTGGAATGCACAAGCACCAGGCAAGGAGCTTGTGTGCCCTGCACCATGCTAAGGAGTTTGTTCTCTTCCTGCAGACTTAGAGAACCACCGGACATATGGAAGCAAGAGGGCAACACAGATTTATATTTCACATGGGATTAATTTGGTGGCTATGAGCAGGGAGGGGTTAGAGGCAGGAGAACCAATTAAAAGGCAACTGCAATAATTTACGTAAGAAATGATAAGCATCTAAACTAGGAGTGATAAAGGGGATTCAATAACCACATAGGAAGAAAGATAAGGCAGTGGTTAAGGGTTGGCTGCGTGGGAAGTGGTGGAGGAGGAGTCAAGGATGAAGGTCAGGTGTGAAGCTAAGGTGAAGGGTGAATGGTGATGCCGACCGGTGAGATCGTGCAGACAGGAACGAGCAGGTGAGGGAGGTAATGAGCATTTTTTAGGGGTTAGATATACTGATTTAAGATACTATGGATATCTTCATCATTTATATTAAATCTGAGCTGAAGGAAGAGGAAGAGGTTTAGGATGGATCCATAGATTTGGTGGTACTTGAAATCAGAGGAAAGAAAAGATGATTCAGAAAAAAACTAGGGAGGGAGAAGCAGTGACTGAGAAAAGAACCCAAGCGAAGAGCAACATATCATGAACAAGTTAGGTGAGAAGCAGGAGAATGGGGAGATCGGGACAGGAAGCTGTGAGAAGAATCAGGACAGAAACTAAGGAATTGGGGCTTTGGAGAGAAACCATGGCAGTGCAGCGGTGGGGGTGTCATCTAGAGAGCTCTGGGTTGAGGGGAGGTGGAGAAAGGAAGATAACTCTGCTTAGAAATGTGTCCACAAACCACAGGTGGTGGGGGCATAGAGGAAACCGGAGGAGAGGGAGGAGGAGCATGGTGGTGGAAGAAGTATTCCATCATACTTTCCATCGGGCAAGATTTTCACAAGAAGAATATATTAAGGGTCTTCAAACAGCTGGGGGAGATTTATCTTGACAAAGGACTGGCCTCTGTGAATTGTTTAGTTCCAGGTTAATATTTCTTAGTGCACCAAAGAAGAGATCTCTGCCTCTCATTATTATAAAATGAAGGGTGGTATGGCTGTCCAGGGACTCTGTTCGGAATACACTATGTAATATATTAGCAGAAATAGAGACTATTACAACTTTCTAGTCCTGTCAGTGTTCTAGGGGAGCTAGCATCAGAGTTAAAGCAGCATTTGGCATTCTTGAAGGGACCCTGTTGGAAAGAAACTCTATGGAGAACCTTGCCCTCCACAGCCCACATTCTCTGGTGATTAAACTACAGGTGTTAAAAATAATGCCCCTGCAAAAGAATTAGTGAAAAAAAGAGGAGAGGAGGGCATTTACGTAACAGAACAATTCACTGTATCTTCCAGGCTGAGCTAGACCAGAGTTGAAGTTGAGACAATGTCATGAAAACTATCACTTTTTTCTGTCCATCTCTCAGTCTCACTTTTCTCTGTACTGACTTTATTTTCAGTCAAGATTTTTTCATAAGGTAACAATGAAGACTGAAAGTTTCAGGTATACGTGACTTCTAGTGTCTGTGTTGTCTGGGTTCTTGGCAGGAGTGAGGGGATTGAGGGGTGCTCTGGCTAAATGAGATCTTGAGCCCACCCAAGGTTCTACACCTGAACTATAAAGACTAAAATGTTGGGGGGTAGTCCCCAAAAGATGCCAGGCAATGACAAGCATTTGCAATTAGAAACTTAAGGAGATAGAAATTTGAGGGACTTTTTTCTTGCATTTTTTAACTTACTGTCCAATACATCACCCGGGAATTGGAAAGTTGGTTATTGTTTCTGTTAGGCAACTAATTCCATGGATAGGCTTGGTAAAATTGCTTGACACCTGGAGACCTGAGATTCTTTATGAGCAAGAACTGAGGGGATTGGACTGCAGCAGTGGTTCTCATACTTTATAACTTCCAGAATCACTGGAGAACTTGTTAAAACCTTGATTCTAGAATACTAACTCTGGAGTGTCTGATTCAGTAGTTTGAGGTGTGAGGGCAAGAATTTGCATTTTCAACAAATTCCCAGATGATGCTGCAGGTGGCTGAAGGACCACACTTGATAAACCCTGGACTTCATAAATCTTGTTGTTGTTGTTGTTGTTGTTTTTGAGATGGAGTCTTGCTCTGTCGCCCATGCTGGAGTGCAGTGGCGCGATCTCAGCTCACTGCAAGCTCCGCCTCCCGGGTTCATGCCATTCTCCTGCCTCAGCCTCCTGAGTAGCTGAGACTACAGACACCTGCCACCACGCCCGGCTAATTTTTTGTATTTTTAGTAGAGTCAGGGTTTCACTGTGTTAGCCAGGATGGTCTCGATCTCCTGACCTCGTGATCCACCTGCCTCAGCCTCCCAAAGTGCTGGGATTACAGGCGTGAGCCACTGCACCCGGCTGGACTTCATAAATCTTTACAACCCTTCTCATCTTCTAATGCTATGAATCTGTAATTTTACCTCTACAGAAATAGCCTTAGAGCCTAGGTCAGGATGGGAAATAGGTTGGCTCTCACATATCAAATTTAAACAATTAGAATGTAGTATTGAGAAGAATTCTGACGCAAATGCCATGCTCAGCTGAAAAAGAGTACTGTGATTGATTCATGATTTTCCTTCAGTGTGGATGGTACCCAGGCAATCCTGCCACATATTGGCCCTCTCTGATGTGGGAATTTCTAGCTCAGGAGGCAGTCTAGTGTTCATGATATAAGTCTAGTGTTCAGGTATAAGAAATAAGCAAAATAACCATAGGGAATGACAAATATCTCAAGCTCATTTTTTCTAGTCTAGGGTAAATACAAGGTTGCTGATGATGATGGTAATGATGATGATGATGATGATAGCAGTGATGGTACCTATTAGTCTGGCACTTAAAATACTTTCACAAACATTATTTTATTTGATCCTCCCTACATCCCTTCCATTAAGTGGAGCAGGAGAGCAGCAAATCATCACTTCAAAATAAGACTATGAAAAAGATTGATTGAAACAATCAAACATCAATTTCCAATAAAATTTTAATTACCTTTGAGGCCAACTAAAGACCTTGGACTTTTTGTTGTGTTCCACCATGGGAGAAAGTGTACTTTGTTTGAATAGATAAGTGGTAACATATAGTCCAAATTCACCAAAGAAGAACATTTGTTGCTAAGAAACTAATAAGACTGGGCGCGGTGGCTCATGCCTATAATCCTAGCACTTTCAGAGGCCGAAGTGGGCAGATAACCTGAGGTCAGGAGTTCAAGACCAGCCTGGCCAACATGGTGAAACTCCATCTCTACTAAAATACAAAAATTAGCCGGGCATGATGGAGGGTGCCTGTAATCCCAGCTACTCTGGGAGCTGAGATGGGAGAATTGCTTGAACCTGGGAGATGGTGGTTGCAGTGAGCCAAGATCATGCCACTGCACTCCAGGCTGGGCAGCTGAGCAAGACTCCATCTCAAAAACAAAAACAAAAACAAAAACAAAAAAACAAGATTCGTTGACCCTTTATAGCCCAAAGACAAAATTCCACTCTACAGTTTCTTTTTTTTTTTTTTTTTTTTTTAGTTTCAATAGGTTTTTGGGGAACAAGTGGTGTTTGGTTACATGAATAAGTTCTTTAGTGGTGATTTCTGAGATTTTGGTGCACCCATCACCCGAGCAGTGTACACTGTACCCAATGTGTAGTCTTTTATCACACAACTCCCTCCTAACCTTCCCCCTGAGTCCCCAAATTTCACTGTATCATTCTTACACCTTTGCATCCTGATAGCTTAGCTCACACTTATGAGTGAGAGCATACGATGTTTGGTTTTCCATTCCTGAGTTAGTTCACTTAGAATAATGGTCTTTAATTCCATCCAGGTTGCTGCTAATGCCATTAGTTTGTTCCTTTCTATGATTGAGTATTCCATGGTATACATATTTTCTTTACCCACTTGTTGACTGAAGGACATTTGGGCTGATTCCATATTTTTGCAATTGCAAATTGTGCTGCTATAAACATGAATGTGTAAGTATCTTTTCTGTATAATGACTTCTTTTCCTGTGGGTAGATACCGAGGAGGGGGATTGCTGGATTTTTATATTTCAAAGGACTTAATTTTTGTATAAAGACTCCTTTGATGAGTAAGGTACATTGAGAGAACTACCCAAATCATAAGTGTGTAGCTCAGTGACTTTTCAGAAAGTAAAAGCATCTAGTAAACCAAATGCAGATCAAGCAAAAATAGTAACTGTGACCCAGAGATACTATATACCAGTGATTGACCCCAATGGTAGTCACTATCTTGACTTTCAAAACCATAGATCAGCTTTGCTGCAGTCCAGTTTATGCAAAAAGAAGTGACTGACCAGTTATGTCACGGTGTTCCTATCTGAATCAATCATTTTTTTTGGTTGATTCAGACAGGAACACCGTGACATAAGTGGTCAGTATGACAACGCCTTGGTATCATATCTGTTTGCAACATTTTTATAAAAGATCTGAAACTATTAATGTCTATATTTGGAATTTATTAAATAAATTATTCTTGAAAATTTTGAGCCTAAGAAATGCAGTAGCACATTGTCTTTGTGGAACTTAATTATACAGCAATTGTATCTCCTAAAATATAGGATATGCAGCATCAAATAAGTGTCACAAAATGGCTGCATTAAGCCTGCACACTTCATTCTTTTTTTGTTATATCTTTTTTATTATTTATTTTTTAACTTGACACATAGTAATTATAAATATTTATGGGGTACATAGTGATGTCTCAATCCGTACAATGTACAGAGATGAGATCAGGCTAATTAGCATATCATTATCTCAAACATTTGTCATTTCTTTGTGTTGGGAACATTCAATATCCTAGCTATTTGAAAATATATATTATTGTTAGCTATAGTGATCTTAACGGTGCTATAGAACACTAGAACTTATTCCTCCTATCTGGCAATAAATTTTGTACCCTTGAACAAATTTCTCCCATTCCCCTGTTTCCCTCTAACCCTTCCCAGCCTCTGATATCCTCTGTTCTACTTTTTCCTTCTATGAGATCAACATTTTTTTAAAAAAATTTTATTATACTTTAAGTTCTAGGGTACATTTGCACAACATGCAGGTTTGTTACATATGTATACATGTGCCATGTTGGTGTGCTGCACCCATTAACTCGTCATTTACATTAGGTATATCTCCTAATGCTATCCCTCCCCCCTCCCCCCACCCCACAACAGGCCCTGGTGTGTCATGTTCCCCTTCCTGCGTGCAAGTGTTCTCATTGTTCAATTCCCACCTATGAGTGAGAACACGCGGTGTTTGGTTTTTAGTCTTTGCAATAGTTTGCTGAGAATGATGGTTTCCAGCTTCATCCATGTCCCTACAAAGTACATGAACTCATCCTTCTTTATGGCTGCGTAGTATTCCATGGTGTATATGTGCCACATTTTCTTAATCCAGTCTATCATTGATGGACATTTGGGTTGGTTCCAAGTCTTTGCTATTGTGAATAGTGCCACAAGATCAACATTTTAAGCTTCTGCATATGAGTGAGAACATACGGTGTTTTATTTTCTGTGCCTGGCACTTAACATAATGTACACACTTTATTCTTAAGAAAACCCCTCAAACTTCCCTTAGAGACTGTTTATTCTAATTTTACACATAATTCTTGTTGATTTGGTCATGTAGTTTCCAACCTCACCACATACTAGAAGTCTCAATGAAGAATTTGGGTTGAGAGGCTAACCCACATTAGCATATAGACAATATCAAGAAATAACAGGGCAAAACGTGGTGGCTCACGCCTGTAATCCCAGCACTTTGGGAGGCCAAGGTGGGTGGGTCACAAGGTCAGGAGATGGAGACCATCCTGGCTAACACGGTGAAACCTAGTCTCTTCTAAAAATACAAAAAAAAATTAGCCGGATGTGGTGGCACATGCCTGTAGTCCCAGCTACTTGGGAGGCTGAGGCAGGAGGCTCTTGCTTGAACCTGGAAGGTGGAGGTTGCAGTGAGCAGAGATCACGCCCCTGCACTCCAGCCTGGGCGACTCCATCTCAAAAAAGAAAAAAAAAAAAGAGAGAGAGAGAAATAACAGCTGACAGCCAGGGAAGAAACACAAATAACATAAAATTTTACAATTGAAGCTAGAAAGCACTATGACAGAGGCCATTTACAGTCATGTATCTTAGTAGCCCTGAGAGCACTGGCATATCACAGAATCAGATATGACATGCACAGCCATGATCTTGAGCTAGCTGGAAGAGTCTCAGTCATATTCAACAAGCATTACTGAAGCCATCATGGAAGTGCATAAAATATTAGAGAGATGTTAAACTAAAATAGCTATAATATGGTATAAAAATGTACAGCTTAAGAGATAAACCTTTGGTCATTTGTATATCTTGGAAGCTCCAGAAATTATTAATACTAATTTTTGAGGGTTTATGAGAGTAGAAAAGTCGTTTTATAATAAAAATAGTTTCCATGTGACCAAGAAAGAGCCCTTTGAAGGTTTGCCTTTTAGATTTCCCAAAATGGAAGAATAATACATGCTGTAAATGCCTAGAGGTTGAAATCCATAATATTGTCTAAACTCAACTTCAGCTCCAAAAGTCCTACTCTTGGGAGTTCCTTACACATGCTCACTGTAAAAATACTTTTTCCTTTAAATATTGCTAATTCTGATAAATAAAAATGAGAAAGTGCAAATTATACCCAATCCTACTCAGAAATAAACATTTTAAACCTGGGCATCTGCTCTTTTCACTTTACAGTGAACAGCTTTCTAGCCCTTTAAATATTTTACTTCATTGTTTACGACTACAGCATTGTTTAGTTATATGATCATGTATTAACCAATTCCCAACTGTTGAATGTTTAGATTGTTCCCAGTGCTTTCAGTATTGTGTGAAATGATGACATGAATAATTCTTTAGCTAAGTTTTTGGCCACAGGAATTAACTCCTTAGGATAAACTTCCAGAGGTGAAGAACATCTTGAAAATGCTCTGCAGAACGGCTTTTTAATATTCACCAGCAATGTATGAGAGAGTCTGCATCCTGAACCCAAACCAACACTGGGTACCAAACACAAGTTTTTGTTACTTGTAACCTCTCCACAATGCCTATACTGCATAGCATCTTTTTGTTTCAGTTTGCTTTGATTACTAGTGAGGTGGGACAGTTTGCCATATGTCTATTAAACGTTTGTATTTTCTTTTCTGTGTATTGCCTGTTAATGTACTTTAGCCATTTTTTGACTGGGGTTTTAAAACTCTTGTTTTATTACTAATTTGTAAGATATTTTTGTTACTCAAGGAAATTAACATTTTATCTCATCACAAATATTTTTCATAACTTAAATTTACAAGTGTTTATTTTTGCTGTTCTTTTTTAAAGCAGTTAAGCTTTAAGTCTGTTAAGCTTTAAGTCTGTTAAACTGCCTTTGCTATAGCAAGTCTTTATCCCAAATGTTATATAAAACTCACTAGTGTTTTCTTCTAGACTTAGTTTTTTTGTATTTTAACATTTTAGTCTATCTGGAATTTATATTTGAAGAGATGTGAGGAAGAAATCTAAGTTAACTATTTCTCTATATATTTTGATTTGTCCTAATACTGGTTATTGGATAATGCATCCTGAAATGCACTTTAGAAGATGGATAAAATCAATGCTGAGGACCTATTAAGAAGGACAGTGATGCCAGAGTTAGTTATTCATTGAACTCATTCTGAGAGAAATGTCAGCCAATCTTTGATAAGTATGAGTAATGTGAATTTGCAGAGGATAGAAAGATGAGACTTACTTCAATTCAGCAACTATTTATTCAACTTACCATGTGCCAGAATTTTTAGCAGTATAGATGGAGGAACCAGCTGGTCGTACTCCCAGGACAGGATGAAGATTAACTTGATGTTTCCTTGGGACCACCTGGAAGAAAAGGAAAAATAAGATGGGTAAGCCAGACACAGGAGTAGTTGTTGCAGGGCTCAAAAGCTGGACTGAAGAGTTTGGAAAATACCTTCACTACTGAGAATTCTAAAGTACATAGTCATAAAAATGATTTTTTTCTGCTTTAATAATAGACTGGATTTTAGTAATTTAAAGATGTTTAATGGATAGTATTAACAATGTGAAATAACCAAGAAGATTAAGCTAATGCCAGCTCAACTGAAATGTCATTTGTTGAGAGGAGTAATCCTTAAGGCCCTAATCTGTAGACTCATTAAGGATTTGGAAGAAATTATGAATGAGTTTTTTCACTAACTGAATGAGGATTTAATTAAGATATTCCTTTAATAAAAAGAGTATAGGGCAGCATTAAAGTGGATTTCAAGACTTTGGAAGGGGAAAGTTTGTTCTAAAAAAGAATCTCTAGAGAAGGCCCGGTTTTATAGCTCAGAAGCTATAAAAGAAATGACATCTTGATAGAGCTAAAACATGAAACATTCTGCAATTCTTTTCTTGGGTCAGAGCATGTTATCATTGAGTACTTTGGTACAAAGTTCAATTTCTTGATTGTTCTTGTGGTTTTGTTCTATAATGCTTGCATTTCTTTAAGTTTATATAATAACTCCATTAACCCAAGTATAATGCATACATAGGGAAAATAATCAACTTTGAGCATAAATCTAATATTCAGTATTTGAGAGCTGTCCTAGCCTGGGCAAGATGGCGAGACTCCATCTTTACATAAAAAATTTTAAAAATTAGTTGGGCATGGCGGTGCAGGTCTATAGTCCCAGCTACTCAAGAGGCTGAAGCAGGAGGATCTCTTGAGACAAGGAGTTAGAGGCTGCAGTGAGCTATGATTGCACCACTGCACTCCAGCCTGGGTGAGAAAGTGAGACCCCATTTCAGAAAAAAAAAAAAAAAATTCTAAGTTGGCCTACTCTACTCATCTAAGTTTGCTGGTCAGTGCTGACTAATGGTGCCCTCTTCCCTGCTCCAGTTATCTGATTTTCTGATTACAAATCAGCTATAAATTATAAAATTACGAAGTCCCATTTCTGCATTCCCACTGGTACCTCAGCCTGTAGTATTGCCAATCCCCCTACCCTTTTACCTCTTAAAATCTTATCCCTCACTTATGATTAGAATGATAGCCTGGCACGGTGGCTCAAGCCTGTAATCCCAGCAATTTGGGAAGCTGAGGTAGGTGGATCACTAGAGGTCAGGAGTTCGAGACCAGCCTTGCCAACATGGTGAAACCCCATCTCCTCTAAAAATACAAGAAAACTAGCTTGGCTTGGTGCCACACGCCTGTAATCCCAGCTACTCAGGAGCCTGAGGCAGGAGAATGGCTTGAACCTGAGAGCCGAGATTGCACCACTGCACTCCAGCCTGGGCAACAGAGCAAGACTCTGTGTCAAAAAAAAAAAAAAAAAAAAGATATATTTTAAATCATTGTTTAATTCTTTTTCTTTTATTTTTATTTATTGAGAAAGAGTTTTGCTCTTGTTGCCCAGGCCGGAGTGCAATGGTGCTATCTCGGCTCACTGCAACCTCCACTTCCCGGGTTCAAGCGATTCTCCTGCCTCAGCCTCCTGAGTAGCTGGGATTACAGGCAGGTGCCACCATGCCTGGCTAATTTTGTATATTTAGTGGAGACATGTTTCTCCATGTTGGTCAGGCTGATCTCCAACTCCCGGCCTCAGGTGATCTGCCCGCCTTGGCCTCCCAAAGTGCTGGGATTACAGGCGTGAGCCACCACACCTGGCCGAATTCTATTGTTGAAACTTTCAAGTGTATTTTGTATTTCTCTAAGTATGTCTTTCATTTCTAGAAGTTGTGATTGTCTTTTCTTTATGATATGTATTTCTTTGAAGATTTTTTCATTCATATCCTGTATTTTTAAAAAATCTCTTTAAGTTGGTTTTCACCTTTCTCTGGTACCTTCTTGAGTAGCTTAATAATCAACCTTCTGAATTCTTTATCTGGAAATTAAGAGATTTCTTCTTGGTTTGTAAACACTGCTGGAGAGCTAGTCTGGTCTTTTGGTAGTGTTTTTGAACCTTGTTGTGTAATATTACCAGAATTACTTTTCTGATTCCTTCTCATTTGGGTAGACTGTTTCAGTGAAAAGATCTGGAACTCAAGGGCTGCTGTCCATATTCTTTTTTTCCCATGGTGTGATCCCTTGATGTTGTGCTCTTCCATTTCCCCTAGGGATGGGGCTTCCTGAGAGCCAGACCACAATCATTGTTATTTCCCTTCTGGGTCTAGCCACCCACTGGGGCTACTAGAGTCTGGACTGGTGCTGGAGAATGTCTGCAAAGAGTCCTGTGATGTGATCCATCTTCAGGACTCCCAGCCATGAATACCAGCACCTGCTCCAGTGGAGGTGGCAGGGGAGTGAAGTGGACTCTGTGGAAGTCCTTGGTTATAGTTTTGTTTAGTGCACTGGTTTTCTCAAATGATGGTTATGCTAGCAGGGAAGTTGTCACCTGCTCAGACTCAGAACCTCTGGTTAGCCAGGATGTTGCAGGCAATGGAATTGGTGGTTGTTTCCTCCCTTTTTGGAGCAGGATTGTTCTGTTATCAGTTGCTCGAGTTGGTTGGCCCAGGAGGTGGCAATTTCAAGAGAGCACCAGTTGTGGTAGTAGAAGGGGGATGTAAGCTTGCCTTATGTTGGCCAGGATAAGTATTCAGGTTTCTTAGGTGATAGGCTGGGCCATAGAGCTCCTGAGTTTATGTCTTTTATCTTTGGCTACCAGAGCAGGTAGAGAAAAACCATCAGGTCAGGGCAGGGTTACATGAGTCTGAACTCAGACTCTCCTGGGGTGGGGCTTGCTGCAGCCACTGTGGGGGATTGACGGGGGTTCTCAGGTTATCAGAGTTATGTCCCAGGGAAAATTATGGCTGCCTCTACTGCGTCATACAGGTCATCAGGGAAGTTGGGGAAAGCCAGCGGTGACAGGCCTCACCCAGCTCCCATGCAGCCAGCAAGGTCAGTTTCACTCCTGCCATGCCTTGCCAGCAGCACTGAGTTTATGTCCAGGCAGCTAGCATGCAGGGCTCTCTTTTTAGTTTTTTTGAGGAACTGTCATACTCTTTTCCATAATGGCTGTACCAATTTACATTCCCACCAACAATGTACAAGTGTTTCCTTTTCTCCACATCCTCACCAACACTTCTCATTCATCATTTTGATAATAGACATTCTAACAGGTATGAGGTAAAATCTCATTCTGGTTTTAATTTGCATTTTCCTAATGAATAGAGTTGTTGAGCACTTTGTCATATATCTGTTGGCCATTCATATCTCTTCTTTTGAGAAATGTCTGTTAAATCCTTTGCCCCATTTTTTACCAATTGTTTTCTTGCTATGGAGTTGCTTGAGTTCGTTATATATTTTAGATCCTAGCCTCTTATCAGAAATTTGGTATATAGACACAAATGGAATACTATGCAGCCTCTAAAAAGAAAGAAGTGTCAACTATCGCAAGGACAAAAAACCAAACACCGCATGTTCTCACTCATAGGTGGGAATTGAACAATGAGAACTCATGGACACAGGAAGGGGAACATCACACTCCAGGGACTGTTGTGGGGTGGGGGTAGGGGGGAGGGACAGCATTAGGAGATATACCTAATGCTAAATGACAAGTTAATGGGTACAGGAAATCAACATGGCACATGGATACCTATGTAACAAACCTGCACATTGTGCACATGTACCCTAAAACCTAAATTATAATAAAAAATAAATAAATAAATAAATAAATAAAATGAACAAAAAAAAAAAAAGAAAGAAATGTCATTAATGACAACATGGATGGAACTGAAGGACATTATCTAAAGGAAATAAGCCAGGGACAGAAAGATAAGTATCGTATGAAGTCACATGTGGAAACTCAAAAAGGCAATTTCATAGATGCAGAAACTAGAAAGGTGGTTACCAGAGGCTAGGGGAGAGGGGGAGGAATGGAGAAAGGGGAAATGTTGACCAAAGGGTACAAAGTTTCAGCTAGACTGGAGGAATAAGTTTTAGTGATCTCTTGCGCTGCGTGGTGACCACAGTTAACAATAATGTATCGTATATTTCAAAATTGTTAATAGGCTTTTAACATTCTCACCACACACACAAAAAAATGATAAATCATTGAGGTAATGGATATGTTAATTAGCTTGATTGAATCTTTCTATAATTTATACATAGATCAAAAATAACATCATACCCCATAAATATACACAATTATTGTCAATTCATAACAAATGAATAAAAAATAAATATTAAAAGAAAAAGATTGCTGGGCCCACACACTGAGTTTCTGATTCTGTAGTGTTGGGGTGGTGTCCAAGAATCTGCATTTTTATCAAATTCCCATGTGATGATGCTGATGTGGTTGGCCCAGGGACTACTCTTTTACACTCACTGTTTTAGAGCACCTTCTTATACAGATTCTCAGTGAAGAATCAAAGTGTTGTGCTCAACATTACAAAGCTAGTTAGTGACACAACTAGAAACGTCATCACAAACTTCAGGAGTGGGTTTTCAAGGTAAGATACTTTGACTCTCAACCTGTGCTTAAAGACTGTTGTTTCCTTAAATAAAAATTGATTTTGAAGTAATATATATATTTTCCCACACTTGTCAGTTATTTCTAAGGTATTGATAGGTTCCACCATTCACCCACTTATCCCAAATGGAAACTCTGACTGAATTCATGAATTTATTCTTTTTTATGTACATAATTGGTGATTTTACTTAATATTTTTAAAAGTTCCATCCTTTTCACTTTATCCCTAGAGCCACTGCTTTGATTTGGGACTTCATTAGTTGTTTCCCAGAGGACAAAACAGTTTCCTAACTTTTCTTTCTGCCTTGACTAGGTTTGCTTTAATTCATTCACAAGTTTTCATATTCCTCTTTCTAAAAATCAAATCTGTCCTTTAATATATACCATTTCCTTTTACTGTAATTTGAATAAATATTTTAAATTGTAAGTTTAAAAAATAAAAAGTAATAAAAATTGTTGCAGCATTTTGCAAAATTCCAAAAAGTATGAAGAAGAAAATAAAAATCAACCATAATTCCTCAGCACAGAGAGAACCATAGTTCATCTTTTGGTGTATTTTACTTTCATCTTTCTGTTGGTCACAAAGTTATATTTTTAAAATTTAATTTACTTTGGATTAAACAACTTTATTGATATATCATTCATATGCTGTATAAGACACTCATGTAAAGTGCACAGTTAGTGCTTTTTGATATATTCAGATTTGTGTAACCATTATCACAATTTAATTTAGAACATTTTCGTTACCCCCCAAAACACCTCGTACCCACTAACAATCATTCTCTATTTATTACTCTCCACTTTTACAGAGATACAGGCAACCACTAGTCTACTCTCTGTTTCCATAGATTTGCTGATTCTGTACATTTCACATAAATGGAATCATACAATATGCAGTCCTTTGTAACTGGCTTCTTTCTCTCAGCGTAATGTTTTCGAGGTGATTCCAAGTTATAGCATGTGCCACAACACCATTCCTTTTCATTGCCGAAGATTTCATTGCATATCTATACCAAACTTTTTTGTTCATTTGTCAGCTAATGGCTATTTTGGTTGTTTCCACTGCAGGCTATCATGAATAATCCTGCTATGTACATCCCTGTACATATTTTTGTGTAGCTATTTGTTTTCATTTCACTTGGTTATATATCTAGGAATAAAATTGCTGGATCATATGATAACTCTATATTTAACGTTTTGAGAAACTGTCAAACCATTTTCCAAAGTGACTGTGCCATTTTATATTTCCACCAACAATGTGTGAGCGCTCCAATTTCTCTACATCTTTGCCAGCCCTGATTATTGTCCATTTTTGTACTTGTTGGGTTTTTAAATTACAGCCATATTTGTTGATATGAAACACTATCTCATTGTGGTTTTGCTTTGCACTTTCCTAATGACTAATGATATTGAAGATCTTTTCATGTGCCTCTTGGCCATTTTAATTTCTTTTTTGGAGAATCATTTGTTCAAATCTTGTGCCAACTTTTAATTTTTTTAATTTGGGAGTTATAAGAGAAACATGTCTACATATAATTCCCTGGTAAGATCAAATATTTTCTCCCATTCTGTAGGTTGTCTTTTTACTTTATTAACAGAATCTCTTAAGGCATAAAGGTTTTGATTTTGATGAAGTTCAATTTATCTATTTTGTTGTTGCTAGTGCTTATTGGTGTCATATCCAAGAAACCATTGCCTACCCCAAAGTCAAGATGATTGACTCCTATGTTTTTTCTAAGAGTTTTACATTTAGATCTATAATCTATTTTGAGTTGACTTTCGTGTATGGTGTAAAGTAGGGCTCCAACTTTATTCTTTTGCATGAAGATATCCACTTCTCCTGTCATCATTTTTTGAAGACTATTCATTTCTCATTGAATAGTATTGTTTCCTTTGTTGGAAATCAATCGACCATAAATGTAAGGGTTTATTTCTGGTCCCTCAATTTTATCCCATCAGTCTGTATGTCTGTTGTGTGTTAGTACAACACTGTCTTGATTATTATAGCTTTGCAATAAGTTTCAAATCAGAAAATGTGAGTCACCCAGCTTTATTTTTATATTTCAAGATGGTTTGGGCTATCTAGCCCCTTGCATTTTCATATGAATTTAAGGATTAGCTTGTCAACTTTTTGCACAAAAAAGGAGCTTGTATTTTGATAGAGACTGCATTGACTCTCTAGACCTACTTGGGGAGTACTGCCATCTTAATATTAAGTCTTTCCATTTATTTAGATCTTTAATTTCATTTAATAATGTTTTATACTGTTTATTTTATAAGTCTTACTTTTTTTTTTTCTGAGACAGAGTCTTGCTTTGTCACCCAGAGTGGAGTGGAGTGGTGTGATCATGGCTCACTGCAGCCTTGACTTCCCAGGTTCCAGCAATCCTTCCACCTCAGCCTCCCAAGTAACTGTAACCACAGGTGTGCACCACAATGCCTGGTAAATTTTTGTATTTTTGGTAGAGATGGGGTTTCACCATATTGCTCAGGCTGGTCATTAACTCCTGAACTCATGTGATCCACCTGCCTCAGCCTCCCAAAGTGCTGGGATTGCAGACATGAGCCACCACACCCAGCCTAAGTCTTGCATTTCTTTTGTTAAATTTATTTGTAGGTATTTTATTGTTTTTGATTTTTTATTTTCAACTTTTTTTTTAGTTCAGGGGTACATGTGCAGGATGTGTAGACTTGTTACATAGATAAACGTGGGCCATGTTGGTTTGCTGCACAGATCATCTCATCACCTAGGTATTAAACCCAGCATCTATTAACTATTCTTCCAAATGCTCTCCCTCCTCCCCTAACTAACCCTCCAGCAGGCCCCAGTGTGTTGTTCCCCCCTTGTATTCATATGTTCTCATTATTCAGCTCCCACCTAAACATGAGAACATGTGGTATATGGTTTTCTGTTCTTGTGTTAGTTTGCTGAGGATAATGGCTTCCAGCTCCATCCATGTCCCTGCGAAGGACATGATCTCATTCCCTTTTATGGCTGCGTAATATTCCATGGTGCATATGTACTACATTTTCTTTATCCAGTCTATCATTGATGGGCATTTAGGTTGATTCCATGTCTTTGCTATTGTGAATAGTGCTGTAGTGAACATGCACATGAATGTATCTTTATAATACAATGATTTACATTCCTTTGGGTATATACCCAGTAAAAGAATTACTGGATCAAATGGTGTTTCTGCCTGTAGGTCTTTGAGGAATCTCTAAACTCTCTTCCACAATGGTTGAACTAATTTACACTCCCACTAACCGTGTAAAAGTGTTCCTTTTTCTCCACAACCTCGCCAGCTTCTGTTGTTTCTTGACTTTTTAATAATAGCCATTCTGGTATCTCATTGTGGTTTTGATTTGCACTTCTCTAATGATCAGTGATGTTACGCTGTTTTTCATGTGTTTGTTGGCCACATGTATGTCTTCTTTTGAGAAGTCTCTGTGCGTGTCCTTTGCTGACTTTTTAATGGGGTTGTTTTCTTTTTTCTTATAAATTTGTTTAAGTTCCTTGTAAATGCTGGACCTTTGTCAGATGGATAGATTACAAAAATTTTATCCCATTCTGTAGGTTGTCTCTTTACTCTGATGATAATTTCTTTTACTGTGCAGACGCTTTTTAATTAGATCCCATTTGTCAATTTTTGCTTTTGTTGCAATTGCATCTGGCGTTTTCATCATGAAATCTTTGCCTGTGCTTATGTCCTGAATGGTATTGCCTATATTTTCTTCTAGGGTTTTTACAGTTTTGGGTTTTACATTTAAGTCTTCAGTGCATCTTGAGTTGATTTTTGCATATAGTGTAAGGAACAGGTTCAGTTTCCATTTTCTGTACACGGCTAGCCAGTTCTCCCAGCACCATTTATTAAATAGGGAATCCTTTCCCTATTGCTTGTCTTTGTCAAGTTTGTCAAAGATCAGATGGTTGTAGGTGTGCAGTCATATTCCTGGGATGTCTATTCTGTTCCATTGCCCTATGTGTCTGTTCTTGTACCATTACAATGTTGTTTTAGTTACTGCAGCCTTGCAGTATAGTTTGAAGTTGGGTGGCATGATGCCTCCAGCTTTGCTCTTTTTACTTAGGATTGTCTTGGCTATTTGGGCCCTTTTTGCTTCCATATGAATTTTAAAATAATTTTTTCTAATTCTGTGAAGAATGTCAATGGTAGTTTCATGGGTATAGTATTGAATCTATAAATTGCTTTGGGCAGTATGGCCATTTTCACAATATTAATTCTTTCTATCCATGAGCATGGAACGTTTTTCCATTTGTTTGAGTAAACTCAGATTTCTTTGAGCAGTGATTTGTACGTGTCCTTGAAGAGGTCCTTCACTTCCCTTGTTAGCTGTATTCTTCGCATTTCATTCTTTTTGTGGCAATTGTGAATGGAGTTCATTCATGATGTGGCTCTCAGCTTGCCTGTTGTTGGTGTATAGGAATGTTAGTGATTTTTGCACA
Organism: Hylobates moloch; assembly: GCF_009828535.3. Lineage (NCBI taxonomy): Eukaryota > Metazoa > Chordata > Mammalia > Primates > Hylobatidae > Hylobates > Hylobates moloch. The sequence goes on along the minus strand of NW_026652284.1, from coordinate 38,717,957 downwards.
CTGATTTTGTATCCTGAGATTTTGGTGAAGTTGCTTATCAGCTTAAGAAGCTTCTGGACTGAGATGATGGGGTTTTCTACATACAGGATTATGTCATCTTCAAACAAAGATAGTTTGGCTTCTTCTCTTCCTATTTGAATATGCTTTATTTCTTTCTCTTGCCTGATTACCCTGCCCTGACCTTTCAATTCAATGTTGACGACGAGTGATGAGAGTGCATCCTTGTCTTGTGCCGACTTTTAAAGGGTGTACTTCCAGCTTTTGCCCATTCAGTATGATACTGGCTGTGGCTTTGTCATATATGGCTCTTATTATTTTGAGGGATGCTTCTTCAATACCTAGTTTATTGAGAGTTGTTAACATGAAACGATGTTGAATTTTATCATAGGCCTTTTCTGCGTTGATTGAGATAATCATGTGGTTTTTGTCTTTAGTTCTGTTTATGTGATGAATCACATTTATTGATTTGCATATGTTGAACCAACCTTCCATCCAGGGATGAAGCCTACTTGATTGTGGTAGATAAGCTTTTTGATGGGCTGTGGGATTCAGTTTGCCAGTATTTTGTTGAGGATTTTTGCAATGATATTTATCAAGGATATTGGCCTGAAGTTTTCTTTTTTTGTTTTCTCTCTGCCAGGTTTTGGTATCTTTTTGATATTTTAGATAAAATTAATTTGTTAATTTTATTTTTGGATTCTTCATTGCTAGTGTATTGAAATACACTTGATTTTTATATACTAATATTTTATTCTGAAACCTTGCTGAACTGACTTATTAGTACTAATCATTTTTAAAATTGGATTCCTGAGGATTTTATACATACCAGATTGTGTCAACTGAAAACAAATAATTTTACTTTTTCTTTTCCAATCTGGATACATTTTACTTGTTTATTTTTTCTTGCTTAAATGCCCTGGCTAGAACAATGTTGAATAGAGCTAGGGAGAATAGACATTCTTGTCTTGCTCCTGATTTTATGTAAAAAGCCTTCAGTCTTTCATAATTAAGTGTGAGGTTAGTTGTGCGTTTTTTCATAGATGTCCTGTATCATTTTGAAGAAGTTTCCTTCTATTCCACATTTGTTCAGTTAATCACCACCACCTTATTTTAAAATCTTTAAATAGGGAAATGAAGGACTTCTTCAAAGTGAACTACAAACCACTGCACAAAGAAATCAGAAGTGACACAAACAAATGGAAAAACCTTCCATGCTTATGGATAGAAAGAATCAATATTGTGAAAATGGCCATACTGCCCAAGGCAATTTATAGATTCAATACTATTCCCATGAAACTACCATTGCCATTCTTCACAGATTTAGAAAAAACTATTTTATTTTATTTTATTTTTTATTTTTTTAACTTATGTTTCTTTAATTATAAGAAAACATTTTTGTATGTGTATATATATTTTTTATTACACTTTTTTATTTTTATTTTTATTTATTTTATTTTTTATTTTATTTTTTATTATTATACTTTAGGTTTTAGGGTACACGTGCACAATGTGCAGGTTTGTTACATATGTATCCATGTGCCATGTTGGTTTGCTGCACCCATTAACCTGTCATTTAGCATTAGGTATGTCTCCTAATGCTGTCCCTCCCTCCTCCCCCCACCCCACAACAGTCCCTGGAGTGTGATGTTCCCCTTCCTGTGTCCATGAGTTCTCATTGTTCAATTCCCACCTATGAGTGAGAACATGCGGTGTTTGGTTTTTTGTCCTTGCGATAGTTTACTGAGAATGATGTTTTCCAGTTTCATCCATGTCCCTACAAAGGACATGAACTCATCATTTTTATGGCTGCATAGTATTCCATGTTGTATATGTGCCACATTTTCTTAATCCAGTCTATCATTGTTGGACATTTGGCTTGGTTCCAAGTCTTTGCTATTGTGAATAGTGCCGCAATAAACATACGTGTGCATGTGTCTTTATAGCAGCATGATTTATAGTCCTTTGGGTATATACCCAGTGATGGGATGGCTGGGTCAAATGGTAATTCTAGTTCTAGATCCCTGAGGAATGGCCACACTGACTTCCAGAATGGTTGAACTAGTTTACAGTCCCACCAACAGTGTAAAAGTGTTCCTATTTCTCCACATCCTCTCCAGCACCTGTTGTTTCCTGACTTTTTAATGATGGCCATTCTAACTGGTGTGAAATGGTATCTCATTGTGGTTTTGATTTGCATTTCTCTGATGGCCAGTGATGATGAGCATTTTTTCATGTGTTTTTTGGCTGCATAAATATCTTCTTTTGAGAAGTGTCTGTTCATGTCCTTTGCCCACTTTTTGATGGGGTTGTTTGTTTTTTTCTTGTAAATTTGTTTGAGTTCATTGTAGATTCTGGATATTAGCCCTTTGTCAGATGAGTAGGTTGCAAAAATAAAAAAAAAAACTATTTTAAAATTCATGTGGAACCAAAAGAGAACCCAAATAGCCAACCACAACAATCCTAAGCAAAAGGAACAAAGCTGGAAGCTCCTTCTGTTTATCCCTACTTTTCACCTCCTAATTGTACTTCAAGACACAGCTCAAGTGCTGGTAATTTCAAAAAATATGTAAATACACTAGATCTGGCTTAAGCTCCCCTCTTATGTATTCTCATAACATAATGTACATATTTTCATGCTAGAATTCAACTTACTGCTCTGCATTGTTGATTTAAATTTCTGCCTCTTCAAGTAGAGTAAATTTCTTATAGGCAAGGGCCTATAAGATGTATGTATGTTGAGATTTATGCCATGTTTTAATTAAGCATACATAAATTAATAAAAATACTGACACAATTCTAAAATTTTTAGCCATAAAAAGCAAGAGACCCTAAGGGCAAATGGAGTTGTTCTAGGGCCTCTGGAATATAAATTGGGGGAAAAATGATTGGCAAATAGAAAGGCATGTCAAGCAAAAAAAACCCAAAAAAACAAAAAAAAGATGTTGGAAGCTAGAGTTCTCACAGAACTTGTTTGTCTCTATTTCTGGAAATAATGCTCTATGACATATCCTCCTAGGGATCCTTATACCCCTCACCCACAATCCCCAATACCAGTTATTGTATATTCTATTCAACTCAGAAAATATGGCAGGACATATGTTAAGTAATCAACCAGGTTCACATACAAAACAAGTGAGAGCTGTGGCCCGTGATCACAATAAACCAAGTTTCACCAACTGGTTAACGTACACACACGATTCAATGAGATATTACAAACAGGTAATTAAATACTAAAATGAATGGTATAGACATTAGTTCAGTGGATGGAGTGACTCATTTGTTAACAATTATTGTGTGCTAACAATATTCCAGGTACTGGGCTAGATGGTGAGTATATAATGTTGAATTTTTCAGAATCCATGTGCTCAAGGAATTTGTAGTCTACTAAGGGAGTGATGCAACTTAATCTATAACTTATTATTTATTCAGCAAATTCTTGTTGAAAACTATCACAGAATCTATCCTAGCAGTGCTATGAATACAGCTATGAATAAAAAAGACCAAAATATCTGCCCAGATAAAGCATACATTTTGCATACATACATTGGGGAGAGGCAGACAAAAAAAAATGTAGTTTGAATGTGTGTGCACACGTGTGTGCGTGCAGGCATGTGCATATATGATGCTAAAACATGATAAGTACTATTAAAAAAACAGGTTAGGGTAATTGAAACTACTAGGGTGTGAATAACAGTGGGTTGCAATTTAAAGTAGGGTCATTGTGGTTGGCCTTATTGAGGTGACACTGGAGTCAAGACTTGGAAGAAGGGAGGTTGCTGGCCACACAGCTATTGAGGGAAAAATGTTCCAGATAGAAGAAACAGTCAGGGCAATGCCTTGGGATGGAATCATGCATAGAGTATTCACAGAATAGCAACGAAGCTCTAGTTCTAAAGTTAAGTGACTGGGAATAGTGGTATGGGATGGATCAGAGAGTGGGAGGCCCTGTCAGCCTTGGGAAGAATTCAGTTTTAGTAAAGTGGAAACAGTTGGAGGGCTCTGGGCAGAAGGGTGATGCAATCCAATTTATGTTTTAAACAGATTACTCTGGCTGCTTGTGAAGAATAGTCTTAGGTACAAGAGGAGATGCAGGGAAACCAGTTAGGAAACCATTGCAATGAGCTAGTTTTGAGATTATTCTAGCGGCTGAGATTGGGATGGAAACAGTGAAAGTGGTGGGAAGACAACAAATTCTGGATATATTTAAAATTTGAGCCACTGGAACTGGATGTGTGATGTTTGAAAACGAGAGGAGCTGAAGATGCATTTAGAATTTTAGTGGGGCTACTACTTAGGAGACCGGAAAAGGATGGGGACAAGAGTGAAGACTTCAGGTAAAAATGACTGGGGATGGACCCAGGGAGATCAGAAGTTCAGTTTTGCACATTGTAAACATTAAATATTCCAAGTGGAAGACTTCAGCAGTTGGATTTGTAAGTACTAAAACAGAGCTTGGCACAGGATTCCACAAAAACATGTAGAAAGGATTTCTACCTAATGCTTCCCAAGGAAATGGGAAACGCTGCTTAGAGAAAGCAGAAGAGTTGGCTGTGTGGTCAAGAAGGCTTCAGGAAATGAAGTGGGCATTGAACAGTAGGAGCTATTTGGCTACAGAGGGTGTTGTGAGAGAATTCCAGACGTAGAGAATAATCAAAGCAAGACCCATAGAATGGGAATAAGCAGCGTGAGTTTGTAAGTGCGAGCAGAACCCTGCCTGGAGTGAGGATTCTTATGGAGCTGCTGGTGGATAAACATGGATGGGTGACTTAGGGCCATATTTTGGGGGACCTTGAAGGTCAAGCTCCTCTAGAAAAGCATCCCTTGCCAATTGGTCAGCTTGGAGCTTCTTTCCAAGCCCTCTGCAGCCAGAGTTCACATTTCCATCTCAACACCATCCAGAGTATTCTGTGAGTCTATCCATTTACTTTTCTCGCAGCCTCATGGGACTGTATGTTTCTTGAGGGCAAAGACCTTATGTTTTTATTTTTATTTACCCCAAAGATTCATTAGTGAAAGCTGAATAAATGTTTGCTCGAAGAATAAATTATATTTGACACACACACCTCTTGATCATATTTTCATTTCAATACCCATGGGAACTTTTTTTCAAAAGAAAAATCTTTGTCTATAATGAATAGGTGAAAGATCCAGTACAATTATCTCACATTGTAAGAGCTAACATTGCTGGAAAGATTGTAGAAAACAGTTTTTCAAAACAGTGACTACCGAGTGACAAGAGGCAAAGCCCCTTAAAGCTGCTAAGGAGAAAACATTGGAAACTTGAAGGCAGGTAAAAGACCAGGGTTTTAGGAATAAATTAAAGGGAGGGAAATGGCTGGTGGATTTGCAGGGAGGGAATTTGTCCAGGCCAGTTGCATATTGTATGAGGATGGAAGAGTGAAAGCGCTTACTGCACCTTAGGTATAAGAAATTCGGGAATTTGGTGCTCATCCCCTCAGAGACCTGTCAGCAAAATGCTGGGCTCAGCGTTCCCACAAGAGCCCCAAGATGAACACCATGGTTTACAGAGGAGGAGATTCAATGTCAAGCTCAATCCCCAGATCTGGCAAAGAGGATGGGAGGGACTGAGTGGCTGACAGCAACCAGTTACCACTGACTGAGGGCTGGCCACCAGAACCAACTGTGGCTCTGCTCAGTGTGGGCTCAGGGGAAATAACTGCTGCTTGAGTCACCAACAATGAACTGCTGGGTATGTTTGAATGTTATGAAGAACTCTCTGGGGGGTAGTGAATATACGCACTAATTCATTTAAAATAATTCTGTTAGGCACTATTCTAGTCTTGTCTCTAGTCATAACTCCTCTGATTCATAGAGTCGTATGTCCATTAGTTCATTTAAAAACTCCGTTACTTGTTTTTCTTAAAGTAACAGGGTCAGTTTGTTCATTGGAGAAAACATCTGCCACAAACCCAAGTCTGATTATCCTTAGTTTGCCATTTAGTCATTCTTTCACATTGAAATGGTGTTTAAGTGTAAAAAGTAGCTAGTTCAGCTCCCAACTCAAGCAATTACACAATGGCATTTCCACAAGACAACATTCATACTTAGTGTACAGGAGAAGTGCTTCATGTGTACTTCCCATTTCTTCAACAGAATATTAAAAATATGTGTATTCTGGCCAGGTGCAGCAGCTCACACCTGTAATCTCAGCACTTTGAGAGGCCAAGGCAGGAGGATCACTTGAGCTCAGAAGTTCGAGACCTGCCTAAGTAACATAATACGGCCCCTCTACAAAACATAATAAATAAAGATGTGTAGTCAAGGGTCAAAATTTAATAATGTTACTGTTTTTTACTATTTTATCAAGTACACTGATGAGTGGAACTGACTTTTTTGTTTTTGTTTTTTTTTTTTGCTCCTGGGGCACGGCACTGTGGAAGATGAGTTCTAGCATAGTCAGATGCTACTGTCTTAATTTACATTGCACCACTGGTGCAAATGACCACACAGTGAAAATGGCAAATAACTCAATATCATTATGAAGATAGTTTTGACCTTGTGGTACCCCTAAAGTGGTCTCAGGGATCTCTGCAGATGGCAGACCACAATTTAAGAATGACTGCTGTATAGGAATTTCTTTGCATATACTAATTTTTGTGTACTTCGAATTCTTGAGTCAAAGTCTATAAAAATACTTTAAGGTGCCTGACATGTATTAACAAATTGCCTTGCAGATAAGGTCCACCTAAATAATTCACACTTCCCTCTGCAATGTATGAGAGTCCGTTTTATCAGCCAAACACTCTACAGCATTAAACTCCTAACTATGTCCTGTTTGTAAGTAAGATGGAGGCCAAATTGTAACTCATTGCCCAATTGTGTCTGAGCTAAAAGCAGTAATTTCTCTTCAATTTCCATTACTTCTCCCAGTTTAGATATTTCAACCATTCAATACATTCCTCACATAAACTCCAAACCATTCTACAAAACAATACCTGTCACAACAGATCAGTGAATTTAGAGAAGAAAAGAAATAGTGATAAAAATAAGTTCATGACCCATTACTTTCCTTCCTCTGTGCTTCAAGAAAGCTCTTCTTTTTAAACTAATTCACTACATAGGCTAGCAATCAGTTGTGTTCCAGCTCCTTTAATCTAAAAAGTGATTTTTAAGCTATAATCATTATCATAAAATTCCAAGGCAAAAATATTTAATGTATAATCCTAGGAATGGAAGGAAGAAAATGTAAGCTAATTTCTGATTAATTCACGTGATCCCAGGAAGTTTGACATAAAATTATTTTTATTTTTATTTATTTATTTATTTATTTATTTATTTATTTATTTATTTTTGGAGATGGAGTCTTGTTCTGTCACCCAGGCTAGAGTGCAGTGGCACAGTCTTGGCTCACTGCAACCTCCTCCTCCAGGGTTCAAGCAATTCTCCTGCCTCAGCCTCCCGAGTAGCTGGGACTACAGGTGCACGCCACCTCTCCCAGCTAATTTTTTGTATTTTTAGTAGAGATGGGGTTTCACCTTGTTGCCCAGGCTGGTCTCAAACTCCTGGGCTCAGGCAATCCACCCACCTCAGCCTCCCAAAGTGCTGGGATTACAGGTGTGAGTCACTGCGCCCGGCCAACATAAAATTCTTTCTAGGTAAAATTGTCTAATCAAAAATTCTCTGAAGGGCAAGATTCTGTAGTTTTAAGGATTTTACTAGGTATACTGAACTTCATTGTAATTAGTGATCATTTTAATAGGATAAGATTTATCTTAGACACAGATCAAAGGGATTTAGCTACCTAAGAGACCATCTCATGATGTACATTGCATTGTACATAATAATCCCACAAGGGGAATTCCTCATAGGCTGAGTGCAGGGCAGAGAACATTTGGTTGATGCCTAGCATATGTAAGAATACTCAGCACCATGGCTAGAACATACCTAAACACACAGTAGATATTTATTCATCCTTTCAAAGCCTGGTCCATCATCTGTAATTTCCCCTCATCAGAAGAGGACATGTGTTCAAGAAAGAAAGTGTTATTTCTAAAAAGGGATGTTAAGCCTCATTAAGAAGCACAGATATTAGTATTTTCAAATGTAATTATGCCTAACAGACTATTAATATTGTAAATGTAATCTTGTGGTTAGGATTTGCTAAATAAACACATCAATAAACTCTATCTTCACACTTATAAAAATGACATTTGAAATTAGAATAAAGCACGTAAAGAAACATTTCATTGTGGATGACAACAAATTTTGTGCAATTGATTTTTAAATCAATTATTGGAGGAAAAATAGATTCAGTTTAGTACAAGTTCCATTGATTCCCAAGAAAGAAATTGTATGTTCAATAAATAAGTCATCTGGTAATTAAATAAGCCTTTTAAGTTAAATATGCCTTATAATGCATATTGAAGCTTTTAAACAAGTACTAAAAATATGAGAGAATTCTTTTTTAATTCTGAATTTCAGGGATCTCAATAATTGTATTAAGTGTGGTAGTAAAGGGTGATCATCAAGAAGTAAGGGCCAAGCCAGAGCCTTTTCTTTGCCAGTTCAAGTGTTTCAAAAGACAATGTTCATGTCTAATGGAGAGACGACTGAAATGTACTTATTCACTGGATGAGGATTTGTTAAGTGTTTTTCATTTGCTAAGTTTTGTGTACAAAACCCATCAGATCCGAGCCCTAATCTTCCACTTATTTATACTAGTATTTACAAAGGTCTTACTAGTATTTACAAAAGTCAGACAGTGGTCCAGGCACTTCAAACAGGTGGGAGGCAGGATAGACAGGGCCCTGCTCTTCTGGAGTTTATGGTCCATTGGGCGGTAGGGAGAAAAGAGACAATAAATGATAAACAAGTAAGCAAATGAATGAATGAGACCATTTCAGAGATTAGTGCTAGCAAGAAGACAAAACAAGAGGATGTAAGGAAGCAATAGAAGTACATCTCAAGAGGTAAAATTTGAGCTTAGCCCTAAATGACATGAGGAAGGCAGACATGCAAAGAACCAGGATGGAACTTCAAGACAGGGGAAACAGCAAGTGCAAAAGCCTTTAGAAAAACAGTTAAAAGAGATTCGATTGAAAAGACAGGCAAGTGGAAGCTTCCTCCTTCCCCCAGCTGCCCACCTCACCTGCCCCAAGTCTTTACTACATGATATTAGAATCTGATCTACTTCTTTTCTCCAGATCTGGAAATCAACCCACCAGGCCAGGGGACTGGGTTTCGTGTGCCTCTAGCAAATTAGACTTGATTTTATCTACTTAGTTGTATTTAGGAGTTTTTATGTTTTACATGGAAGCAGTATTAAATCAAACAATTTATAAACCACTGTTTAAAGTGAAGAAAGTAAGCTCTAGCCTGTAAGAGCAATTTATAGTCAAGGCCAGGGTTAAAATACCTGGAACTCCCCAAGCTATTCATCTTGGGGAGACACATTACCTTTTACCTTCAGTCACTCTTGAGCTGAAACACGACAGCTGTTGATCTACTTGAGTGTTGTTAGCAGGTTGAGAACAGTGATCTATAGAGTAAAACATTCAGTGCATTAAGAAAAGTTGGCATCTCAAAGATAGATACCCAGAGTTTATGGGGAAATGATGGTCTCCATATTGTTGACAGAACACCCCAAATCCTCAGGCCACTCATCATCATGGTTATTAATCTTCTTCTCCAAGTCAAAGGAAGAAATATATCAGACTTAAAAGCCCTAAAGGGAACAGAGAAAAAAAAGAGACAGGGTAATTTATAAAAAACCATTTTGAGTTTTGTTTTGATTTTCTTAAAAAGGACAATTTGGTGAGACTATTAAAATCAGGCATATTTCAATATGACTGACATATAATATATAAACATTTTTGAATAGGTAATCCATTCACAAGGCATATAAATCAGAACGATATAAAGAGGTAGTCAGCAAAATGTTTCTACTTCATTTCCATCCTTCTTTTCCACGAGGGTAACTTTTTATTAGTTTCTTTGTCTTTGTTTTTTTGTGTTACATAAACAGAAGTATATATTGTTATTTCTCCTCTTTTTTATACAAGATTTCATATTATATATAGTGCTGTACACTTTGCCTTATTATTTAAACAGTATGTCCTAAGGATTTCAGCATAGTATTTCAGAGAATGGAAATCTTTCCCTATCAGCCCATAGAGAACTCCCTCCTTATTTCTTTTGCATGTGCATAGTATCCCATTAAATAAATGTACCACAGTTTGTTAAACACAGTCCTTTATACATGGATATTTAGTCTAATTCCACTCTTTTGCTACTACAACCAATGCAGAAATGAACGTTTGTTCATAACATCATTTTGCACATGTACAATTATCTGCAAGATAAGTTCCCAGAAGAGGGATTTTTGTGTAAATTAAAATTATCCATTTGCAATTTGGGTAAGTCCATGGGGGGGGGTGCTCTAAAGTATCAACTACTGCCAATCATGTATGAGAATGTCTACTTACCCAATAGAATGTTTCCTTACACTCTTAGATTTTTGACAACCTGATAGATGAAAAATGTCACAGTGAAATTTTATTTTGCATTTCTCTAATTATGATTGAGATGGATCATTTTTCATGTTTAAGTGGAATTTATATGTTTGTTTTGCTAATTTTTTACTAACATCCCTTCCCATCTTTTTATTATGTTTCTCTTAATTTATATTAAGGAGATTCACTTTTTGTGCTGTGAATTGCAAATGTTTCTCAATTTTCTTTCATTTGTCTTGGCTTTACTTGCAGAGGTTTTTTTTTTTTTTTTTTGGGTTTTTTTTTTTTTTTTTTGCTTTGTTTCGCTAGGTAAAAGGATATTTTGTTGTAGTATTTATCAGTCTTATATAGCTTCTGTATTTTCTCATAAAATTATATAGCTTCATTTTACACTTAAATTCTTTATCCATTTGCAGTTTATCATACTGTACAGTGTGAGATGTTTTGTCTTTGTTTTTGTTATTTTTTTCCTAGAAGACTTCCTAGTTGTTCCAACACAATTTATGGAAACATTTATTTTCCCCCTTCTGATTATACTTTCCATCTCCATCAGATGCCATATATACTTGTGTCTATTCATGTAGAGATACCACACTGCTTTAACTATTGAGGTTTAAAAATAAGTTGTAACATCCAGTAGATCCACCTTCTTTGCATAATTCTACATAATACAAATCCATCTGCTGTGAATAGAAATAGAGTTGATTATCCGAAGCCCATTGTGCAATTTCTTGCGTCAGAAGCCATTTGGCCTCCATCAGAACAGCCTTCTTCACTCTACTTCTATTCTCTGCATACCCGCCGCACTCTCCACTCCATAGATTGCTTTCTTTCTTTCTTTTTCTTTTTCCTTTTTTTTTTTTTTTTTGAGACAGAGTCTTGCTCTGTCTCCACAGCTGGAGTGCAGTGGCATAATCTTGGCTCACTGCAGCCTCCGCCTCCTGGGTTCAAGCAATTCTCCTGCCTCTGCCTCCCGTGTAGCTGGGACTACAGGCATGCACCACCACACCCAGCTAATTTTTGTATTTTTAGTACAGAGGGGATTTCACCATGTTGGCCAGGCTGGTCTCGAACCCAGACCTCAAGTGATCTGCCTGCCTCGGCCTCCCAAAGTGCTGGGATTACATGTGTGAGCCACCACATCCGGCCAGATTTCATTATTAAAACTGACATTTGTGGGCACCGAGAACCTTGTTCTCCTCCTGCCCTTGTGCTCTCCTCCTATTTGTCAGATGGACAAATGTAGTGCTTTTTAAAGCTTCCACATGTGGGGGACCTATATCTGCATTCTAGGCTGTTGGATCCAAATCCTACAAGTCGTTCTGGAGAGCAAATAATCATTAAGTTTTTGTAGATTAACTATAGAAATATATGCTTCCAAGAATGTGTGTAGGAGAAATAAACATAAAGGGCATAAGGAAAAAGAAAAAATAAAAAAGTTGTTTTTCAGGTTCCAGAGGTTGTTGCTTGGCTTTGAGCAAAGCACTGAATTCCTCCTGTCTGCAAGGCAGCCTCCGCCCACCCCGCCCCTGTGCTGTGAAGTGACAGGTAAGCCCCTGACAGCTAGAGAAATTAACACAGAAGCAAGGCTCTATGTCTCCTCCCCTTTCTGAGCAATGGAGACAGAGGGTGGGTGGGATAGAGAGAAGGAGAGAGAGAAGATAGAGAAAAGACTGCAGGAGCTGAGAGAGAGAAGGGGGATAAGATAGAGAAAGAAATTAAACACACAGGAAGAAAACTTCAAAAACCCTATGCCGAGGCAGCAGCTCTCCAGGACTAGTAATATTGTAGTCATTTTTACCTCAGGCACTGATAGCATTTCCTCTGTGGGTACTTCTAAAGAGGGATAGCCCTGTCACATTTGTGGTCACAGGTCACAGGAGTGGGAGCCCTGGCAAACCTCCTTTACTGGATGGGCGCTGGCCTTTCATCCTGAGCCCTCCCGTGGTGGGGCACCTTCCTTCTCTTTTCGGTCCCTAGTTCAGGGCTGTCATGCAGCAGAGATGTCACCCCATGTGGTGCTTCAGAGTCTGGGAGTGGCCTGGGCATTTGGATCAGAAGACACAAATCCAACGCCCACCACAACCCACCTTGGGCATTTTGGGTATCTGAGGGTCACCCTCATCCCTTCCTATAACATACTGTGAGCATGGAGGTAGGCCAAGTACTCCGTGCTGGAAACCAGGAAAAATGCCCAAGGGGCAGGGAAGCCTTCACCGAGACAGGGTGAAGGCCAGGGCTGGCCAGTGGATGGAGGCCTGGCCTCTTCCTAGCAGTGATCATCTTAACACACAGTAGCAAATACTTCCTCAGCATTCACACCACACTAGGTCCCGGGGATAAAATGATGGGAAAGGCAAAGTTCCATCCTTACAGAAAGTGATGATTTGGTGGAGGATGTGAATATATATACCAGTAATTAAGACATAACTTTTTCATTATTTCTAATAAAAATGTTACATGTTAAAAGAGAGCACACATACTATGAGATATGTACTGACAACCACAGAAACACAGGGACAGGACCAAATCAAAGAAAAGGCAAAAACAAAATACTGTGAAGGTTTGAAAAAAACAAATGACCACATGTTGTGGGGGTCTCAGTGGAGACTTTGGGAGGAGGAGGATTTGACTCAGGCTTTCCCTCAGACCTCAGAAAATAGGTTGAATTATGACAGAAGCTCTGTATAGGTATCTACTGTGGCTATAAGAAGGGATTACCGGTAGGGATGGGGCTGGGAGGCATTCCATGGTATTCATGAATCTTCCTTACTTGTGCACAGCGCACGTGCTCTCAGGTATGCTGGCAGTTCATCTTGCAACAACCAGAGATGGGGCAGCCTCCCGCTCCTCTGCCATTGCACCTCCACTGGTGATGTAACAACAGTCCCAGCAGACACACGTGTTCCAGGAACAACGGGAGCCAGTTTAGCTAAGACTAAACTACACATAAGGGGAGGTAGTGAGAAATTAGGCTAAGACCTGGGTTTGAGTTACTTTTTTAGAGGGCCTTGAATGTCAGCTAATGAGTCAAGAATTGGTATTAAGAAGCTCTAAATTCGTTAGCTTTTCCTAAACCTTCCTATCAGAATCACCATAGAGGTCACTAAATTGCAAATCTTTCTTCTCCTTTGATTATACTAGTTTTTCCCCCACACTAATAACGTATACTTATTTCCTCTTCAATTTTTGCCTTCCTGACTTATGTTTAGAAGCTTTGGTGCATTTTTGGATTTAATATTTTGATTTAATCTATGTATGAATGATCCCTAAGTGCTGTGGTAAACAACTTGTTATTTTGTCGAGGCCTTTGAAATTAGCAAGTCTGGAGAAGTAGCATTTCACTTAGTACTGAGAGGGTGGAGCCCAGCCCAAGATCTATATCCCAATCCCATTTGAGTTCTGTTTGAAAGCCCTGGTAGAAGATTTATTTTATGGGCAACTCATATGCTACAGTAATATTCACAAAATACAAAGGATATATTATATTCCATTAGTGTTGCAATACAGTTGTTTTTGGTTATTCACGGCTGTTGTCCTGAACCCCTATTAACTTCAGCAGGAAAGGTACCAGATTCAAGAGGCCAAAGAAGAGACCCAGAGCCAGCTAATGAGACATGGGGTTTTATTCAAGGCTTACATACAGGGGAAAGAGTCCAGAGATGGCGGGCTGGACAGGAGAACCGCATTAATTACAGAAATGATCCAGCGGCAGTGGGATGGACACGATCATCCCCTTACCTACAGTCCAGTGGTGGCAGGCCGGGCAGAAAAACTGCAACTGACTACAAACAGCATGCAGTTTATATAGTATTTTCCCTTAACACCCTCCCCTTAACAACCTCCATCTGGCAACCTTCATGTAACCCAAAACTCAAGGCTTCAACCCCTTGTATGGCTTGTGTTTCACGGGATGGACTGGGGGCTCAGGTGTTCCTCATAGACAGGGAACAAATCTGTGGGTTGTCTACTCCCAGATTCTCTAGCTCGGACTAACATTCAGGTGTGTCTGCCATGCAGGGCCATTCTAAGGATGTGTTCAAGGTACATTCTAAGGATATGTTCAACCTATACTCAAGGCACTACCAGAGGCGTTTACCCTACAATGGCTAATGCACAAGGTGCCTCCTTAATCCCAAATATATATTTGCAGGGAGTTACTGATGATTCCAGAAAAGTGATTACTATTCTGGGCACTGAACTTACAGGGGACTTCATTTCTAGTTTCAGACAACCGATTAATAAATTAGCCTGGAGGACCTAGACAATCAACAGACATTGTGATGTGAGTATGGTGTGTGCCCACCAATGGTAATAAGAACAACATGAAATAAAATTAAATGAGGGGAGGGAAAAATAAATCTGGCTTCCTGCCCCAAAGTGGCTCACACTCTTGTAAGAAAGATAGATATATGAACAAATAATTACAAAGAAAACTGAGCGTATGATAATAAAGGCATTCCCAACTTGCTATGAAACTCTGAGAATGGAATGCATAACGTGAGAGTTGGTGTGATTAGAATTAAGAAACGCTCCGTGGCTGAGGTTGGGTATGCCAGGTGATTTTCAACAATAAATAGGTTATTAAAGATGAAAAAGACAAAAAAGGGCACTGCAGCTTCACTTGAAATTCACCAAAGATGTTTTTTTTCATATTTTCCATTCTTTTTTTCTACTTACATTGAGCTGAGATTTTTTAATGGCACGAAGTGGGGACAGAATGAAGTATCTTTGATAAGCAAAGATGTATTGTGACCTGCCAGGTCTCTGAGTTGTTTCTCCAAGAGTCTGAGAAATGCCCTCTGTTTTGGCTGGGACTGCGAGTAGATCAGTCTCCCAGACTGGTATAAGGGACCAGCTCTTCTTACTTTTGTCTTTACTGTTACCAACCTATAATCAACTGAGGAAAGCTGAAGTCCACAGATGAAGAGAAAGAGAAACACCCTCAAGGTGTTGAGAGTTAATATGACTAAAATGAGCCCATCTGTGCAGGCACAGACCCTCCCTGATCCTCTCAGTCAGGTAGCTTCCCCCAGGCCTGTTTGGACAGATGAGATGTCAAATGTGCTTCTCATCCTCACAGCACCTGCCTCTGCTCTAGGTTTTCCAGCCAGGGACAATCCGCCTACTTATCAGGCAATTTATTAACATATTTTATAGATTCATAAAGTTTAACTTATTCTCCTTACTTCATTGTAAGCCACAGAGAGACAGTAGTTAGGAGCCATTTGGGGTTGGGAAATGGGAATAGTTAACCGAGGTTTTGCAGTCCAAAAAACTGAGCAATTGCAATGCTGCTCTGGGTGAAAGCCCAAGGCTTTTGGCTTAATTATGCTCACTGGCTCTTGCCTCATCTGTATTCTGAGACCTTTTCCCCTCAAAACACTTCTCTCTGTTTTTCTCTACTCTCACAGGCTTTGTTACTTCACACTGGACCCACTTTTTGTTTTTCATTTCTGCCTAACACTTTCCTGAGGGTAGGAGCAAAGGGGGTGGCCTCTGAGTGGTGGCCCAGGTGGTCACCCAGCATAGCCCCATGCTAGAAGCTGGGGCACCCGCCCTGGAGGTCACAGCATCTAGGGCTACACTACTATCACCATCCCAATCTCTTAATTTTGCAGTAATCAATTTGTGGTGGGATATTATCTAGTAAAATGGGGTAAAATCTGTAAGAAGAAAAAATGACACAAGGACATTCTCAATTGTCTTTCAAATGATTATGGCTAAGCCATCTTAAGGTAAAAAACTTTATTCAAACACATCAAAATAATCAACTGTTCCATAGATTCTCCCCTCCTTATCATCAAAAATGCCTGGGCAACTGCTCATGGGATCACAGAGCTTCCAGAATGTTAGCAGAACCATAGTATTCCAGGGGCCTTAGAGCAGCATCTTCCACAGGTGCCAGTAAATACTCCATGCTGTTTGCTTTCAGACATGTACAATGTTTCCAGTGATTGGCCACCCACCCTCTTCATTAAAGAGATGAAGTTAATTACACGTGTGTAATTAACAAGGGAGCAGACTAGTGATCTCAAATGGTGCACGAGATGATCCACTGATGGATAGGAAGAAAAATTTTATTTCCTATCTTCATTGATTTTTATCCATACATTAATTTATGCATGAATACACACTACCAAAAAGTTTGGAGACCCCTTCACTAGAACCTGACCAGCACAAAACAAAACCTGGTGAATCCTCTGTAACACTCATCCAAACCATACGTGCATTGATGCTTTCCTGCTGTGTGTGGGCTGCCTGGGGGTTCCCAGACAACACTTGGACTAGAGCTAAGAGGAATCTTAGCCACCTGCAGATGTGGAGACATGTGCTTGCATGACAAGGCTATGGGACTTGTAAAAGAAGAAAATAAATAACAATCTTCCTGTTTTGCTTAATTTATGGAATTTGAGAATTATACATGTATTTGCAGTAGTGATTTTTTCTATTACCATTTTTTCCCTAGATTTCAACAATGGCTTCCTAAAAAGCATTAGTTGAACAAGATAGATAGATACATACATACATACATACTTACATACATACATAAATATAGACATACATACATATTCCCATGCCTAGAATAAATACTAGAAACAATAGGTGGGGAAAATAATGAATTTTGTATAGGTTCATCCCAAGATGATCTGTCACTGTGTTCAAGGCCTTCATTCTTCTCTATTTTTGCTACCTTGCAAAATATGAAACATTGATGTAAAACACCCTATTGAGTCTCACATCTCTGCATAATGGGCATTAGCTCCATCAAAAAGAGCAAGAGAAACACCCAGGAAGTGCTGAGAGTTAATATGATTATGAGCCCATCTACGCAGGAAAAAACCTTCACTGACCCCTCAGGCAAGTAGCTTCCCCCAGGCCTGCTTGGACAAAACATGTGCAATCAAGGGACAGAGCTTCCGCCTAGTGATGCAAGAATGGAAAAGGGGTAACTTGAGCAACCATGGAAACCTTCCTTGATGCAGTTGCCAGCTGAAGCAGTTCCACTTTTCTTTGATTATTTACTGTAATCTACCAGATTATGGTTCTATACCTTGGGCTTTAAAGATGAAATTTAGTCTTGTGAGATGAAAAGTTCCATCAGCCAGAATTCTAGAGAGTTTGAGAGGGTGGAAGGGGGATTTGGCCAAGGCAGCGTGAGGCTGATTCTTAAGAGAATAGCAAGCCCAGTGGAAGCCACTTCTCACTGTGTAGCAAGGGAGGTAATTGACTGCAGTGGTGACACAGGGATGGAGAAGGAGAAAATGATCTGAGGGCATACTTGGCATAAGGAGACGGAGAATGACAAAAGAGATGGGGAAGACAGGCAGGATGAGTGTCAAGGGGAGACCATGGGCTGGAGAGAGAAGAGAAACCTTGTCGGGGAGTTGCTGCAGGGCATGGAATGAGGAGGAGAAAGACAGTGATCTCTAAACATAAAATTAAGAAATTCAGCTTAACATTAACAAAGCATCTGCATCCTCCCCTCGGGCCACTTGTGAAAAGCACTAAATACAGCACTGTATTTGAGAAACACGGAATACATCTGAATCTATGCTATATTTTTTCTCCCAGACGTTTGTTTCTTTGAATGTGATACAAAGCAGAAATTGAACCACGTAAAAGTTTAATTTTGCTCTACCTGTTGGACTTTCTGGTGTTCTGGCAGGACAGCTTCAAGTGCCAAAGTTTTCTGGCTGCTTACCTGCCCAACTACGGGTGCACTGAATTTCTTTGACCACTGTGGGATGTCACCACTATAAAATCACTCCTCTTTTCAAAGAGCCTTCCATAGAGGAAGTAAAGACCCCTCAGTATATAAATTAATTTTTACTAGCATAAAATATAAAAAGCTATTCAAAACAGAGAATCAGGTCAGAAAATATCTTATGGCATCTCCCAACTAGGTACTCACAACGCAAAATTATCCATACCTACAGATAAGAGTCACCCTTAACCTACTTCCTTGTGCCAGAGCTGGGTGCTATGGCCTGAGAGCCATCTGATGATAGCCATGAGCTCTCAGGCGATCTGGATTCAGAAGGAGAAACCTTGAAAGGGTTATAAAGACCTTGGTGTCTTCCACCTGGTGGCTGTCATCACTCTCAGAGCCAACTGGTCTACAGTCAGTCCTTTCAGTCAAAATGTCTTTTCCCCCGGTACCAGAGCGTTTCATGTTGCTTTGGTACACTGCCCTAAATCCTAACAAGTTGCAATGTGCTTGTTCTACAGAAAGGATACAGCTGCCAGGGGCAGAAATCTCGCTCTCAACCCGAAGATCTGGAAGGGAGCCCGGCTCTGCCTGCTACTGCCCCTGTCACCTGAGCAGATCCTGGCTTTCCCCCAGGCTCAATTTCTTCAACCATAAAAATGAGGAATTGCTGGTCTCAACCTCACAGGATTATTAATTTTTTTAATGTAAAATTTATATTGGAGCCAGGCATGTTGGTGTGCAATTGTAATCCTTGCTGAGGAGGCTGAGGCAGGAGGATCACTTGAGCCCAGGAGTTTGTGACCAGCCTGGGCAACATAATGAGACCCCAACTCAAAAAAACCCAACTATTTGTTATTACTTAAATTGCAGAAATAATGCATGCTTATTTTACCCAGTGAATCAGGTGCTAACACCTGTTACCTGACAAAGCTGAATAAAAGCAAAGACAATTTTCTCCCTTACCCCTCCACTACCACTCTTCTGCTATAGGCAATACACATTCTATTACTAATGTATATTCTTCTACCCTTTCTCCATACTCATACAAACATAGATACATAAATATGGTGGGATTTCATTTTTACCAAATAATATCCGCAATATATACATTATTCTGAAATTAGATTTTTTTCCCACTCAATATATTGTTGTTTTGAGGAGCAAATGAAATGAGACTCATGAAAGAGCTTGATAAATTGTAGTCACCACTCTTTGAAGCTTACAAGATGATCAGGTAGCTTGGAATTAGGTCACTCAACTTACTCTCCCTAACATCAACAAGAGAGCAGCTGAGTGAAGGAATGAGTGAGAATTGATTGAACACAAGTAAGTAATGCTGTTGCAGAGAATGCAAAATTGCCACATATGCCTGCCCTGGATGGAGGCTGCATCAGTGCCAACAGTGTAAGGACCCAGGGGCTGGGGAAGAAGCATGCCAGGAACACATTGTCCATGTTTGGCCCTAGAATCAAGTACACTGGTACAGAGTGGCCAATAAATATGGGATGAGATAGGAGAGGTGTTGGATGAATTAATGAATAAATCAGTGAACTTTAAAAGGAACAAATGAAGGCACAAACAAGGCCACAAATAAAAATCATTTATTGGCTGGGCGTGGTGGCTCATGCCTGTAATCCCAGCACTGTAGGAGGCGGAGGCGAATGGATCATGAGGTCAGGAATTCAAGACCAGCTTGACCAACATGGTGAAACCCCATCTCTACTAAAAATACAAAAATTAGCCAGGCATGGTGGCAGGTGCCTGTAATCCCAGCTACTCAGGAGGCTGAGACAAGAGAATCAATCACTTGAACCCAGGAGGTGAAGGTTGCAGTGAGCCGAGATCACGCCACTGCACTCCAGCCTGGGTGACAGAGCAAGACTCCGTCTCAAAAAAAAAAAAAAAAAAAAAAAAAAATTATTTAAAAGGTGTTGTGGTGAAAATAAGAAAGAAAATAATGAGGGAAAATGGGGAATTTTTTCCATGAGAGTTGAAGATGCATTTGAATAAGCAATGCAAAAAACTGCTGACATGCTGAAGGCTGATAGCAGGGGACCTGTACTTGTTTCACCAGCCAAGGGAACTCCAGAGCTGAACTGGAAACCAGGCTTCTCCTTTACCTTTTTACGTTAATACAGTTTAACATAATGCTTTGGAAACCTCCTCAGGGAAACCTGCCTCTGAAAGCAGCTGACTCTAGGAGCTGAATGCCTTAGTTATTCTCTTTTTCTGTCTTTAGGTCTCTGTAGGCTCTCAGGCTTTCCTGGCATAGCGTCCTGATTCCAGATGCTTCTGCACTGCTCCTGTTAAACTTAACTGCATGTCTGCAAACTGCCTGTCAAAGACATGACATCCAAAGGGTCCAAGACTGACTTCTAAACTAGAGTTTCTAAGAATAATTTCCTAACCCCTTGATATTTGCTGTTCACCTATTAGCATTATTAAATAAGCTTGTGAATACTGGCTTGATGGAAAAGAGCAAGTAACCTACCTGTTATTTATACAAGTCTGGAACCTTTAAAACTGATTATTATTATCTAATATCTTTCAATAACTTTCCTCCCTTTTATTTCATGGAACTCATACTCAACATAGGAATTCCTGAGTCAGACTGCCTGCATTCAGATTCTGACTCCAAAGGTTGTAGGTCTTAGGGTAAGTTAGTTAACCTCTCTGTGACTCAGTTTTCTCACTCATACAACAGAACAGATAATATATTGCCTTTCATAGGGTTGCCACAAAAAGCATGTGATAGAGGGTCTGACATATGGTAAATACCCAATAAAGGTTGAAAAACAAGCTTTTAAAAAAACACTGTTAGCCGGGTGCAGTGGCTGACGCCTGTAATCCCAGCACTTTGGGAGGCTGAGGCAGGCAGATCATGAGGTCAGGAGTTCGAGACCAGACTGCCTGGCCAATATGGTGAAACCCCGTTTGTACCAAAAATACAAAAGTTAGCCAGGCGTAGTTGCTCCTGCCTGTAGTCCAAGCTACTCAGGAGGCTGAGGCAGAAGAATCGCTTGAACCTGGGAGGCAGAGGTTGCAGTGAGCCGAGATTGCGCCACTGCACTCCAGCCTGGGCAACAGAGCAAGATTCCATCTCAAAAATAGAAAAAAAAGTCATTATTTTAGGAATGGTGTCTATTAATCATTAATTTATGTTTATATTGAATACTCAAAAACATATGCAGCCAGGCACGGTGGTCACCCCTGTAATTCCAGCACTTTGGTAGGCTGAGGCGGGCGGATCACCTGAAGTCAGGAGTTTGAGACCAGCCTGGCCAACATGGTGAAACCCCATCTCTACTGAAAATACAACAATTAGCCAGGTAGGGTGGCAGGCACCTGTAATCCCAGCTACCCTCGGGAGGCTGAGGCAGGAGAATCACTTGAACCCAGGAGGCAGAGGTTGCAGTGAGCCGAGATCGCGCCACTGCATTCCAGCCTGGGCAACAAGAATGAAACTCCATCTCAAAAAACAAACAAAGAAACAAACAAAAATCAAAAACAAACAAAAATATGCAACAGAGTATGCACGTTGAGAGAAATAGAAATTTAAAACTAGCATCAAATGTAGGGTTGTTTTTGCTTTTGAGGTGCATCGGAGGTGGTTGGTGCTTTGGTTGGGATAGAAGTTCCATTCTGAGACAGACTCTTTCAAACACTGAAAGTAGATGCCTAGAACCGAACCCCTCAGAGTACTCCAGCTGGATGCCACTGCTCAGACCATGGACTGAGGGGCTGTAAATGCACAGCTGTACCACCACAAGCGTCACTCAGCAAACGATGATTGTCATGGTGCAGCAAAGTGGGCCTGGTGAGGAGTATATAAAGCAATGCTCTGCTGAATAAAGACAAAAATAAAGCAATGATACACTAGAGCTATAAGTCCACTCAGGTCCTCTCAGAGGGTTGTACATGTGTTGGGTGTTTCTCCAGCAATAGAGCCATCCTCCACCTACAGGGTAGCACATAGCTGGCTGATTCTGATGAAAGCAATCCCTATCACTCCTGAGCTGATCTCAGGGTGTTTCCAATCTAAGCTAACTATAATGCCTTAACACTATGAAAGGGACTAAACTTTTTCAATTTATGATTAACCCAGCTATACCATTCCTAAGTGCACAGCAGGCAGGCTCAACTCTGCTGGATGTGGTGTCCAGCCGAACAGGTTGCTGTATGTGTTCCACTTCGTTAAAGGACCAACTTCACAGCCCCTCAATCAATTTCCATCTCCTTCTCTGGAAACAAAACAATGACATGCTGTTGCTGCCTTTTCATGTTGGAA
Organism: Hylobates moloch; assembly: GCF_009828535.3. Taxonomy (NCBI): domain Eukaryota; kingdom Metazoa; phylum Chordata; class Mammalia; order Primates; family Hylobatidae; genus Hylobates; species Hylobates moloch. Next base: position 38,695,483 of record NW_026652284.1, on the reverse strand, counting down.
ACCAATGCTTGTAGTGAAATGTGAAGAGAGAGCCAATTGCTACTTCATCCCTCTGTGGGCATGCTAGGAACCTTCATTCTGGAGTGAAATGGAAAGATCCAGCTAAAGCAGACTCCTTCATGGCATGAGAATCTTACAGCACTACTTCCTGCTGTGAACACATGAAACATCAGACCCACATCTGAAAATATTGGGCTTTAGTCAGGAAACTGTGTTCAAATAATCAAAGAGGATTTTCTTCCTTGGGAAATAGTGTGAACTGTATGATTCCACCTCAGTTCTGAGTGTGATTCCTTTTGCCAGGTTGATTTTTTTTTTTTTGAAGAATATTTTTTCGCCAGCTTTAAAGACCCTCAAAAGTAGGGTGGATTACATTCAACTTTCTAATTAGAAGCAAGGAAAAAAACTTAAAGGATCTCTGAATAGTCTGACCTAATGTCAATGGACATATACATACATGTGTGAAATTGGAGATGACACATCTGCTAACATAACGTGAACTCAGTCATTTAGTGACTATTTACTAAGTCCCCTCTAGTTCCTGATATTGAGTTGAGTGCTGGGTCTGCAGCACATGAAGCATGTGTGATGTCTCCATCATGGGGAATGGGATCCAGAGGAGAGGAAAACGGGACAAACAAATAAATAATTAAAGATCATAGTCCGTGCACGGAGAAAGCGAATCAATGTTATTTGCCTTGATAAAGAATTATCCTTAATTAAGCTTTCCTCCTATTAGTCTCCATCATTTTGTCCAATCGCTTCAACTGTTTTCTTTTAAGGCCTAATGTATACCTAGTGCTTAGCTTTCCACCTGAAAACACAAACAGTAGAAGTTCCAGTGAGGAACCATATAGTATTTGAATAGGGTTACCTAGAATATGGAGGAAAACAAGTGATGGAATAAAAGTACTACCTGAAATAATCATATAGGGAAACTTCTTTACTGAACAGACTCTTTAAACCCCAGGATCATCTGTCTGTGCTCTGGAAGACTAACCGAAAGAGTAAAAGCAGAGGAAACCTGCTGATCAGCTGTGTTCCTTGGTCTACCCTCTTGAGTTAGTGAAACAACAGCAGGCACCTAAAAAAGGAGAAGAGAGATAGCCCCATCCCTGGTGGACTGTGCTCTGGGTGGGAAATCCCTCCTACAGAGAGCTGAGTGACCAGGAGGGAGTCTTTTGGAAGATGAATAGACTGCTATTAGCCTTCAGGGTCTACTGATTGTTCTTAATGGGAAGCTGTAAGGATCAAAGTGCATCTCAAAGCATTGTCAGAATGAGCCCAATGCACCTTGCACTGTCCCACCCCTCCTCCTCTGACCCTTCCTGCGGAGGTCACTTCCCTACTAGTCAACTGCCCCCACCTCAACCCCGAGCTCTTTCCCAGTCTGTGGCATCAGAACTACGTACTTATTTCTTTAATGCCTCACGTAATCCTGATATTCATATGAAGTTCCCACTGCTTTAACATTAGCAGAGTTTAGTGGCACTAAAAATTAAAGCATTCCTTAAGCCAGGCCATGTAGAGAATTATTTAATTTACAGAACACTTCCAACTAATGATGCTCATTAGCTTACTCAAAACAAATCATTATGACTTTCACCTCTTTTCTAGGACAGGCCAAGCATAGAAATATTATATAGGGATTTCTTCCTACAGGGGACACCTGCTTTCCTTTTCTCACCTAGTTATAAAATATCTTTCAAAGTGTAATCTTGGCAGTGTTATATAATTGTGCTTAAAAACGTTTATTCAATAAGAGAATGCCTGGTAATGAAGAGCGCCCTAAATCTCACCAAGGATGTGTCAAAAAATAAGTGTACAAGTATAAACCTGTATGGAAAAATTGAAAATGTTATATCTGTGCTCCAAATTCTACAAAATGGGCATATGGGTACTGCCCACATAGATTTTATGCAGATTCTTAGTATATTATAAAGTCTACTTATTGGCCACCAATGCACACACACATACACCCTAGTGTCTCTCAGGTATGAATTGACTGAACTAAGGTAGAAATGTAACTTGAGCAATATTAAAGGATGAAAATGGTTAATTTACAAATATGGGAATAATAATTTTCTGTATGTGGCAAAGGTATCTAATTTAGAAATAGTAATTTGCAGAGATATGGAAATATATATCAACATTTTATGACGTTATTATTTAAGGCTTCAGAACACAATTTATAACCTCTATCCTCATCTCTCCTCCCTTGCACACGCACACAAACATGCACACACACATACAGTACAGGGCCACCTGTGACATTGCACAATACACAGATAAACCTGTTGAACTCTACTGTAATGAGGAAGACTCATTAGCAAGTTCACTCATTAGCTCCTGTATTTTTTCCCAAAGTTGTCCACTATAATCATTCATCTGTGTTCTCAAGTTGTCTGCCATTGTTTGCTTCATTAATGCCTCTCAGTGAATGCTTGGATTTCACAAAGGTCTTACACTTTTCATGGAGCAAAGCCTTCAGGGCGCTGAGGGTTGTGAGAAAAGCATAGAATTTTCCTTGATAAATGGCTACTCTTCAGCACAGAGCACTACAATGAAAGACTAATTCCTACTTTGTTCTACATGTTCAGCAGCAAAGAACCATAAACACAAACACATAGATGTCAAACTACCTTAGACTAACTTCTATAAATAAGTTATAATTTGCAGATAATTTATTGCCATGTAACAGTAGAAGCTTTATTAACTAAGTGGTATATGTAGACTTGCCTTTATTACTTACAAAATTATACTTTTCTTCTAAATTTACTAGTACACAAATATCACAGAGCATGTATAATAGTGCTTCAGTTCTTTTTTTCTGATGTCTTTCCCCCACCAAATTGTATCCTGCTCAAGGGAGGCTACACAGTTACTCTATCTTTTTATCTCCAATATTCCCAGGTACAATGGGTCTTATTAGATAAAGGTAGCTAAGAACTTGATGTGCATTCCAGTTATTCTGTCAAAATATGGGTTTTCTGAAGTTGGGAATATTCACAAAAAGGAAATGTACATAGAAGATTATAATAATGAATCTTGAAGATTACATCCCTACCTTTTATGCAATGCAAATAAAATTATCTCTTTCTCATTGCTATGAGTTCTTTATCCACATGGATATTAAGAAGAGAGCACTGACATGATGCTCAAAGTATATGCTCATTGGAGCATTTAGGATTTTGGATTTCCAGATTAGGAATGCTGAACCAGTATGTAATGTAAATATTCCAAAATTTGAAAAGATTTGAAGTCTGCAACACTTCTGGTCCCAAGCATTTTGGCTAAGGAATACTCAACCTGTACTACTACTCAAATTTATCAATAAATGTTGAATGAAAGACCAAATGAACCAGTAGCCCATCTACCAATCCTCTGATACACAAACAAAATATTTTAAGCTCTAGGTTAATAAGCCCATGCTCATTTGCATTCAGGTCTTCTGTTTTAGGTACTTTGCATTTCAAAAGAATACTGTTTTTCTCTATTCTAAGATTATTATTTTCATTGGGTAGGATGTTAATCCCCTTATTTTCAAGAATAAATCTAATTCATTATACTATGCACAAGGACGTGTATTTTGGATTCTCAAGTTCTAATGTATCTCATCGATATGTATCTCAACAGTGATTTTTTTTAAAAAAATAAGTTTTATTAAGACATAATTCACATACCACAAAATTCACCCATTTAAAGTGCACAATTCAATGGCTTTTAGTGTATTCACAGAGTATTGCAACCATTACCACTGTCTAATTCCAGAATGTTTCACCAACCCAGTAAGAAACCCTGTGACCATTAGCAGTCACCCCCAGTACTCCCCTCCCCTAGCCCCATTTAGCTATATCCCAGTTGGGAAAATTATCTTAAAGGCTTAGTTTAACAGTTTTTGTAATTAGAATAAGCAGTGGACTTTTCTGGTGTGGTCGTTTATCACTCCTATGCCACTCACTTATTCATTAGCTCTACAAATATTGACTGAATAGTGTCTGGGGCATAAAACTGAGGGAGAGTAGACAGTTCCACATGTCACATGCTGTTCTTTCTTGAAGAAAGCTCAGACTACAGGGACTATGTCTCACTTCTGTGCTTGATTGCTGTAAGATCAGATACAGCACCATTTTGCATAAAGTTAGAGCATTAAGACTAGAATACCATCATCTGATGTATCTCACCCTTTAGAGCTGTGATTACACTCTTATAGGGATGCAGATTATGCCTGTGGCCTACAAGTTTATCCAGAGTTAGAACCTGGCTCCAATCAGAAGAGACCACAAGGAATATAAGTGAAGAAGCCTGGCATGCTTCCATCTCACACTCCACCCCTATTCTAATCCCTTTCAGGGGAAACTGACCAGATGTGGCCAGTGAGCACCAATTCCTCATTCCTGTGCTCATGTGCCTTCCACTGGGTGGTCCATAGTTTTACCTTAATATACTCAAGTCATTATTTTGAGTATTTACTTCTGTTGCACAAATTCTTTGATGTGGGAAAGGCTTACCTAACAGACAATTCCTGCAGTACCTTGTTACTTCTAGCTCACGATTGTGTGCATCAATGCATATGGGCTTATAATATTTGCTAAGTGCATCCTGTATTTGTCTTATTTTCCCAAATAGATAGCTTGTGTCAGATGTTTCTGTGTCTCTGCCCCATCCCAGCACTGTCACCTCATAGTGTGTCCTCATGCCATTTATGTATGACGATTGATGGGAGTTGGTTTAGTTGTCAGTAGAAAGCCATAGGTTGAATCACCTTTTCTCCTGACCCCCATTTTCTGACAGTATTCAGTGGAGGATTGGGCCCCTGCCAACTGGTATTGCTGAATCCCTGCTTTTGGTCTGCAGTCCTAGTACCGTCTACTACTGGATTTGCCTGGTGTTTGAGGACCTGTCATATGCCTGGCTCTGTGCTAGGTGTTTGAAGACAGAAACCCTCTTCTGTGCTTATCCTGTATCTTCATTTTTATCACTACATTGACCACATGGGGTGAAGGATGTTGGGTTTGCTGCCTTTTTTCCATAGGCTGTGAGCTCCTCATGGGCAGGATAGAGTCTTACACAGAGCCTGGTACGCAGGCCCTTAGTATTTGTCATGTGAATAAATAAATTAAAAGGCAGTCATTAGCAGCTTTTTGACTAGCTAAAGAGGCAGCACACATACATTTGAAACAATGAGAGAGCAAAATAGTATCATTTAAACTGCTAATTATGTAAGCCAGACAACTCATAATCCAAATACACTTTAGGTACCCATGGGGTACAGTGTTCACAAAACATTTCAAGTACAATCCCACCACTAAAACTCATTTAAAAGTCGATTAGAGTTTTGTTTGCATCTCTTAAAGAACTTTAAAGGATATGTAACTCACTCAACAGCAACACGTCATAAAATCAATCGTCTTTGTCCTCTCAACTTCTTATACTCCTTTCTACTCTGCAGCCTATCACTCTCCAGTTCCCATATCTCTCCCCATACCCTTTAGTGCCTGCTTTCCGGGTATCTCCCCCTTCCCTTTTTCTCGGTGGCAGACTGAGTTAGCCTTGCTGGCTTCCTTTATTCCCTCATTCAGTCATTATCCCAAGTCTGTGCAGCAAAATGAGCCTGGACCCAACCCAATGAGCAAGAGAATCTCTCCCCTTTAGAAAGTGAGAGGATGGGGAGGGGAAAGAGTAAACAGAAGTTGTATAGGGAAAGATGATCAATACTGCAGTATTGGAATATGAATATTTGTCCTTATGACAAGTGCAATAAGATTGGGAAGTGGGGAGGCTCTGCCAGGGCTGGTAAGGAATCTTGCTCTCCATTTTGGGGGTGCTGTGGATTTTATACATTCATCCACTGAATCCTCACAGTCACCTGCAGAATCCTACCCGGAGGAAACTGGGCTCAGAGAGGTTAAGTTATTTGCCCCAAACCACTTATAAGTAGCAACAAAAATGTTTGTGCCTGCAATGTGATGTCACATTCTCAAAGATTTCCATAAATATACCCTTTTTGGTAACACTGTTAGGACGGAGCTAGTTGAAATTGTGAAGCAGGAAACACTAGCAGTTGGCGCCTTTGTGCCTTCCATTGCAGGCCTCCTTCTCAGGAGAGCCCTACAAACATTCATCAATGTTCCTTCCTCCACCCCTGGCTCACAGACACACACACACAATATGCACCAATAACACAAAACCCAAAACACACTCCAAATCTGCTCCTAGGAAATAATTAAATTAAAACAATTGGAGTGTTACCCTGATAGTGCTGTCTTTATTTTAACAGGAGATAAAGCTCTATGGCAAAGGGATGAACGTTTCATGATGCATTTGCCAGTTTCAGAAGAGGTGGAGATTTGTAGTCATCCCTAAGATAACAGCCCATAAGTCACAACTGAGTGCACTGCTTAGAAGGCTGCTTTTGCTTTATTTTCTTTTGTAAATTTGAGTGCATTTAGCCTAATTTAGGATGCCCATTGATAACTAAGAAGGAAAATATAAAAAATATTGACATGTGTCAATTGTGTGCTGAAGTCTGTGAAATGTTTGTGTGTGAGTGTGTGTGTAAAGAAAGGAGAGAAAGAGCAAAATAAAACTTTTATCTTGAGCAAATATTCAATCACAATACAACGGCTAATAATAAAATGGTAACATGAAACTAAGTAAGAAAGGATGATGGCATTACAACCTCCAGAATAAGAGCCTAGGAAATGTGTACCTTCTGAGAACTGTTCCCTTTAAGTATTGGATTTCTCATTTCTTAAGAAAGTGCTTCATGGAGGGCATGTGGTTAGGATAGCAGATTTGAATTGTGCTGATAGAAAAAGGCAAATTCCTCCCCTTATAGCAGATTGAAGTGCTCCCAGGTGATGTTATCCTGCAGAGAAATATAGTCAGCCCCCATTATATGCCAGGGATTGGTTCCAGGACCTCCACATATACCTAAATCTGTGCATACTCAAATCCCACAGTGGGCCCTGCAGAACCTTTGTACAAGAAAAGTTGGCCTTCCCCATAAGTGGGTTTTGCATCCCACAGATATTGATCCACAACTGGTTAAAAAGAATCTGTGTATAAAAGAACCCCACAATTAAAACCCATGTTGTTCAGGGGTCACTCACACACACATACATGCATATATTAAGTATATACACATGTAAGTATGTGTATGTGTGTCTTAGTTTGTTTGTGTTGTTATAGCAGAATACCTGAGACTGGGTAATTTATACACAATAGAAATTTATTTGGTTTACATTTCCAGAGGTTGAGAAGTCCAATATCAGGGTGCTGGCATCTGGCAAGGATCTTCTTGATGTGTCATTCCATGGTGGAAGGGCAAAAAGCCTGCCTGCAGCTGGGTGTGTGGCTCATGCCTGTAATCTCAGCACTTTGGGAGGCTGAGGTAGGTGGATCACGAGGTCAGGAGTTCGAGACCAGGCTGGCCAACATGTGAAACCCTGTCTCTACTAAAGATACAAAAATTAGCTGGGCATGGTGGCTCATGCCTGTAATCTCAGCTACATGGGAGGCTGAGGCAGGAGAATTGCTTGAACCTGGGAGGTAGAAGTTGCTGTGAGCTGAGATTGTGCCACTGCACTCTAGCCTAGGTGACAGAGTGAGACTCCATCTCAAAAAAAAAAAAAAAAAAAAAAAAAAATGCCTGCAAGAGAAAGGAAAGGGCTAAAATTGTAAAATTCATCTTTTTATCATGAGCCCACTCCTGCAATATTGGCATTAATTCATTCATGATGGCAGAGTCCTCCAGATCTAATCACCTCTTAAAGTTCCCACCTCTCGATGTCATTGTATTGGGGATTAAGTTTCTAACACATGAACTTTGGGAGACACATTCAAACCACCATAGCCATGTGTATGTTTGGAATCATTATATCCAAAAGCATGTCTTAAAGATCATAGCTAATACTTAAAGCCTCTAATCTGAAATAGAATAGCTTAATGGTATAATTTTCAACAAATATAGTGGCTTTTGGTGATATAAAATACTTATAAGAATTTGTGTTACTAATAAAAAGCAGGAAAGCCACTTTTCCCAAGGTGTAATATAATAATGGTGGTAAATTTTCTCTAGTCAAAAATGTCTGATTTTATTAGTAATAATTTTCTCTCTTTTGGCCCTTAAATTCCCAAAGCTTCTTGTAGCTAAGTTAAAAGCACAAACAGTAGAATTTTAGCATGAGCTATTGTTTTCTCTGGAACCATTTCTATCCTATTTGCTTTCCTTTGTTTTTAACTATCAATGTAAGCTTCCCTTTTCATAATAAAAATTACTCAAATACTTGTACTGATTTACATTTACTAGGAAGCCAATGCGCTTTTTAAAGTTTTGCCCTTAAAACAACACTCAGACTAATGAAATACACAAATAAGTGTGTTAAGACTGTTGCAAAGTCTACATACCTATCAAAAATCTTTTGCAGACACCTTTATGAATCATAGATTACAGATGCATCAGTTCTCTAGAGTTGCTTAAGCCAAAGTTTAAATTTTATGGAACCATGTGGTAGTTGTATGATTGAGCAAGCATTTTCTTTAGATAGTGGAGTAAGTGGTTACAAAGCACTCTGGGCCCATCCAGCATGGAGGACAATGGAGCAGAAAGAGGTATATGGGATAATTTTTCAGAAAGGAGGGGGAAATAAAATTTCCCCCAAGGGCACTTACTTGTCTTCCATGTCCAAGGCATCTTTTCCCTTCCAGCAAATCAGCAAACTCAAATCTAGGCAGTGAAAAGCAATATTTTCTGCACGTGTGAAGTGACTCCCAACTCCATGAGGGGCCTTGCTTAGGATCAGAGGAATCCAGGCTGGCTCTTCTCTGGGGTCCCAGGTTCCAGTGATTTACAAGCTGTCTTTATGTGCTCTGCTACTGCCAGGTCCTGCTCTCAGGACAATATTAAATTAGGGCTCAGTGTGTGCCAATGTGTTATGCTCTGCCCTAATCTCAGACAAATATGGGTGCCATTGAAACTCTAATGGACAGTGCACTTGTTTTGCAGGATCTCAGATCAAGGACACTTTGAGTGGAATACAGACTGACTCCTCAGGATGTTCAGTTCTTCTGTTCTTATTTTCTTCTAGCAAGAAATCAGTGGGCTTCTCTTTCAGGACATGAAGATGATGGCAAGCTGGGTGAAATATGAATAATAGAGATTTCAAATGACTAAAATGCAGTTCTAATTTTAAAAAGGAGACAAAATAACTACTAAACTCGCATGCTTGCTCCCTAGAACTGTATGACTTTCATAATAGATTTGCTTAAAATAGTATTCAACAATATTTAAACTGTCACATCACCATCTCAATTCTGATAGATCTGATACCTGAAATACATTCTTTTCTCACTTATGTAGAGAAGTCAGTAAGTCCAAAACTTCCTCATGTGGAGTTTCTAGAACTTTTTTTTTCTTTCTTTTTGGCTAATAGATAACCTTCCAAAAACGGGTCTCATGGTGGGGAACATTTGGGAAACAATGTATTAAACAAAGTTCAACAGATTTTTTGTGTAAGAGACATTCTCAGAGGCATTAATTAAGTATACAGACATATCCCTTTGTCTCCCAAGAGGAGGCCGTGTATGAAGTGTTTAACCTGGAATTATTTTTTGTATGTGGAAACCCTTCAGCATCAATACTGTGCAGCACTTACTATGGGAAGTACTAGTTTAGTCTCTTCTTTCTTCAATCATGGTGGCATGGCTGACTTCCCACATAGCTACCTGCTACCTAGTCAGCTTTTAAAATTCAAATCCCTTCCCCAACCTCTAGCCTTCTACCTTGTTCATTTTCCAGGGTAGCGTGTTCTGGCATTTTCCTTTTTTCTTTCATTCTTTTTTATTCTTGTTTATTATCTCTCTCTTCAAACTAGAGTATAAGCTCCTTGAAGGCAGGGACTTTTTAAATATTTTTTGTTCTTTGATGTATCCCCAGGTCCTGAAATTTTAGGAGTCTACCTGGCTAGAGCAGGCACTCGATATATATGTCACATAAAGTGATGGTAAATTCAAACTATCCATGCCAGAAAATTTCTGTGTTTTCCCACATGGTTAATTTGTTTCTTCACTTAAATAATTATTGAATACCTACTGTGTGCCAGGTTCTGTATTCATTGCCAGGACATCCTTTTTAGTGAAATGTAGAAAATGTTTCACCAATATCTTTTTGTCACATGCTGTCTATCTTCAAAGACAAGTATTTGGTTTCTGCTGTGCTTCCAGCTCTGGGTTTGGCCAATGCATATCTTTCAGCTGAGCCTTGTAGGTTTTGTTTTCAATGCACAATGCTTATCTATGTTATAAAAAAATATGACTTAGAATGGATGAAAACAGCTATATAAAGTATGAGACAACCAAATTAGAATGAAGACGTGTGAGATCTCTTTCAAATGATTTGAATTAGCATTAGAACTAAATTCTTGGACTAGACCTTACCCAGTATCAAAGGGTAAAAACTTTGCTGGATCCCATGAAATCATCATTCACTTAACACTGTTATGGGATGAATTGTTACCCCCCAAATTCACTTGTTGAAGCCCTAACCTTCAGTACCTTAGAATGTGACTATATGTGGAGATAGGGTCTTTAAAGACGTAATTAAGGTAAAACGAAGTCATTAGGATGGACCCTAATTCAACATGATTGGTGTCCTTATAACAAGAGGAGATTAGGACACAGACATGTACAGAGGGAAGTTCATGTGAAGATGCTGGAAACAGATGGCCATCTGCAAGCAAAGGAGAGAGGCCTCGGAAGAAACCAGCCCTGCCTCTGCCTTGGTCTTGAACTTCCAGCCTCCACAACTGTGGAAAGAGAAATTTCCCTTGTTTAAACCATCGAGTCTGTGGTACTTTCTTATGATAACGCCAGCAAACTAATATAAATATCTGTTATATAAATAGATATAACAAAAATCTTATTCTTGACTCAGTAGTTTGAGACAACAGAGTATAAGCCAAAAAGTGACTGAGGCAGATCTCAATCAATTCAGGGGTTTATTCTGCCCAGGTTGAGGATGTAGGTTGAGGAAAAAGAAACACAAGCCACAGTAGGATCTGTGTCCTGTGCTTTTTCCAAAGAGAGTTTTGAGGACTTCAAAATTTAAAGAGTAAAGAGCGAGTAGGAGGGGAAGGAGGAAAAGAAAAAAGGGGAGGAGGGTAGGCAATGAGGCCAGTGCTCACTCTGTCACCCAGGCTGGAGTGCAGTGGCACAATCACAGTTCCCCACAGCCTCAACCTCCCAGGTTCAGGTGATCCTCTCACTTCAGCCTCTTAAGTAACTACGACTATAGGCATCCGCCACCACACCTGGCTAATTTTTGTATTTTTTGTAGAGAAGGTGTTTCACCATGTTGCCCAGGCTGGTCTCAAACTCCTGGGTCCAAGTGATCCACCCACTTTGGTCTCCCAAAGTGCTGGGATTACAGGCTTGAGCCATCGGGCCAGACCAGTGGTTGCATTCTTATAAGGGCTGTTATTAGTGTTCAGTGAATTTGTATTTTACACATGAAAAGAGTAGGTGGAGAAGTCAATTATACATTTTCTCAGGCTCTCAGTAAATCTACATTTTACATACAATAAAGTAAACATGTGAAATTACAGCTACCTGTTTGTGGATAAAAGGAAGTCAGTTTTTGTTGTTGTTTGTTTGCATGACTCAGTGCCCAAGCTTAACTTTCCCTTTGGCATGGTGAGTTTGGGAGTCCTGAGATTCTGTTTATTTCTTTCTCAAGAGAACTAAATAGATAATTATAATTATCTTCAATAACTCCTCTGATGGAGATGCTTACATGGTGCCCTGGAGCAAGCATACCAGGAGCATCTGACTCCATGGGCTTTGAGTCAGGTGGACAAGCTGGGAGGATGTGGCCCCTGACCAGGTTTGAAGGGCAAGTAGAAGTTGGAAATGGGATGAGCCTGGCCCACATAGTGAAATCCCATCTCTACCAAAAATACAAAAATTAGCCAGGTGTGGTGGCTGGCACCCGTAGTCCTGGCTACTTGGGAGGCCGAGGCAGAAGAATTGCTTGAACCCAGGAGGTGGAGGTTGCTGTGAGCCAAGATTGTGCCACTGCACTCCAGCCTAGGTGACAGAGCAAGACACTGTCTCAAAAAATAAATAAAACATATCATTCATTTAAAAAAAAAAGTTGTAGATGGGCTAGAAGAGGGGGCTTACAGGCAAAGCAAGAGGCACGAAGCAGTCAGAATTGGGCGAAGTCTGGTAGGATCCTGGAGGGCTACTGTGTGGCTGCAGGACACAAAGCTGAGGTCAACAGAAGTCAGATTATCTAGGGTTTTAGTCTCTTCCAGGGAATTACAAGTTTTACTTAAAGTGATGGGAAGTCACTGGAGGGTTTTCATCAAGGTCCCCAGACCCAAATTTTAGCAACATTTCTTGGGAAGTACAGGGAGATAAAGAAACCAGTAATGAAACTGGTATCGAAATTCAGACACAGAATTTAGAAGGCCACATCTAAAGTTGCATGTAAAGAAAAAGCATTTAAGAGATAGTAAAGGGAATGAGCATGACTTGAGAATAAACGGTGAGCATCAACTGTCAACGCAAAGAGTCAAACTCTGTAAAATATTTGAAGAGATTTATTCTGAGCCAAATATGAGTGGCCATAGCCTGTGACACAACCCTCAGGAGGTCCTAAGAACATGTGCCCAAGGTGGTCGGGATATAGCTTGGTTTTATATATTTTAGGTAGGAGGCATGAGACGTCAATCAAATACATTTAAGAAATACATTGATTTGGCTCAGAAAAGCGAGACAACTCAAAGAGGCGGGCTTCCAGGCTATAAATAAATTTGAACATTTTCTGGTTGGCAGTTGGTTGAGTTTATCTGAAGACCTGGGATTAATGGAAAGAATGTTCAGGCTAAGATAAAGGATTGTGGGGACCAAGTTTTATTCTGCAGAGGAATCTCTCAGATAGCAGACTTCACAGAGAGCACAGGTTGTAAACTATTTCTTATCATTGGACCTAAAAGGGTGCCTGGCTCTTAGTTGATTATCTCCTGGGTCTAGAGAGAAAGGAAGGAAAACAAAGAGGGGATTCTCTATAGAATGTGGAATTTTCCCTCAAGAGACTTTGCAGGGCAAATATCAAGATATGGCAAGGAAATATATTTTGAGTCTAAATATTTTTTCCTTGTGTCACAGTGTTATGCCAGAGTCAGACTGAAAAGTAAGTCATAATATATAGGGTCAAATAAAACCTATCTGATGAGAATGGTTTGTAGGGCATGACACCCTAGACCCCTTAGGTAGGAATTTGGGCAAGATAAAAAAATCAGAGCTCACTCCTTAATACGAAATACCGGCCGGGAGCGGTGGCTTACGCCTGTAATCCCAGCACTTTGGGAGGCCGAGGCGGGTGGATCACGAGGTCAGGAGATCGAGACCATCCTGGCTAACACGGTGAAACCCCGTCTCTACTAAAAAAATACAAAAAATTAGCCAGGCATGGTGGCGGGCACCTGTAGTCCCAGCTACTCGGGAGGCTGAGGCAGGAAAATGGCGTGAACCCGGGAGGCGGAGCTTGCAGTGAGCCGAGATAGCGCCACTGCACTCCGGCTTGGGCAAAAGAGCGAGATTCTGTCTCAAAAAAAAAAAAAAAAAAAATTAATTAATACGAAATACCCCCATGAGAAGGTTGGTGGGAAGCAGAAGAGACAGAGACTTGAAATATGGATCCCAGGTTTAGCAATTGTGCAGCAGAGTGAGGCCCCAGGCCCTGAAAGGGAAAAACAATCAAAAGCAGCAGAAAATAAGGAGTCAGCCCTCAGGAGCTATTTTTTTTTACTTTAATTTTAGGAAGCACTTCTGCTTCCTCCTCTTTGGAGACTTGTATTCTTAAAAGATTTTAGCCATTTGTAGTGAGTTAGAATTTTGTCTTTAAAAAATCTCCTTAGGGCCATAGTCAGTGTGATTTCTTGAATATTTTCATTCTTAGGCACAATTCAATTCAATTCCGTAAACATTTGAACTTCTATTACAAGGTAGGCAGTTACTAGAGCATGATTCTTCTATTAAGTTCATTTTAATGGTCCTAAGATTTAGGTGGCTTAAAAGGGGTAGCACATTAGTTAATAGTGAAATGATTGTGATAGTAAAAAAAAAAATGCTTCACATGTGCATGTACTTTCTGATGCACCACCATAAAGCGTTTATCATTTGCAATTCAGAGCAACACTGTGAAATAACTGAGGACTACTGTCTTGTACAGATAAAGATGTAAGGAATATAAAATAAAGGCAGAAATTTTATTTTTATTATTGTCATTTTACAGTCAATTTTTAAGAAGGAGATCAAAACCATTAATAATTACTCAGGATTGGCAAGTTTCATAAATTCTTGAATTCATTTTTCCCCTGATTGTAAGAGAAACAATTGTCAACTGTAGAAAAAAAAATTAGAATATAAAGCCACCCTATTTGTAACGCCCACAAATAAACACTATTAATATTTTAGTGTATTTTCAAGGTTTCAAATATTTTTACGTTTTCACAAGTGTGTAATTATCTACACATTTTGCAGCCTGCTTTCTCATATAATGTCAGCTCATAATTTAAACAGACTACACAATAGCCTGTACTAGAGCCCAGTCCACTTCCTTATTCAAGGACCTTATCCTTGAAAAAAGTCAGCCCTCTCACTTGGGTGATCATTTATTTCCTCTCTACTGGGTCATTCCCACCAGCTCACAAATGCACTGCAATGTAGCTCATCTTAAAGCAAAACAAAACAAGAACCACATCTCTCTGAACACCACATGCCTCTTGAGTTTCTACCTTCCCTTTCAGTGTAAAAGTTCTCAAAGTATTCAGCTGCACTTGCCATCCTGTTATTCTCTCTTCAGCACGTTCTGCTCAGGCTTTTGCTCCAACTACATCACTGCAACTGCTCTTGTCAATGCCAACGACCATCACATGGCCATATTCTAAGGACACTTCTCAGCCTGCATCTTATTCAGCCTCTCAGGAGCATTCGACACCATTGATCACCATGTCCATTGCAAAAATCCTGAGATACTCTGAAAATGCTCCCTTCTCTTGGCCTCTAGTACACCACATTTGTTCCTCCATCAGTCACCACCCCTCAGGCATCTGTCCTGGATTCTTCTTATATTTCTGCCCTTAAAACACTGGCAAGACCAAGGGCTCAGTCCTCAGATCTCCTTTCTTCTCTTTCTCCACTAATTTCTTGGGAGACATTACCAAACTTAGGGCATTATATATCATCTACAAGCTGATAACTCCTGTAGGGGTGCAGGAAAAGCTTCCCTTCTGCCCTCTTTAAAGGTTGGCTGGAATGAACTGACAATAGATAGATTAATAGGAGAAAAGGCATACAAATTTACTAACATGCATAAGCACAGGGGCCATATAAAATATGAGACTCAAAGAAAGGCCAGATGCTTGAGGTTTAAATACCCTCTTCACAAGGGGAAGGGAGGTAAGGAAAATGTAGGGGTAGTAAATGATTTTCAGGGGAAATGAATGAGCCCAAAGAACAGACAATAGTTTATAAATAAACAGTAGGGAGGAGTCTATCAAGCTAAGTTTAGACAAAATCATTAAATTCCTTTGTGGTACTGCTCCTTTTCCTTTGCTATAAGGTCATGCAATTCACCAACACTTGTTCGCTCTTCCCAGGAGCATGGCTAAGCTATCTGGGTGTGGTGACAACTTGTAATCCCTTCATTTGTAAATGATTCTCTTAGGAAATTGAATGGGATGAAAAAGTCACTGGAAAGGTGAGGGGTGGAACTGTACTGTGAACAAGGGTTATTTTATTACGCAAATAAAGTTTTCAGGTAATCTCTTGAAGCTACCTTCAGAAGAAACCACAAACAAATTTAATGATGTTGTCTAACTCTGTCTTAAAAGAATCCTCCCTACTGTTTATTTTGCAGATAGGTTATTGATAGTATTTAGTATGAAGAAGCAATGTATACTTAGCAATTAGGGGAGGAAATGTATGAAAATAGAAGAAAATTTATAGCTGACTAAAATCTCCTACAGAATAAGGCAATTTATAATAAGTACAATGCTTCCTAATAAGGCAGGACCAATATGGAGATATGCAAGTTCATTTTTTATACTTTCAGAGTGCTTACCAAGAATACTTGTTCATTCTGTTCCAATAACAACTTTAATTTTCTTTAAATTACAACATTTTCAAATCATCGTTCTCTTGTCAAAGTCAACTCAAACACGTGCAGCTGAAACAAGAATAGGAATTTTAAATTGGATTTGAGATGTGAGTTTATGAAACATTTATTGCTTTGTTTGAATTAGTAAGCGTATGCATCCTTAAAGTCCCACATGAAGATGGTCAACAGTTCAAATGTTACTGATGTGTAGAATTTAAATAAGCCAATAGTACAGAAATATAGTAAAGGCAATAAGACCTTGAACTGTAAGCTCTGACAGGCCTGGATTCAAATTCCACTCGGCCTCTGAATTGATGTGTGAACTTGGACAAGTTTTAAATTTAATTTAATTTTGTTTAATTTTAAGTTCTGGGGTACATTACATGTGCACGATGTGCAGGTTTGTTACATGGGTACATGTGTGCCATAGTGGTTTGCTGCACCTATCAGCCCATCACCTAGTTATTAAGCCCAGCATGCATTAGCTATTTTTCCTGATGCTCTCTGCTCGCACCCCCAACCTCCCCCAACAGGCATCAGTGTATGTTGGTTCCCTCCCTGCATCTATGTGTTCTCATTGTTCAGCTCCCACTTATAAGTGAGAACATGTGGTGTTTGGTTTCCCATTCCTGGGTTAGTTTGTTGAGGATAATGACTTCCACCTCCATCCATGTCCCTGCAAAGGACATGATCTCATTCCTTTCTAGGGCTGCATAATATTCATTGTGTATATGTACCACATTTTCTTTATCCAGTCTATCATTGATGGGCATTTGGGTTGATTCCATGTCTTTGCTATTGTGAATAGTGCTGCAGTGAACATACATGTGCATGTATCTTTATAATGGAATGATATATATATTCCTTTGGGTATATACCCAGTAATGGGATTACTAAGTCAAATGATATTTCTGGTTCTAAATCTTTGAGAAATCGCCACACTGTTTTCCACAATGGTTGAACTAATTTACATTCCCACCAACTGGGTAAAAGCGTTCCTATTTCTCTACAACCTCGCCAGCATCTGCTGTTTCTTGAATTTTTAATAATTGCCATTCTGACTGACATGAGATGGTATTTGGATAAGTTTTTAATCATTCTAAGTAAGGTTATGTTTCCTCATCTGTAAAATGGGGATAATATAGATAATATAATATTGCAACCTTTATAATATTGTCAAGAGTGTTGCATGAGAAAATATGTATAAAAGTGCTTAACATAGTTCCTGATGCATACTAAGTGACCAGTAATTCTTAGCTATTAAATTATCTATACTGCTTTTAAGGTTTTCTCTTAAATTGTATCTGTTAAGACTTTAAAATGTTTTATACTTGCTTATTGCAAACTTCGTTACACACTAAAGATATTTGTGCGGTTCAAATTTACCACTTGCCAAAGGTGTTGCTTTGAATGACTTCCGTGTTCCTTCCATCATGCTTCCTTCTCCAAGAGACACCATGATCTTATGAGTGTAAGCACTAACTGGCAGGTTGCATCATATGAAGCATACTGTCACTTCTGGCATCGATTTCCTCTGCAAATCAGTGATTCAAGTGATCTGAGTTTCTCCATGAACTGGCTTTTAAATAATGGGTAATCATCATCTGTTAACCACTTAAGGGGCCTCAGGGAAACTTGAATGAAGATGAAGTATTTTGTACTAACCATAATGTATTTGGTATTTAATAGTCAAACATAAACCCTTTTTAAGGTCACTGTGGTTAGAGAAGATGGAAGTGATTTTTATGGAATTAAGTTTCCATTGCTTGAACTCAGTTCTGCTGACTGAGAATGCAGGCTGGGTGGATTTGCATTTCACTCCTTCTCTCCTCCCAGCTCTAGTAGTGGTTTACCTCCTCACTCATCTCGCCTGGGCAGCAATAGGATTGCCAAAACAAGGAAAGGATAAAATTCTCCCACTTGAGCTCTATTAAGCAGAAAGTAAAAGAAGCAATTGAGATTATCTTAGTTTCTTCATGCTAAAGGATTTCCTACCAGGAATGAGACAGATAACTGTAATCAGTATGTTCTTTAAATATGTAGTCACATTGTCTGTTGTCTTGGCAGAAATTTGACAGGTTTGTACCATGAGATAGTTTTTCATCCATCACTTCCCTTTCTCCTTTCACCCCTCCCTTCTTTTGTGTTTTTTTAATAGAGATTATCTATAAATTTATGATTAGAAAAAATGGGACTAAGAAAAATGTAGGGACTCCCAATAGCAGACCAACTCTTAAAGACTCTCAAACATAGTCAGATATATCTCTTCACCACCGATCTTTTGCTAGCTCTTTCACATAAGGCTTTTTTATCTGCCCTCTGCAGGACATTCAGCCTTCCCTTTGTCTTCATGTCTGGTTACCTAAGCAATTTATTAGCTCTTCCCTAAGGAACTACCATAAATAACAGAATCTAAACTCTGCATCTTCTCTTTCCCTCAAATAAAGCATTGTCTTTCTCCATCTCTCTCACTGGCAGATGAACTAATTGAAGACAAGGAATGTGTCTTGTATATCCCTGCACCTCCTGCATTTTACTCAAAACAAGAGCTCAATAACTGCTTGTTGAATTATTGAATATAGCTAATATAATAATAGAACCTCTATAATATTATCAAGAGTGTTACATGAGACAACACATATAAAAGTGCTTAGCACAGTTCCTGATGTATGCTAAGTAAGTGTCCAGTAATTCTTAGCTATTAAATTATCTAAACTGCCTTTAAGGTTTTCTCTTAAATTATATCTGTTAAGACTTTAAAATATTATTATACTTGTTTATTGCAAACTTCCTTACAGACTAAAGATATTTGTGTGGTTCAAATTTACCATTTGCCAAAGATGTTTGCTTCGAATGACTTCCATGTTCCTTCTGTCATTCTTCCTTCTCCAAGAGACACCATGATCTTATTTGAATTGTTGAATATAAAAGGGACAATTAGGGAATATTGTTTAGGTTGCAGCTAGGAAAGCTTCTGTGCTTGGTCTGCTGATCTGGGCTAGTTTTGCAGATGCCAGTTTTGCTTAATATGGTTAGGACAATTGCCAGAGAGTTAGAAATATTCTAAGATCTGCTTAGAAAGCTTTATCTTCTAGTGTGCTCTGATATGGACCTGCAGAAAAAACCTAGACCCCTCCTAACCTCAAGGGAACACTGGGTTGGTGCAGCTTCTTGGACATCAACAGTGCCTTCTAGGAACATATATTCTAAGAAAATCCATTGCCTATTAAGATATGGAGTGGTTGCCCAGTTTCTTTTCTAATGAGTGCATTCTCTTCTCTCTTATGTTTGCTCTCTTGTGTTAATATAACAAAAAGAGCATTTGGTGTGTAACTGCTATTGCATGAGCTCTCCATTTTCTTGCAAATAGGTGGATACGTGACTTCCTCACTAATGACTGTCACATGATATAAGAGAAACCCATCACCATAAAATATAGCATTCTTAGAAGACTCTTTCGCATCAATGAAACCCACTTATGCTGCTGAAAATGTTTTTAACCTGTCTGCTTCGATGTGGGAAGTGGATGTCATTGGTAGGACATGCATGAACTGAACAGATAAAGCCTAACTTCATGCTGTGTGCTTATACCACCTGCAGATCTGCATGCATGCGGGTATGTGACTGAAGGACTGCCTCTGCTCAAGCCCTGAAAGACAGTCCTCCCTTACACTAAAGGGAAGGAGACAGAAGATTTCAAAGTCAGCTCCTGTGTCATCTTCTCCCCTTTTCTTCTCCACATTTGTTTTTCAGAGGAATCTTAATAGATGGAGGGAGTTCGTTGTATTTGCAACTTGGAGGGGTCTCATTTTAGTTTTCACATAAAAGCAATAAGAAGAGATAAGGACAGATGAGAGTTATAAAGGGCATCCAGTGTGAAAGAAGCTTCCCAAGGCAAGGTGATATTTAGTTCAGGTATGTTTTGAACCTTGTTGTGAGGTATGTTAGCTTGCAAGCATTACAAATTTTAGAAAATGGCACTAGTAAGTCCTTCATTATCCAGCAGAAACTGAGCCAACAGCCACTGGTGACATCTGTATCTGATTGTTGAAGAGAGAGAGGGAATATTTTTGCCTATATTATGTTGCTCCTAAATTCTGATTGAACACAAAATAAGACAGGTGAGTGATGCTTGCATAGTGCCAGTGTGAAAATGAAGCTCAAACGAAGTGCCCATTAAAAAATGAAGTGCATTTCTAATGAATTGCAAGAATCACTTAACACTGAGACTCCTAAAGAAAATCAAGAGATTCTGAGACAGAATATACTGAAATGTATCTTGTGCCTTGCAATTTATCATGGCACTTTTTGGTTTCTCTTTTAACATCCCATGAAAGGCAGAAAAGACCATCCTTCTTTTGTATATCAAGGTACAGAGCATTCCATCATCGCAAGGATGGCCCACGTTACCCTTTTATAGCCACACTCACTTCCCTCAACCCCCTCTACTCAGCCCCCGGCAATCACTAATCTGTTATGTTTCTATAATTTCATCATTTCAATAATGATTTCATCATTTCAATAGTGTCATATAAATGGAATCATAGAATATGTAATTTTGGGGGGATTTCCCTTTTCACTCAGCAAAATTCTCCAGAGATTCACTCAGGTTTTTGTAGATATCAAGAGTTTGTTCTTTTTTATTGCCGAGCAGTGTTCTATGATCTGTCTGTACCAGTTTGCTTAACCATTCTTTTACTGAAGGACATGTGAGTTGTTTCCACTTTTTATTACAAATAGAGCTGCTGTAAACATCTTTGTACCAGTTTTTGTGTAAACATAGGTTTTTATTTCTCTGAAATAAATGCGCAGGAGTACAATTGCTGGGTCATATGGTCATTGAATGTTTTGTGTTTTAGAAAATTGCCATATTGTCTTCCAGAGTGGCTATACCATATTACACTTCCATCATTGTATGAGCAATCCAGCTTGTCCACATCCTCACCAGCATTTGGAGGTGTCACTTTTTTTTGAGACAGAGTCTTGCTCTGTCGTCCAGGCTGGAGTGCAGTGGCACGATCTCGGCTCACCACAACCTCCGCCTCCCGGGTTCAAGTGATTCTCCTGCCTCAGCCTCCTGAGTAGCTGGGATTACAGGTGTGCGCCACCACCTCTGAGTAGTTTTTGTATTTTTAATACAGATGGGGTTTCACCATATTGGCCAGGCTGGTCTCGAACTCCTGACATCGCAATCCATCCACCTTGGCCTCCCAAAGTGCTAGGATTGTAAGGCATGAGCCACTGTGCCCGGCCAGAGGTGTCACTATTTTTTTAAGCCATTCTGATGGATTTGTAGTGTGATATCTCATTGTGGTTTTAACTTGCCTTTCACTAATGGTTAATGATGTGAAATATCTTCTCATGTACTTGTTTGACATCTTCCATTTTCTTTGGTAAAATTTTCTGGCATGCTTTTGCTCATATTGGATTTCTTGTTTCAATAATGTTATATCTGAGAGCTTATTATATATTCTAGATACTTGTCCATTGTTGGAATGTAATTTGCAAATATGTTATCTCAGTCTACAGTTTCTGCTTTCATCTACTTCACATGAGCTTTCACAGAGCAAGTTTTTAATTTTTGCAGTAACCAACTTATTGTCTTTTTACTTGTTTTATGGATCATGCTTTTGGAGGCAAGTCTAAGAACCTCTTGCCAGTCCTAGATCTTGAAGATTATTTCCTATGTTTCTTTCTTTCTAAAAGTTTTATGGTTTTATTGCATTTAAATTCATGAGTTAATTTTTGAATCAATTTTGTATGAGGTGTGAAGGTTAAGTCAGGTATTTTTTCGCTTGTTTGTTTTTTGTTTTTTGTATGGATGTCCTATTGCTCCAGCACCATTTGTTGAAAAGCTATCTTTACACCACTGGAATGCTTTTATACCTTAGTCAAAAACCACTTGAGCATTTGTGTGGTTCTATTCTTTGGTTCTCTATTCTGTTCCCTTACCTTTTCCTCCACCAATACCACCCAGTCTTGATTACTATAACTACATGATAAATCTTGAAATTTGGTAGAATAATTCCTTCCACTTTATTCTTTTTCAAAATTATTTTAACTATTCCAGGGCCTATGCTTTTCCATAAAAATTTTTAAATAATTCTATCAATATCTGCAAAAATAAAATTCTTACTTGGATTTTGATGGATGTTGCATTAAACCTGTTTACCAATTTGAGGGGAATTAACATATATATTATCTTAAAATCTACAAACATATGTCTTCCATTTAGGTAGACTTTTTTACTTCTTTCATCAGAAATGTGTAATTTTCAGCATACAAATTCTAAATATGTTTTGTTAGATTTACACTTAAGTGTTTAATATTTTGAGCAATTACATATAGTAATGTATTTTTAATTTTGGTGTCTTCATATTTATTGTTGGTATAGAGAAATATAATTTTTTAATATTTATCTTAAATCCTGCAACATTGATAAACTCATTAATTAGCCATAGGAAAGGTACTTTTATAGATTCCTTCGGATTTTTTAATATAGACAATCATGCTATCTGTAAATCAAGCAGCTATATTTTTTTCCTTTTTAATCTGTAAGTATTTTGATTTCTTTTCTTGTCTTATTGCTGTAGCTGGAACTTCCAGCATATGTTGAATAAGAACGATGAGATCAGATACATTGTCTTGTTCCTGTTGTTAGGGGAAAAACATTCAGTTTTTCACCATAAAGTATAACCTTAGATAGAGGTTTTTGGCAGATGTTTTAAAATCATGTTTAGAAAGTTCCTCTCCTGTTCTATTTTTCTGAGCATTTTTAACATGAATCAGTGTTGAATTTTGCCAAAGTCTTTTTATGTATCAGTAGATATGATCACGTGATTTTTCTTCTTAGGCTTCTTAATATGATGAATTACTATTGTGAAAGTACCAGGGATTTGTTTTAATCAGATACAGTAAGACAGGCAGACATGGAGTAACTGCTATGATAAGTTTGTTACACTCACAGATCCCTAGAAACAGGGAGCATTCCATACTACAGAATGGAGTCACATGGGAAAGCCCCGAGGTTAGTTAGGAGGCAGCGGAGTGAGTAGAGAACTTGGGCAAGAGCCTTTATTGTGATTTTCATAGGAAAGAATGGGTAAGGCTGGGAATGAAGTCTTAGCAAGTTTAGGATTGACTGGCTAGTCTGAATCATTTTGGTGGACTCTTGGGGGTAGATGTTGTTGCCAGTTGTCTAGCAACTGACCCTGGGGTGATTAGGGTAAGGCAATAGTGGCCCAGAGCATAGGAGCCCAAAGGAGGTGGTTGGAAGTATGGGTGCTAGATTGGTCAGTTTGCATAAGAAAGGGGAGCTCCCAGGCTAGTCATTTGTTTTCTCTAGGAATCAACTAGTTGGGGCAGCTCCTCCCTGGTCCAGAAGACCTCGGATGTCAAAGTATTAAAATAGAAACTAGAAAACATGATTAATACAATTACATTGATTTCTATACTATAAGCTAGGCTTGCATCTCTGGAATAAACTCAGTTTGATCATAGTGTATAATTCTTTTTATATATTGCTGAATTCTACATGCTAATATTTCATTAAGAGTTCTTACATCTGTGTTCATGAATGATATTGATGTATAATTTTATTGTTTCATTCTGTTTTTATCTTGTTTGGGTACATAAGGATTGATATAGTTTGGAAATTTGTCCACTCCAAATTGTTGGAGGCAGAGCCTAGTGGGTCATGGGGGTGGATCCTTCATGAACTGCTTGGTCCTCACAGTAATGACTTCTCACTCTAGTTCCTGGGAGATCTGATTTTTATAAAGAGCCTGGCACCTCCCTCCTCTCTCTCTCTCACTTCCTGCCATGTGATCTCTACACACCTGTTCCCCTTCACCTTCAGCCATGAGTGGAAGCTCCCTGAAGCCCTCACTAGAAGCAGATGCTGGCACTATGTTTATTATGTAGCTTGCAGAACCATCAGCTAAATAAACCTCCTTTTTTTTAATAATTTGTTTGATCTCAGGTATTTCTAGCAAAACAGACTAAGACAAAGGTAATACTAGCTTCATAAACCAACTGGAAAGTGTTACCTTCACTTCTATTTTCTGAAAGAGACTCTGTAAAATTAGTGTTAATTCTTCTGTAAAAGTTCAGTAGAATCTCCTATTAAATCATTTGAGCCGGAACATTTATTCTTGGTAGCTTTACAAATCACACATTTAATTTTCTTAACAGTTGTAGGGCTATTCAAACTACCTTTCATATTGGAGAAGTAGTTTATATTTTATGAGAAATTGGTCTGTTTCCTCTAAGTTGTTAAATATACGCATGTAGAGTTCTTTATAGTATTCCCTGCATATCCTTTTTGTGTCTGCAGGGTCTATCGTAGTATGCCCTATTTCATTCCTAATGTTGGTAATTTGTGACATCTTTTTTTGTTCCCTTGTCAAACTTGCTAATAGTTTGTTTATTTTATTGATCTTTTCAATGAATCAGCTCTTTGTTTCATTGATTTTATTATTTTTCTATTTTTAATTTTATCAGTTTCTATCTTTCAGTTCACTGGTTCTTTCTTCTGTCACTTCTTTTCTGATGTTCAGCCCATCTGCTAAGCTTTTTATTAGACTCTTTTGGTTATTTTTCAGTTTGAAATTTCCAAATGAGCCATGCACAGTGGCTCATGCCTGTAATCCCAGGACTTTGGGAGGCTGAGGTAAAAGGATCACTTGAGGCCAGGAGTCTGAGACCAGCCTGGGCAACATAGTGAGACCCTCTCTCTCAAAAAAAAAAATCCATATGGTTCTTTTTTCTATTTTATATTTATTTGCTATCAATTTCTATTTCTTTTCTAAAACTACTTTTTCATCTGCATCATGCATGTTCATAATTGCTGTTGAAACATTGTTCGTGATGGCTAAATTAAAATCTTTGTCAGACAATGCTAACACCCCTGCCATCTGGTGTTGTCCTCTATTGACTGTCATTTTTTATTTAATTTGAGATCTTTCTGATTCTTGGTATAAAGAGTTTTTTTTTTAAATCTGGACATTTCTGTATTATGTCCTGAAACTCTGGATCTAATGTAAACCTTTTGTTTTAGCTGGCTTTTTTTTTTGACACCACTCTGGCAGTGAAAGTGGGGTGTGCTGCCTCATCATTACCAAATAGAGGTAGAAGTCCATGTTCCTCACTCAGCCTCTGTTGACACCCACGTAGGGAGGGCCTCCTCATTACTGCTGGGCAGGAGTGGGAGTTCTGGCTCCCCACATGGTCTCCACTGACACTGTGGTGGTAGTGGCTTCATTAACACTGGACAATGATTAAAGCCTTGACTGTCTATTAGTCCCCTTCCAACACCATCAGTGGAGAAAGGGAAGGGATTCTCATTACTGACAGGTGGGGGAGGAAGTCTAGTTTACCCACATGGTCTCCACTGACACTGCCAGTGTGAAATAGAGTCTCATTATTGGCTAGGAAGAATAAAATTTCTGGCTCTCTACTTGGCCTTCTATAACATTATTCTGGCAGGGATGTTATGCATCTTGTTACAGCCTTGCTAGGGTGAAGATCAGGCTGCCCACTCAGACTTTGCTAGCATGGTTAGGAAGGGACAACAGTTTTTTGCTGTGATGCTTGACTGCCATAGAGCAGCTATTATCTAAATATTATCTATTTTGCCAGACTGCCTGTTACCTAGTCATTTCATTAAAGAGCAGCCTTTTTTTAGTTGCTTTTTATTTATTTATTTGTTGTCTGCACCAGTTGGTTTTTCCAGGTACTGCCTTCTTCTGTCCCAAGTCTTTGATATATAGAGCTAAATAAAAGGAATTCTGGGGAACTCTCTATTGTGTCCTTCCTTGATCTCAGAGTCCCTAGCTGATTTGTCTTCTTCTCTCCACCTTTGAAGTCTTCATATGTTTATTTTATACACACTATCCAGGTCTTAGCTGTACTTAGCCAAAGAAATAGGGGAATGTATGACTACTTCATCTTTGCACAAGGAGGAAATTAATAATCATATTTTATGAGAAAATCTTGAAATACATTTTGGACCTTCAGTTACCACTGTACATGCAGAACTCCATTGTTACAGCATAAGAGTGCCTGTGAGACCCCTCAAGAGGACACGTTTTTGCTAGACCATGGCATCATGCTCTCATCTCAGAGGCTGTATGGGGAGAGTGATGTATTTTAAATTTAAAAACATAAAACATTAGAAGAAGAGAATGAAGCAGCCTTAAATGGAGTCTAAATATTGAGTAAAGTTGGGCTGCACCACTTAATTGAGGATAAACTTACCACAACTCTTCCTTTGCTGTGGCATTTGAGACTATGAATTAAATGGAACTTTGAATCAAATAATAAGCTTTTAAAAAAGCAAAAAAAACTTATGCTTATCTAAGGTTTACAGCCTTCATTTTTTTGAGAGGTTGCAACTTTACATAAAATGAAATCACCATAAAATGATACAGCCATAAAATGAAAGCTACTAACCTCAGCAGTGTAGGATGTGAGTAGAGCTGGTTAGAGAAGGCAAGAAAGGGGATAAAAATCACAGAGGGCCCTGGTCACTAAAGTACACTTTAAAGAATATGCCCACTGTTTGTCATGTAGTAGACGATCATAAATATGTGCTGAATTGAACAGGTGCAAGACATGAACTAATTGTTAAGGCAAGAATTGAATACACTAAACATATCATTATATAATTGCTGTTTTCAGTTGTCCCCACTGCCCTGAAGACTCTATATTTGTATTTTTCAATGCATTAAGTGAGACATACTATAGGCCATCAAAAATAGTTATTACATTCAATTAAAAAACAATCACATTTAAAAAGGACAGAAAAAAAAAGAGAAGTGAAGGTTTGGCAGAGTTTGGGTAATTATTACTGCTATTCACCAATACTTTTGGTCCTTTTCTTACTGGAATCATGGTAGATTTTACTTTCCGATCCCCTGGAAGTCGGGCATGAGTTTGACCTTTAAAATGTGGCAGATGAAGAATGTCACTTTAGGAGCCAGCTTTAAGAGCTAAGGTATGATTCTTCCATGTGGTTTTCCTGGGCTATGCCAAGCAGCACTGTTCCAGATGGAGGAGGCTGCATCTCTGGCTGCAGGCAAATCAAGCAGGGCAGGACATTTAGTGTGAGCAGGAAATTAATCAGGAAAGACAAAAATCAAGCAAGACATTTAATGTGAACAAAGAATCAATCTTTACTGTTTAAAATGATAAAAAAAAGCAGGGGTTATTTGTTACTATAACATTACATAACCCATCCTGAATAATAGAAAATAGTAAGAGTGTGTCTTTGGCAGTAGGATTATAGGGACTTTTTCTTTTCTTTTCTCTTATCTTCTCGTATTTTGTAATTTTTCAAATAATGTTTTTATCTATTTTTTACTTTTGTAGAATGTGTATAGTTTATAATAAGGAAACAAAATTAACTTAAACGGGGGGCAGAGACATTTTTATGATTCGAATATGTTTAAAATTTGAAATGATGTTATATTTTATTGACAAATGTATAAATGTACAGGATTAATGCCATTTTCTTGAACTTAGAGTATGTTGGTGCATGCTCTTTAGTCTCCAAGAACACTGAAAGACAAAGTGTTACACTGTCATTAAACCAAGGCCTATGATCTTGACATACATCTGCTCTAGCCCTTAAGAAATGCTCTTCCAGGAGGGTGGTAGGCCTCTTGGGGTTCTGGGAGACTTGTGTGTGACTGACAACTTCCCTTTTGTCTGCAGTTGGTGGATCAGGCAAGAGGCAACCAATAATGATGTGTTGACCATGAGAGGGGTGTGTTTGCTGATTTTCCCTTCCCTCACCTTCCCCTCTGTACAAAACACACACACACACACACACACACACACACACACACACACACACAGAGAGAGAGAGAGAGAGAGAAAGAACAGAGAATAGTATGGCTAGGGTCATTCAAGAAGACCCAGAACATCTACACATTGCCTTTATCAGACAGGAGGGCCTTTCATGTGAACTGTATAGGAGGTACCTGAATAAAAGTGATTCTGTTTCTATTCTGGTGCAAGCTCAGAACTTCTAGACACAGGGTTCACATGTGTTTGTCTGCACATATTCACTGGATGACTTGAGTCAGATCAATAAAAGCCCATGCCTTCAATCTGGCAGAATCATCAACCAGGGATAATATAGAGAGTAATTACAGAGTCTCAGCACTATAATTTTTCTTTCAACCTCCCCTGACACAATCAGAAGATAGTTTTTGATGTCTTTGATGATTGAGGCTTCATAAACTAAAACTAAGAATGTCTAGATATTTTAAAAGGTTAATATTTTGCAACTTTGCCTACAGTCAAGTATTATTTAGAGTTCCACTTTAGTAACCTAGAACTATATAACACACCATCAATAGAAATAAACCTCTTATTGGTCCCACTAAAAAAGATAGTGAAGCCCTGGTTTTATAAATAAATGCTTGATTCTTATTCTTCTTCTATCACCCCTCAGAACCACATTTAGTATGTGAAATAATGAATTCTACTTCTAATTAAGAAGTTAAAAGGAGCCAAAAGAAGTGATGATAGTGAATAGCACTTATTATAAAAGAAACACTTTCGGGAATGGTCTCTTTTTTTAAGGAACCAAAAAACTTTTAGATCCTAAACTATACCTGGAGGAAAAAAGATAACTTTATTAAGAACCTTTACATTTCTCCAATTAGTTTTGGAATAGCAAGTTAGTATAAATGATCTCTCTAGCCCTACACTTGTTCTGTTAAGTTTTTGAAAATAAAAGAAACAAAACATATATACATATTGTGAAAGCAAACGCCTTTTACTGATATTGTCCAGTTTAGCCTTCAAAATATTTAATGCCTTTCTACTCTAAAATGTCTAGGTAGAGGAAAAAATTATTTTTAAAGTTTTTCAAATGTCAACCCTTAAGTGCAGTTCCATGCACTCACACTGGAAACTAGGTCTTGGCATGGAAGATATCTGGGGATCCTGTAGACTCAAAGGGTTCTGAAAGAAAGTTAATAACCTTTTTTCCTTGTTACTAAAAAAGACCCAGGTGAGGCGTCTCATACATCCGCAGGGAGCAGCTAGCTGCTGAACCGTTTCCTCCGCCAGCCAGACTCCCTCGGCTTTCATCTCATCTTGCTAACATTTTACAAAGATGTTTGTGGCAATGAAATTGATAGCAAACTTGACAATTCATACGGCATTTAGATGTTCCTTCTTTTTTAATTCTATTAACTGAGATGAACCCAATCTGCTGAAGCCATTCATTGGGAGAGCTCAGGACCTCGTCTTATAAGACTAGGTCAGACTTTCTGGCCATGGTGCCTTGTTCCGTAGATCTAATTAGCACTGAGAGCAGCTTCCTAGCATCTAAAACATAAGCTGATCTGGATTCTGATGCCCTGATCTGGATTCTAAATTTGGAATCATTTTTCTTAAATGATCTTACTTCCTATTATTTACAAAATAGGTTGATCTGCAGAAAAGGGTGCTCATATTCCCTCAACTAGGGGCATCAGCTAGCTCATTAATCAACAAGTATTTTTCCCTGGGATCTATTATGTGCCCCAGGGTGCACTGGAGCTAGTACTGCAATCTGTGAAAAAGTTGTTATAACCTTGTTAGAATTTGGTTGATTCCACAGAGCTCCATCTCCTAAGAGCCTTTGAAATCATTTTGCAACTACTTCCTACACAGCCAGCACTCACTCACCCAGAAAGTTCAGTTGCTGTCATGATTAAGCCGGTGGAGAGGGTGGGAGCGGGAGAGTGGAAACGAGGATAAAGAGAGAGATCTTGTGCTGAGAGCCTGGAAGCCTTCGTTACTTAATGCAATGAAGAGTTCAGATTCCCCTCACTCCCCAGGCTGCATGAGCTTCTGTGCCAAGTAGAAGGTCATGTAATTGTGATTTGAAAAAGACAGGCCTGGAACCCATGCACAATTTTAAAGTTATGCATGGAGTCAAAGGGAGAGAAGGGAGGCAAGGGGAATAAAGACATCCTTAACAACCAGGAAGTGAGTGTGTTTTCTTCCTCTCCTCATCCTGAAGCTAGAGCTTCTACCAGGCAGGAAAAACAGGTTGTTCTTTGGGGCATTGGTCCTGCTGGTCCAGTCTAACAAGGCGTGCTTACTAATTGGTGTGCATTTCTCTCTTTCTGCCCCAGGACAGCTTTCCTGCTCGCTTTGGAGGAGTCCACTTTGTCAACCAGCCCTGGTACATTCATGCCCTCTACACACTCATCAAGCCATTTCTTAAAGACAAGACCAGGAAACGGGTAATGAAAACAAATGCATCATGTAAATTCCTGGGACAGTTATGGTGCTTCTCTTTTCTCTCTCCCCTCCTCTCTCCTTTCCCCCTTTTTTCTCTCTTTCTCTCTTTATCTTTCACTGTGGTTTTTCCACAGCCCCTAAGCATTTGAGCCTCAGCTGGAGTTTGCAAATGGCCTGGGTTTAATTAATAATTCAGTAGAACTGGGTTATTTTCGGAGTCCCCGTGACAAACCAAAAGAAACTTTGAAGGCATGCAAATACCAGAGGCTCATGTTACTGTAAATTCTTATGGGAGATGCTGGGTCCAGCAGCTTTCCTGTTCATAAAATATTTTAGTAGCTAGCATTTTGTTCTGCAAATGTATTAGTGCTATGAAGAATGATTACAATTTTTCTTCCCTCTCATAGTTTTGGGTGATAACTGCTAACTCCATCACGTGTAAAGCTGGAAAAGCATTCTTCTTTGGAAATAACACTGCTCTTATGAGGAAGGCTTTTACAGTCTTAATTATATCAACTGATAACACTTGGGAAGCCAGCTTTTTCCATCAATCAGAGTTGGGCTTTTTCATGGCATTTTGATGAGCTGAGTAACTGAACATTCCTTAACCACTCTGAATCTCAATTTTCTCATTTATAAATTGGGGAAACTAACACCCACATCACAGAGTTGTTGGGGAAATCTAATGAGACAGCTAATGAAAACACGTATCATGATGCAGTTGGTACATCATGAGACTCGGTGACTTTTATTTATCTTTACCATTTAGCTCTCTTTTCTTTTTTTCCCAATGTTATTAAGGTATAATTGACAACTAAATATTGGATATATTTAAGGTGTTCAGTGTGATGTTTCTATATACCTATGCATTGTGAAATGATTGCCACAATCAAGCTATTAACACATCTATT
This sequence comes from Hylobates moloch, assembly GCF_009828535.3. Lineage (NCBI taxonomy): Eukaryota > Metazoa > Chordata > Mammalia > Primates > Hylobatidae > Hylobates > Hylobates moloch. The sequence goes on along the minus strand of NW_026652284.1, from coordinate 38,664,157 downwards.
ACCTCCTATAGTTATGATTTGTGTGTGTGTGTGTGTGTGTGTGTGTGCGTGTGTGGTGAGAACACTTAAGATCTACTCTCTCGGCCAATATCAAATAAACAATACAATATTATTACTTATTACAGTATCCATACTGTACATTAGGTCTCCAAAATCTATTCTCATCCTATATAACTGAAACTTTGTCCTCTTTGTCCAACATCTCTCCATTTCCCCTACTCTCAGCTCCTGGCAACCACCCTTCTATTCTATACTTCTATGATTTCAATTCGTTTAGATTTCACATATAAGTGTGATCATGTAGTATTTGTTTTTCTGTGTCTGGCTTATTTTTGTTAACATAATGTTCTTTAGATTCATCCACATTGTTGAAAATGACAGGATTTCATTCTTCTTTAAGGCTGCATAGTATTCCACTGGGTATATATCCATTTATCTGTTAATGGACACAGGTTGTATCCATATCTTGGCTATTATGAATAATGCTACAGTCTTATCTTTGAGACTTTCTATTTTCAGCTACCTCCTGGGTCAGGAACACCACTCCTCATGGGAACCTGGCTAGGGTAATCCTACAACACCTTCTCCTGACACCCAGGGTAGCTGACACTAGGGAAGAGCTCTGAGTATTCAGGAGGGACTGATAATGTGAGGGATTCCCCGCCACCTCCCACACTCTGCAGGGTGTCTAACTCCTAGATCTCAGATGCTTCCAGGTCCTTTAGAGAGCATTGCAATGGGGTAGGGCAGGGGTAATTTCCCTGTTCTCAAACAAGTTTGAAACCAGGAATTAGAACTTACTGGGATTAGGAGGCAGAAATGTTTTAAAACCCATCTGGGGCTCAGGACAGTGCTAAGAACAGAGAAGTGTTCCAGGACTGTTCTCAACACGGCTTCAGGCTTTCCAGCAACTTATTCTTCTATTCAGGTTGGAGCCAGAGAGAATTCCTCTCATAGTGGACACTTGCTGCCATGCCATAGGCGGGCATTTTTGGAGCTTTGGGCACAGGATAGATTCTAACAGGTAGAGGGGCCAGCCTCCTCCTTCTGCATTCCTCCATTCCACAAGACCCCCAGAAGGGAAGGTCACCTTTAATAGCACTCTTTGTCCTTCAAAAACTGGCCATGTTGGGTGGAGGGGTACAAATGTTTTCTCTAAACACCAGGGCTGATATTTCGCTCCAGCATGTTTCATATACAGCACCCTCTGAAAAGTTTTATAAAAGCCAGAAAAGTGACTTTCTTCAAAAGAAATAATTCTTATTAAAATTCAGTCATATTCAACTGCAATATCAGAAATTTCGATATTTTGATATACTTTCTGAAGTTCTCCAGTAGTCTTCTGAAGAATTAGCACTTCTTGTCCCCTTCATCTTTAAATGATGTCGTTACATCATGAGTTAAAATCAATACAATAGAACAAGGTAGCAAGTGTTTATTATTGAGGTCTTCTGTGTAAGTATTTTAAAAATCACATATAGGCCGGGCGTGGTGGCTCATGCCTGTAATCCCAGCACTTTGGGAGGCTGAGGCATGTGGATCACGAGGTCAGGAGATTGAGACCATCCTGGCTAACATGGTGAAACCCCGTCTGTACTAAAAAATACAAAAAAATGGCCGGGAGCGGTGGCTCACGCTTGTAATCCCAGCACTTTGGGAGGCCGAGGCAGGCGGATCACGAAGTCAGGAGATCGAGACCACAGTGAAACCCTGTCTCTACTAAAAATACAAAAAATTAGCTGGGCGTGGTGGCAGGCGCCTGTAGTCCCAGCTACTCGG